>NC_143521.1:26505317-26819433 GCF_031878675.1 Megascapheus bottae
GCCAGAAATTCTGTGTATAAATTTCCCTCCTGAGGCTATAAGCCAGCTGCAGGATACAGGGTTTATGCTCCTGTCAAAACACTTACAGTTCTGGAGAGTAACTTACATGTTAAAAGAACTCAACCAATGGAATGACTAGCTTTCTTTTACTTGATAAGTAAAAGGACTTTTTAACAATGTTTTCAAACATGCTAAAAATAATATTGTTTAAAAAAATAACATTCCATGATCCTATTTATTTTCACGTTTTCTATCACTGATGAACATATTTTGGGGAGAGAGGTTTGATTCTTACATTTCCTTCTTTGAAATTTTATGGGCAAATATTCAAGTTTCTCTCAGCTATTTTACCCTGTATTTTATAAATTAACACAAATCTTAAATACTGGAACTATGTACATGTTAGTGAGCTTCATGCATCTGTAATATCCTTTCCTAATGCACCAAAGTTTTGAGTTACATGACTAGAGAAAACACAAGGACAATCAGGAAGAAAATGTATATTTAAAATTACATATACATGCAAACGTATTGCAACAAAACAAGACCAACTTGTTAGCAACTGATTCTAAACTAGGGTACAAAGTTTCTTTTCTACCATTATTAAATGGAGAAATGAGATATTCTTGAAGACTTCCTCCCCTTATATCAAAAATGAATCACAAACACAATCAAGGTACTGATAAGTTGGAAGGGATTTAATTAAATCAGACACATTTCCTTAAACTATCCTTGTCCCTATGGCACTTTTTAAAAATTCTTAGTTACTTCTTTCAGTAATCCTTCATATTAATTTTGGTGAATTAGATAGCACTTTCCTGATGTTTGCTTAATGAAATCATGTGGTCAGAGCTGACGGTAGATGACATCCTTAACAGATGTGCCTGTCACTCTAGAGAATAGTTCTGTGTCCTTACTGATACCTTTCCTCAGTAGCCTGTTGATAGCGTTTCTGTTGATGCT
The DNA here is from genome assembly GCF_031878675.1 of Megascapheus bottae. Taxonomy (NCBI): domain Eukaryota; kingdom Metazoa; phylum Chordata; class Mammalia; order Rodentia; family Geomyidae; genus Megascapheus; species Megascapheus bottae. The sequence goes on from NC_143521.1 coordinate 26,506,281, forward strand.
GCATGGGGAATTTTTCTTTGCTCAGTCTGTCGGTGTTCTAGGTTAACTGTACTGATGAACTTGGTTTCTGAATATCTTCCAGGAAAAATAGGGTGATGATGGATTTCAGAGCACGTCATATATTCCTAAATCTTGTTCTAGTTTTAGCTGCCATGAATACATCATTTCATCCCGTAGGAATGAGACCAAAACATAACAAAACCCCCAATCCGTGCAACTCATTTTGACCTTCAATGCTGGCTTTCCTTATATATCTGTAATTAAAACTAGTCATATTTCCTTTACCACAAAGGCTCTTCTTAGGTTGTCCCTAATTCCCAAGTAAGCCAGTTTATTCAGCTTCACTTTCTTGACAGGAATAGGAAACTTTTCTTCAGTCATCACTGTGAATACCTCCAGTGTCTTAACAATCTTCTTTAAACAAGCTTGTGTTCTTCCATTTTTTATATTGTGGAATAAGCATGGACGATATGAATTTGGATGCTTCAGACTGCTTGATTAATCAATCTATCTTACAACAATAAAATACAAAATGGTATCTTTTTAAAGTGAATGAATGATATTTATATAATTCATCTTCTATTACCTCAAAACAATAAATGGGAAACAATGATTTAAAAATGCACCAAGAAAACAAACATAACCTTTGTATAAATGGCTTATATACTCTCCAAAAGCTATGGGCTAATTAACATGTAATATCAGAAAAATTTGTAGCAGATTGACAGAAATAATATTTAAGTAGAATACACAGACTGGGGTCTTGGCATTATTCTGAGATTTAAAAAAAATTGTACAAATCAATAAAATATTTTAATTGAGCATAAAAAATTAGCAAGACTTAAAATGGAAACTAAAGAATCAAGTATATTTCAATTAAACAATAAATGGTAGCATTTAGGATAGAAAAATGTTATTGATTACATCAATAATAATGAAATTTAAAACAAAATTATATCTTTCCATTTGAGAGGCTTGACAAACGTGAAGGACATAATTACTAAGCTAGAGAGACAGCCAATAGACTGGGAGATTATTGCCAGTTACACATCTGACAAAGGCCTAAAATCTGAAAAAATACACAAAACTCAAAAAATAACTCCTTCCAGAACTAAAAAAATAATAATAATTGGGCAAAGGAGCTAAGGAGATACTCCTCAGAAGAAGAGGTAAACAATGGCAAAAACAAGAGGAAATTTTCATTGCCCTTGGCCATAAAAGAAATACAAATCAAAACAACTCCAAGATTTCATCTCATAACAGTTAGATTGGACAACATTGTGATTTTGAATAACAACAAATAGTGGGAATGTGGGGGAAAGGAACCATAATACAGTTTTGATGGGAATGTAAATTAGTAAAACTGCTCTAAACAGCAGTCTGGAGGTTTCTCAAAAAACTAAACATACATCTTCCCTATGATCTAGCCATTTCACTCCTGGGCAGATGCCAGATACCCAGAATATCAAAGTACCACAAAGATACTTACACATCTATGTTCATTGCTGCACTATTCACAAGAGCCCAAATGTCCTCCAGTAGATGACTGGCAAAACATTGTGGTACTAATACACAATAAATGATTACACAGATGTTAGAAGTAATAAAGCCTGAAAATGGATAGACCTAGAACAGCTCATGTGACATGAATAAGCCAAGTTTAGAGAGTCAAACAGTGCATGTTTTCTCTCATATTCAGAAACTAGATCAAAAATACATCAGGTTATAATAAATTATACAGATATCTGGGCATTCCCACAAAGTGAGACTTAAAGGAGGTTACTCTTAGGAGAGAAATACAAAGGCAATATGCTTATTTGAATCTGATCATACAAAGTAATTTGATGTAATGAAATGATCTCCGTGAAATGGAAGGGAGAGTGTTTTCCTGGTTTTATTTTCTTTTTGTTCTGTTTGTTCATTTATATGTCTTTGAGAGTGCAAGGAGAGGCACAGAAATGGAGGGACAAATGGTAAACCAATATAGCAATGATACTCAGTTGACACTATGTAAAATGAACTTTACACATTGTGGTCAGAGATGAGAAGAAAACCTGTGTTAGAGCAAGAGAAGGGATGACATTGTCCAAAAAGCAACGTACTCATTACCTGATTCCTGTAACTATAACCTCTTTGTATATCCTCTCTATGATAGCAATAACAACATAATTTTTAAAAAATGGGAAAAATCTCCATTTAGAAATTTGATTATCAGTCTAAAGTATTCTTAGTCAATATATTAATGATGTTGATCTGGTACACACGAAGTGATAAAAAAAACAATACTTTTTGCTGTTGAATGAATGATACCTCATTATTTCTGAGAAAATTCAAAGAATGACTAACACAATGGCATAAGAGAGATAGCCCTGGGATAAAATAAATCCCACAATCAGGTGGAATACTTAAGGTCAGAGAGGTGCCCTGTGAGAATGTAGCAGAAGGCTCATCTTGAGTTATAGTCAATGAGAAAACAGAGGACCAGTATATCATTCTCATTGTCTTTACACAGTGTTAGAACAAAGTGGAATAAAGTTAATGTCTTCAAGGGAGAGGAATCTGTCATTTTCCTGACTGTAAAACTACATCCATAACTCTAACAGGACATCTTACAACTTGGAGCATATGGCTACAAGTAGTGGCATACTGCTGAAAGTAATGTGACTGAGCAGGCAACTTTCACCTTTCTGATGAAAGTAACCCATAGCTCCTGAAGTTGATGTAATTTTGTGATTTAGGGACCAATATTAATCACACTTGGACATCTTGTTGCCTTTCCAAGAGCACTATGCGAATTGTGTAATGTTATTTAGTTGTCAGTATTTTTTTTCATTCTTCCAAACTGGACTCGAATAGAACTTAATGCTCCTTTTCTTTTCTGCCTGCAAGAAGTGCATTCCTACAAGCATATACAAAACAAAAGTTTTGAAAGTTTTTTAGTGTGAAATCTGTTTGCTTTGAGAACTAAAGAAGATATTGATGAAGTATTTAGTCTATGTGTAGTGAATTTGTTCATGGTATGAAGATATTACTGATTTTTTGTGAGAGGGTAATAGTTGTTTTTAAGTAGAAAGTTAAAAGAATATATGATTTTTCTACCATTATGTTAGAAAATATGGTAGAAGGTGGTCCATTTGTTTGTGAGAGAGCATAATTAGAGATTAATTTAAATAAAATAATTAATTGTATTGATCACTAAGAATTTTTGTTTTAGGAATTTTACAGAACCGCTGTCAACACGCTGCTGTGGACAAGTTTTTGAAGTCAGATGTCTTACTGCCCTCATCTTTATATTGTTTACATTTTTGTTTAATTTAGATTAATTATATGTTAAATAACTATTTCCAAAATACCTATTAAGAAGTAAAACTGGTATTTTAATTTTATGTGAACAATTATTTTGTTTAATATTTATGCTATCAACTCATATAATATAAAGGTTAACTTTTGGGCCAGGAGTTTGGCCAAGCAGCAGAGTGCTTACCAAGTTTGTATGAATCCCTGGGTGTGATTCTTTAGTTAATACATACAGAGAAAATGCCAGAAGTGGTGTTGTGGCTCAATTGGTAGAATGCTAGCTTTGAGAAAGCTCAAGGACACTGCCAAGCCGAGTTGTTTTAACAATTTTTCTTCCAGCACTTGTGTGGCATAGCAGAACACTATCACTAAAAGGATATAGAAATGCCATAAAGTACTGCACCCAGGCCCAGAGTTGAAGCTCCATGACTGACAAAAAAAAAAAAAAAAAAAAAAGGAAATGCCGTAAAGTGTCTGCTCTTAAAATGTTAACATCTCTGAGATTCATAAATCAGGACTTCCAATTTTAAATAAACAAGTAAGTACTATGCTGAAGGACATGGAGTCCCAGAGGAAAACATGACCCAGAGGACTTCCACTGAACCAGAGGGAAAATAGACACTTTGTACACTCCATTCTCTCTGCTGTCCAGTCATCCCACCCTGATCCTGCACAATGGCTTAGAATCTGGAAATAAAAAAAGATAGAGCTAGAGAAGCTCTTTCAGAATCAAAGAAAATTGCTCCTACAGCAAGGAAACAAATGGCTGGAACATACTGCTCTGATTCACGTCAGGCATCCGGTCTTAGGGCTTAAAAGAATAGAATAGTTAATATCTTACAGTTCTGTAAGTCAAAGTAAGAAATATGTCCCAGGGGGTGAAAAATCAAAATGTCAACAGAGCTAAGCTGCTGTAGAAATGCCATAGGCAAATTGTTCCTCTAATTTGGCCTGCTGCCATCTTCAATTATCATGTTGAAACCCTACTACAGTGGTAGTGTTAGGACAGAGGACTGCACAGACACATGAGCTTTCCGTTAATGGGATTCATGTCCTTCCAAAGCAGGTTCCAGAGGGCTGCTTTGTATCTTCCACCACAGGGAGCACATGACTGGAATATGCAGTGAGAGTGTGAGCCGAGCCCAGCCCAGACACGAAAAAAGTTCTAGTGTTTTGATCTTGGACTTTTCAGCCTTTATATGTGTAAAGAATGAAGTTCTGCTTTCAGTCATTACCTAGTTTAGAGTATTTTTGATTAGCTGAATGGAATAGACATTTACCTTTTCTAGCTACTAGACCAAGTGTGCATGAGCTGTCAAGTAAACCCATCACTCTATCTTCTCCACCTGTACTCCTTCTCTAGCTCTCATATTTAGGATCCACTTATAAAGATGCCTGATTGCACAGAATCATTTAGATATCCCAATACATTCCCCATTTCAAAAACCCTCCACTCAATAACCTTCTTATCACAACATGTACAAATTTAAACATTCAACCAGTGTGCAGGCACGGGTGGCTCTCACTTGTAATCCTGACTATTGAGGAGGCTGAGATCTGAAGATTGTGATTTGAAAGTCAGTCCAGCTAGAAAATTCCATGAGATTTTCCTCTCTAATTAATCACACGGAAAAAGTTATAAGTGGAGTGATGACTTAAGTGATAGTGTTAGCCTTCAGTTAAAATGGTATACATGTTTATTTGTTTCTTTGAAACAGGAGCAGAAACAAGATGATTGGGAGAGGGCAGGGGAAGGGAAATGGGAACAAAAACATGAGAAGGGGTATCAATGTGTGAGAAATGATGAACCCATTATGAATGTACAAATAATCCCTCTACATTATACCAACAATCAAATCAAATCAAATCAAATAAAGAAGCTTGGACTAGTTAAAAAGAACTTTAGAAACATTGCCCAGTCCCTGAATTCCAGCCCCCAAACAAAACTTATAAGGCAACATGCACATGTTTCAACATTCATGAGACTTTGTAACACCTTTTTTTTAAAAACAAACAAACAAACAAACACTTAGAAGGTTGCTGTTAGATCTACATGATTTAAAAGAAACTTTCTGCTAGCTATGAACTTCTCTGCTGTCCTAATAACATGCTTCTCCTCTCCACCTTTGTAGCGTATTTATGTTTCTATTATTGAAACGTGTGACACTTGATGTTATAATGAAATAAAATATCAACATACTAATGTGTCTGCTCTTTTTGTTATTTGGAGTTTAGGGGATACTTAAATATAAACTAGAATTACTTGATTAACAGGTGAAAAAGAGAAGAGACAAAACATAGTACATTAAGAACAACAATCACACAAGATAAAGCTCCTATTTCCATATCCTTTCATTTAGTCTCATCCAATATGACCTTATGTACATAGTATTTAAGCTATTGTAATCCTCTGTTAGGAGAGTCCTACACGTGTACTCATTATTAGAACTAAGGGAAACCAGGGAACCTATGTTCCTTTGGGTCTGGCTTACTTCACTAAATACAATTTTATCCAAGTCTTTCCATTTCCTTACGAATGGGGAGATCTCATTCTTTTTTTCTTTTCTTTCTCTTTCTTTTTATTTTATTTTTGTGGGTCATGGGGCTTGAACTCTGCCTGAGTTCTGTCTCTGAGCTCTTCAGCTCAAAGCTACTACTTTACCCTTGAGCCAAGCCCCACTTCCTGTTTTCTAGAGATTTATTGGGGATAAGAGTCACAGGTCCTTTTGTTCCTGGGATGGCTTTGAACCTTGATCTTCAGATCTCTGCCTCCAGAGTAGCTAGGATAACAGTTGTGAGCCACCATGCCCAGCCAATGTCATTCTTTCTGATGGCACCAGAGACTTTAGCAGGTTTTGTTTTATTTTATTTTATTTTTGATGCTGGAGGTCAAATCCATTCTTATTCTACTTTCGATTCGCACTACCAGCCCTTATTTAAACATAGAATCTCAATGAAAAACAAATAGCTCATATTTACTGAATAAAGGCTATAACATAAACTCTGAATTACATGCCCTATCATTCTCTCTCTCTTTCTCTCTCCCTCTCCCTCTCTCTCTCTCTCTCTCTCTCTCTCTCTCTCTCTCTCTCTCTCTCTGTATATCTATATATATATATACATACATATATATACATATATACTTATATTTACAAAAAACTCAAAGTAATATAGTAATTTTAAGCTATAAGACCTTGCTCCAATAGAATTAAAATGCTTTTTGAAAATTATTTACTGATGCCCAAACACTTAATCTATATGCAAATCATTCAGAAAAATGATGACTTCAATAAGAATCTCATTTACTAAAAAGCTTGGCTTATGTTCAATATATTATTGTTTTACATGCATTTATTAAGTGACAGAAAATAACTCTCAGTCCTACTCTTTCTGAAATGTGATGACTTTCAAACTCCTGCTGGCTATGATCTGTATGGCAAACACGATGAATAAGCATGTGGCTCAGTCTGTAATTTGTTCTTTTTTCTGGTTCAAACTCTCTACTCTTTGATTTAAAATCACCAGGCTAGCACTTATCTTTATGACCATAGATAGGTATATCTAATTGTACAAAGAAATGAGTAGTGTTGGGGTTTTAACTATTTCTTCTATAAATACACTTGTTTGGACTTTGCCCCATTTTAAGCATAGCCTCTAAAGTATTGGGATGCAGGGGACAAGGTCTCTGAGCAAGCAAATGGCAAGTGAATCTAGGAAGTATCATCTCCTTCAGAAAAGCAACACATATAATGAAAAGATACTAAATGCTGGATTTGAGAGATGAATAATACCCAAACTGCAATTTACCTTACTGACAAAAGGCAATATAGGAGAATAATACAGTGGTCCTTCAGCTATGTAGGACAGCAGAGAAGTTTATAGCTGGCAGAAAAATTACTTTATTTTAAACCATGAAATTTTAAAAGCAACCTTCTAAAAGTTTACTGGATAAATGAACTATTGTACAGCCATAGAATAGAATATCACTCAGTGATAAGCTGTCCAGTAGTGAAGATAAGATTGCTGGGAGTAGAGAGGAGGTAGAAACAAATGCTTTGGTAGAAGAATAGTTTTAAGGAGAGAGAATCTTCTAACTAGTGAACATATGGTATAATCCAAAAGAGCATATACAATGTACAACACCAAATGTGATCCTTGATTTAACATATGAAACTCTAGGAGAATGTTTCCTTCTTGGTCATCATTTGTGCAAAATGTGCTATTAATGGAAAAAGTTAACAAGAGGAAAACCCAAGGAGGTTAAAAGGAGATGTATGGAGATTCTCAGGGGAAAAAATATAAGTATTTGTACCCGGGGTTCTCATAGCTGGAAATATTGTCATAATCAAAACATTCCTATGTACCGATATAGAAAGAAGAGTATGTACAAGAAGATTCAGTTTCTATGTTGACACTGCATGTCATTACTGGAATCTTCTTTCAGGTTTTCATAGGATATTCCTCTCCTTTGGATGTTCTCTTGGCAGTATATCTGATAGGAAATCATTTTTATTTTTCTCTTTGATTTCTATGGGTAAAAATACTTTCCATGAAAGAGAGGGACACGTCTCAGGTTCTAGCCCTGAGTATTTTGTCATAAATATCTAAGATATCTTAAATATTCTAAGGGGGAACACAGCTGTAACTATATTTACCCATATCTTTTGTCCACTTTGTATGGTAACAGCTCTTTTGTTGTTTGTAATTATTTTAGCTTGTAAAAACATTAGTTTTTGCCATTTTTTAAGGAAACCATAAACATGATGAAGGCATTTTCTTTATCTTTCTCTTCCTTCCTACCTTCCTTCCTTCCTTTCCTTCCTTCCTTCCTTCCTTCCTTCCTTCCTTTCCTTCCTTCCTTCCTTCCTTCCTTCCTTCCTTCCTTCCTTCCTTCCTTCCTTCCTTCCTTCCTTCCTTCCGTTCCTTCTTTCTTTCTTTCCTTCTTTCTCTCCTTCTCTCTTTCTTTCTTTCTTTCTTTCTTTCTTTCTTTCTTTCTTTCTTTCTTTCTTTCTTTCTTTCTTTCTTTCTTTCTTTCTTCCTTCTTTCTCCCTTTCTCCCTTCCTTTCTTTTCTTTTTTGGTTGTTAGTTGTGAGTCTTGTACTCTGGACCTGGGCGCTATCCCTGAGCTCTTCAGCTCAAGGCTACCATCCCACTCCATGAGCCACAGCACCGGTTTTCTGGTGGTTTGGAGATAAGAGTAGCAAGGTCTTTGAACCGCAATATTCAGACCTCAGCCTCCTGAGTAGCTAGGATTACAGATGTGAGCCACCACCTGTCTTAATAAAGGCATTTTCTCTAGCAAACTGAGTAATCACTTTCTTGTGAGAAAACAGGACTTTCTTACAGAGAACCTAGTCATCATCAAGCACAAATATTTACTTGTACAAGTTTTCATGCTGTCTGTGTGAAATACCAGATAATAAAGTAAACCTTTCATTATTGGTGCATACGCAATATAAAATGTATCTCAGTACAATTGCATCTGCAAATGCTAGAAACTTTTGTCTTTTGAATTAACCTTCCCTTTTATAGATTATTAATCATATAATTATTTGAAATTTAGAGTGACATTTTCTTCAAATTTTTGCATATTTATCAGGTAGCTTTTGAAATCATCAAATTGTAAATGCTATTCAAATTGAAATAATTTTGAAAGATATATAGTAATATAAGCATTTCTCTTAGTATGTTTGTAGAATTATCTATGCTTTTTTAGTTTTTTCATTTACAAATATGTAACATGCACATTTCAAATGTAATGAATTATATACTATGCCTGTGCAATACTTTTGTTTACTTGACATCTTATAGACATCAAATAATGCCATCTCTATACATGTGTTCATAGACATATATGTATAAATGATGGGACATTTCTAGTTACTAAGTGTATTGCGTGAACACACACGTATACTGATGATGAATGTTTGTGGTTGAGGAATGTGTTTGAGAAAGAAAAAAAAATTAGAATGTCTTTTGTGAGCATCAGCTGCAGTAGTAAACATTCCGTATAGTGACAGCTCTTCACCTAGAGTCATACTTCTAATCTTAAGAATTGAATCTAGGAGTTGCTGCACATTATTAAGGCTTAGGAGTGAATTTCCTCATCCTGTGTCCATAGGCTTTCAAGACTTCACTTTCATAAATATACTGCGGTCTTGGAGTGTTCTGAACATGACACTTACAGCACTTCAAAAGTTTACACTTGGCTTTTAGCCAAGGTATACAAAACCTTTGTCTGAATGTCAGTGGAAAATATTTGATTAAATGAATATACAGTGGAATGAATTCTTCCTACAGGACTTAAACTCAACAAAACACTCCCATATAATTTCAGTGGACATACATTTCTCATAAATGCCACTTTAGAGGAATTAAATATACTTTATTTTCATATTCCATAAATATGGAATTAAATATACTTTATTTTCTGGAAATTGACTTATGGGTGGGTTCCAATCCTCCCCAACTCCAGTGGTATTTTCTTTTTGTGCCAGAAATTTAGAATTAAAAATAATTAAGTTGTGCTTTTTAAAACTCTCAAGAGAAGCTATGTGAGAGGAACTCTTTGTAATTTTTGGCTGTCTCCTAGGGAGCTCAATAGTTACAACATCTTCCATCTTTCTTAATAACAGTCTCACTTTCTTCATTTTTGTGTAAGTGTGGAATAGGAAAGCAAATGTCAGACTAGTTCATGAGTGGATATTTATGAATTATGCTAATATTAGTCAATGTTAGTCAATGTCATTTTAGCATACAGATGAAATTGTTAAATAGGTCCTGTATAGCAAAGGTTTTCTTTTTTTAATTTTTAGGCTTTGCGACTACACGTGGACACATACACACTCAAACACACACACACACACACACACACACACACACACACACACGCTTGCATACAAGAGCTCCAATAAATGAAAAACATATATACAAACATGCACACACAACACTCTTAAAGTACTGTATAAAGAAAGTTCAACAGCAATCATATAGTTTAAACAATAGACATTTGTTAAAGTACACAAAGCACAAACTGTGGAATTCAAAGGAAGTGAAAGGATAACATTTAATTTTGAGGTTTCTTTCAGCTTCACATATAGAGCTGTTAATGGTAGGACAACCAGGAAAGGGAATGTAAATGAATAGTCAATAGCAGGTAATTTCTGGGAGAAGCAGGTTTTTGCCTCAGTGATATTCTTTTTATAATTTTATCTTTTGGATTGTGTACAGAGTGATTACACCACTTGGTGTGGCATTGTTGGAACTGACTTTAGAAATAAGATGTGCTAATTCCATAGGAAAAATTGCCAGGAATTATCTGCTCCATTCTGTTAACAAATACAAAAACAAAGTATCAATTTAAACAATCTTTATTCTAGTTTGGAATATACAAATGGGTGTTTGAAGAAACACCTTACTTTCTGCAAGTCTTCTTGGTTTATACTCCTAGGTGAAAAATATTTTTCACAGGTAGAAGGAGAATCTTTACATAATCTTTTGGACATTTAAAACCAAAAGTGAAGACAGCTTATATAGGTAAACAATAAAGTCAGATATTGTCGGTTGCATCTATTCAACTTCTCTGACTTATTTCTTGCATGTGCAGTGAGGGCACTGTAAAAAACTACTTCAGATAGGACACTTGAGAGATGAGTGGTAAGGTCTGTTTTGGAAATCTTAAAGACGTTGGTTTTGACTGATACTTGATCATTAAAAGTTCATATATCTAAGGATAAAATTTAGAAGAGAATTTAAGCATATGATCTGTCACTATGATAAGTATTTAATATGTTACTGGGAAATTGCATAAACAATGATTAACCAAGTTTAAAAATTATACAAACAAAAGTTTACATCATTTAGAGAATCTTGATATAAAAATTCGTAGTATTTATGCTCAAAATTGAAATTAAGAATCTCCAAAATTTGGTTCATTTCTGAATAAGAATTGTTAAATAGTAGTCTGCTGGCTCTCATTTTGCTATGCATATTATTGAGCAATAAATTAGTATAAAATATTATGGATGCCATGTTTTAAAGAAGGAAGAAAAGTGAAGACATATTTTAAGGGGATTGTTTTATGCATTTCTAAGGACGTAAACTAGCAAAGTTGGTGCACTGTGGACATAAAACATTCTATTTTTCTGTAGGTTACAAATAGATCTTCTTTGTATTAATGATTCTGATGTTTTCACACAACTTTTTGTCATTTTTCTCTATACCATTTTTTAATTTTATAAATACTTTTGGAGTGCTTAGCCTCAGAGATTCTATAATAGCGTCAGGGTGAGGTTTGCATTGGTGTTGCATTTTTATTCCTTACAAATCAGAAATAGTAGACCCATGAATCCTGCCAAATACTTCTTTCCATTCCCACAAGATGACTGGTGCTTAATTAATCAGTGTATTTACTTTGGAAGAGACTATTTCATAGCTTTGTAATTTCCTAATCCTCTAGTGTATATTATTGAAGTAAAAGGATGAGTCTGAGCTTGAATATTCTGGGACATTTTTTTCATGGGATCTCCTACTCCATCTTTAATGCCTCTGAAAATCATGTGGATGTACAAACACAGAGAAACATAGGCTCAGAGCTAAATTCAATATGCAGATATGTTTTCGAAACAGCAACGCTGTTTCAAGAGGTAAATTGACGTAGACACTCTAATCTTCAGGACAAAAACAAAATTAAATTGACCCAATTCTCAGAATGTTACAAATCATGCTGCTAAAAATAGAGTTTACACAGTGCACTGCCATGCATGCTATGATGCCATAGAGCATGCATGCATAGAGTGTGAGGACTCCACTCACATGAATTAGTTCATTTAGTCATCAGGCGAATACCATAAAGAAGTAGAAAAAATCCTGAAGGACAACGAGATTAGGCTTTTTTCCCCTAAAATAATAACGGACACTAGAATTTGAATCTAAAGTCTGCCTCCAGTAATCTTCAATTTTTTGTTAAATCTACCCTGTATCCTGCCTGGATGGTGTGAGAGGCTGGTGACCAATAAGACACAATTTGTTAGAGGTAGAGAGAAAGATGTTCATTGTGCCATACTATAATAATTCTAACCTTTACAAAATTAAGTTTTTATTATGTAAAAGATCCTGCTACTTCAGTTTCCCCTTTAATGCACACTGTTTATTTGCAGTCAATATTTATTAGCCTGTGTTGAAGGTTAGGCTAGTAACAATTTAAAAATAATGTGTGATTTGGTGAAGGTTAAATATAACCTTGATTAAGGTTATATTTGATACTTGGAGAATATACTGCCTAGAATTCTCTTGTATTTCATTTTTCCCTAGTGCTTCGGCATTTTTACGAAAAATTATGATCTGCCATAATACAATGGATTGTTTTCTTGTGGGGGTGGTTTGGAGAAAATCAATAGTCTTAAAAGAGTCATACATCCATGTTAGGGTAAACTTTTGATAAGCCTACATCAGTAGCTTAATGTGTACCTGTATCTATACTTAAAACTATATTTTACTTACCACTCTATTTGAGGAACATCAAAATAGTAGAATTTTGTATGTTATGTAGGAAATTAAACCCAAATTTTGTGAAGTATTTCCATGTTGAAGCATTTTGCCAAATGGTTATGGACCAGACTTAAGAGCCCAGAATTAAATCCCTTACACTTTGTGAAGGGCAACTAAAATAAAACCAGTCACCTATCAGTATTAACTTTTCAGAAAGAAATAAAAATACAAAAGTGAAGTTCCTTTGCAAATCAGAGAACTTAAATTTCAAAGATGTTAATCCCAGAATCCATCCACAGTGGTACACCTTTTAGAAATAGAGAACATAATTACATGATTATTATTAATATCTGCATTATGAACCTACTTCCTCTGTTAGGAGGAATCATTCTAAGCTTCAATATTTCATGCCTGGCAGAAGTCAAAATTTACCATGGATAAACAAGGGGGTTTATCAAGAACTGATTTTCTAAGGTTTAGATTGCTAAGATATGACATTTCTACTTTAATTTGTGATATTAGATCTTTCACCTTCATTGCCAGCCACTCTATAGAAAACATAATTGTCTTAATTATGCATGTAACCAAACTGAGGCCCTTGTTTTTGTTTTTCCTAACATAAACGGGGTCTCCTAACTTCTTTTTTTGCCAGTCCTGGGGCTTGAATGTGGGGCTTGAACACCATCCCAGGACTTCTCCAGGCTAGAGCTCTATCACTTGAGCCAAAGCACCACATCCTACATTATCAATGTATGTATGTGGTACCAAGGAATCTAGCCCAGGGCTTAATGCATGCTAGGTAAGCATTCTATCACTAGGCCAAACTCCCAGCCCATCCTCTAACTTTTTGACTGATGCACTACGGCCTTCTGTCCTATTATCTGCTCTGGAGATTTCTTCTGGTATTCTCCCTGAACTGCTTACCTGTCCTCCTCAACAGGTTTTTGGATTTAATATACTGCTATTTGCATTTTAAACCGGTTCTTACTGACACCCAAGGTATAAGAAACTCTGTTTACAAAAAGGTTTTTCTTCTTACCAGAGTTTTAATTTTCAAGCCATAACTATCATTTAGGAGATATTTTTTGAAATAAAAAAAAAAAACCCTTTGCCTCTTTTACTTCTGAGGCACAGAGTATATTTCTCATCTTTCATTTCACCCCAATTTCCCTAAAAATTCTAGGTAACTTCTTAAAAACTCTAACCACCTTTAATTCTATATATTTCTTTTTTTTCTTTTTCTTGTTTGAAAAGTAGTATGTTAGTGATATAACAATTTAAAAGATTTTCTGTTTTTTTTGAGGCTGAGACAGTTATTTTCTTAACATGAACTCTTACATTTTACCATTTGGGTTTATCAAAAGCAAGTTGTTGGTTTCTGCCAAATCATTCAAGATGTTAAAAAAAATACAACAAAACAAGAAGGTTTCCAAGTATCATCCACCTAATCACTGGATTTTCACACATGATATATTGACAAATTGTTCTAAATAATTCCTTTATAGAAGATTTAGTCTTCTCTCAATCTTCTGTTCATTTTTCCTGATTCTCCCAGTCAAAGGTAGAGTTACTTCTCTATATTGAAAGCAAATGCATCCTCTCTAAGTAACTAAATGGCTCCCCAAATATTCTTTCCTAGTCTTTCCACCTTTCCTGATTTTCAAGTTGGTTTGTATCTAAAGAAATCTAGTCATATATATATTATATATAATATTTATATATATGTATATATAAATGGAGAAAGACAGAAAGATACTCATTTACTCCAGTAAGTCACTTCTTTTAGAATATCTGAACATTCTTATATTATTTTTTCATTTTTATGTTACTCTATATTGTTCCAATAGTAGTATATTAACTGTTTCTCTCATTTGTTTGAATTTGCCTTGAAAAATATCCATTATTGTCTAAAGGAAATTTCTATCTTGCAACAGGTTAATTAGTTTGTTTTTATTTTATCCTCCTTTGGAAATGACAGAATAAATCTTAAAAAAAAAGATCCAGCTAAGTTTTTTTATAGTTAAATTAGTATCAATATAGAGAAAATATGAAAGACATATTTCCTTACTCTCTGTTTTATGCCAGATCAGCTGCTATCTAAATTGGACATCTAAATGTAGATTGATTTAAATATTTCACTTAAACTATTTACTTTTTGCTTAGGTGTGCCTATATGTCTATTTTGGCTTATATAGGATGTATATCAGATGGTAGGAAATATTGATTCCTCTTAGTCTTTCCTTTCTGGAAATTAGTATGAATTTTGAGAAATGGAAAAGTGTTGGGGACCGACTGTGGGGTCAATGACCTTGGACCTGACCTTGGACCTACACAACTGTATACACAAGGAAGTAACTCTTATCATGATGACTTTAAGCAATGTCAATCAGTTCTTATCATGATGACTTTAAGCAATGTCAATCAGTTCTTATCATGATGACTTTAAGCAATGTTAATCCTTTCTCATTTATCCTATATGTGATTTGTTTACTATTTTGTATGAATGTAGCCTCTGGCAACTCCCTAGTTTTAAGAAGAGTATTTAAGGTCGAAACTTAAAATAAACGAGAGAGTCTCTTAGGCGGCAGTCTGGAGCTCACAGTCTTCTTGGACTGCTGACCTGGGCTGTAGTCCTCCCGAACTCCATCTGTTTGTCTCTCTTCTATTTTTTCCTAGTCCTTGCCCCTATTTCAGGAATCCCAATCCGCAAACCCTGGTTTGCTGCCGGCTGGCCCCGGCAGAAAAGTACATATATTACCTTTGAATTCCTAAACATTTGAAGAATTCCTAAAACTTTGAAAAGTGATTTCCTGCCAAGTGCAGGTAGCTGACACTGTAATCCTAGCTGCTCAGAAAGCTGAGATCTGAGAATGATGGTTCAAACCCAGCTGGGAGGAAAAAGTCTCTATGAGGCTCTTATTTCCAAAGAACCATCAGAGAGCTAGAAGTGGTGCTGTGGCTCAAAGTGGTAAACAACTACTCTTGAGCAAAAGAGATCAAGGACAAGACCCAGGCCCTCAGTTCAAGCCCCATTAATGACAAAAATAAGTAAATAATACTATTAAGTGAATTTTTTCCCATGCTTCATGAACTTCAAGCTAGGGCAGGAGATGGTAGCTCTCCTTTACTGCTTCTACGCCATTCTTCCTTTATAGCCTCTATTGTAACTTGCTGACGCTCTTGTCACAAAACTCCACAGACGGGGTGCTTAAAGAACAGAATTTCTTTTTCTGCTATTTCCAGAGGGAAGTAGGTGAGATGAGGTGTTGATTCCCCTTGCTGTGGGAATGTGCTCTCCTCTCACTTATCTTCAAATCCTCTTCCCTTTTTAGGTAACTGGGATCTGAGAACATTAAGCATTTTGATGAGGGCCCTCATAACAATCTCATTTAACTACAATCACCCCTGCAGTCACCCACTCTCCACCCAGTTTTCTTTCGAGTTAACCAGCTGTAGGACTACCATAAACATCTGGGTGAAAAGTTTAGTTAATCATACCATCCTGATCATTCTTTGAAAGTCCAGTATTCATTTCCTTCTTTCTTGGGCCCTATAACCTAGCACTTGTGTATTCTCCCTCAGTTAGCAACAACAACAACAATGATGATGATGACAAAGATGACAATGACAACAAAACATAACTAACTTATTTACATTCCTTATTCATATCTTAAATGATTTCATGGAAAATCTTATTCCACTATAGAATGACCTATTTAATGTGTTTTATGATTCCTTTGGCATTTTCCCCTTAAATCAACCTTAAGCCCACTATCAATGCCCTAAAAATACTCTCTCCTCAAAACCTCTGAACTACATTCCCTGCTCCCTTCCACTTCACTTAAACATTTTACTGCAATTTCCAATCATCCTTGGCATTACAAGAAAACATTTAACTTTTCTCAATTCTTAAGCTTCTTTCTTCTTTATTTTTTAAATAAAAAATTACAGTTCACTGCTACTAATATTTGAAACATTTTCCCTCTCTTTCTCCTCTTTTTAAAACACAGCATTATGACATCTCTGCCATAGACCAAATGTAACAGTGGAAATGAAAGTCCATAGAAAGCCAAGTTCACTGTAACTATGGGAGAACTTCACATGGCCTGGTAATATTATTGTCTTTATTTATCCAATTCACCATGTTATTTAAAACTGTAAAAAAAATAAGGACCAGGAGTTTTGCCTAGTAGTAGAGTGCTTGCCTAGCATGCACAAAGACCCAAGTTCAATTCATCAGTACCACATACATAGAAAAAAGCCAGAAGTGGTGTTGAGGCTCAAGTAGTAGAGTGCTAGCATTGAGAAAATCCAAGGACAGTGCTTTAGGTCCTGAGCTCAAGGCTAGGACTGGCAAAAAAAACCTGTAAAAAATAAGAGCCTTCACTTAGAAAAAATCATATTAAGTGAAGTAAGCCAGACTCAAAGGAACTTAGGCTCAATGGTTTCCCTCATTTGTCATAATCAGTAGAAACCTTGGGCTCTACTGGCAGAGATTTGCGATAGAGCAAAACCTTGATACATAAGGCCATATAGTATGATGCTAAATAAAAGGATCTCTAGGATATGGAAACATAAGCCATATAATGAATGATTGTTGTCCTTAAGGTACTATGTTATCTCTCATCTCTTTTGATGTCCCTTGGTTATCTCATATTGTTACAATATCTCACTTTGTTACCTGATATATCGGATATATTTGTATTTGGTTATTTGAAATTGGATCGGGAACGGGGGAAAACAAAATGAGGGGTGGGAGTGGGGGGGAGGGAAATGGGGACCAAGACATGTGAAAGGGTATCAATGTATGTGAATTAATGCATCTTCTATCTGGCAAATATCATGTAACCCTTCTATTAATTACAATAAAAAATATGAAAAAAATAAGAGCCTTCAGAATCTCCAGGTTCTTTCTTGCCTCCCCTCCCCCCCCCCCGACCCTGTCTCTCCAGGTCTTACTCTGGCCTAACATTTTACTTCATAGAGAAAAATAGAAGCTCTTATGTTTTCTCAGGGCAAACATATTAATCTGTTTAGAACAACGTATATATCTAACTAACCTAACCATAAAATGTCTATCCTTATATATTTTCAAGGCATCTGAGATATATCTTTCTTCACTTCCCCTCTAAAGAAATACCTCCTTCCAATATTTCTATCTCAGTAAGTGGCATTTCTCTGTTTATTGTAATAAAAGGCAGAAAATTTGACAACCCTCTCTTCTCACTCTTTACATTCCTTTTCCAAGTTTTATAGCTCATGTCTTCCAAATACCTTTTTCCCTTCACCTCACTATATAACTGCTGGAATCCATTAACTTTATTTTTAAATAAGTGTTCTATATCTTACATCCTTAACAATGCCCTATCTATATTTCTACATAACATCCAGAATAAGCTCTTCATAGCACAGAATCACATTCTTTCCAAACCTATCTTTCCCACCCTGTTTCAACTTCTGGTCTGATGCATTTTCTAAGAAGCATAGTAATTAGTACTATGGACATAAATTTCAGCAATGTCTTTAGCAGCTCCTTCTTATATCAAATTGTCTTTTAGTTCTAGACTTATTTCCTCTTTTAGTACACCATGAATCTTGATCTTAGTGCATCTGTACATGTATCTCTTTTCAATCAGTTTTTTTTTTTTTATTTGTCCCTGGATAGTATGAGACACTCAGGAAATTCTCAATCAATACTTGACAAAATAACGTCAATGAATTCCCAAAAAAGAAATAGAACCATATCTAATTTCAGAGAAAGAGAACACATATCAAATTAATTAGTTGTGTATATCTATAAAACTGATAAATAAATGATAAGTGCTAATGTAAATTAATGATCTTACATGAAGAGTAAATTTAAGTCATAGGTAGATTCTTGAATATCAACTATAAGGTTGTATTCACCATCCCTACCTTACAGTGACTCAATCAATTTAGCAGATCTTTCCTACTTTCTCTGATTCATCTCAAATCAAAGTACTTCCATCAGTCTCTCCAATTCTGGTCTTTATTTATATCTCTGCCCTTCAGTGGGGTTCTGAAATGAATCTTCCCGATGATCTTATATCTAGATTTACATGTTTTTAATTCATTTTACAGGCATTTTATTTTATGGATAATTTAAAATATAAAAGGTGTTAAGTTGCTTCCAGCTTATATGTGCATTACTTTCCCTCTTCACATGGGGTTTACATAAAGTGTCTCTCATCTCTGGATTTCTCTCCATGTTCTCTGCATTCATCATGCTTACCTAGTCTTCCTGCAAGTTTTCTGGCTTGTTGACACTTCTTACCACCCTATATGAAAGTTATGGTGTTTTCCATCTTCATCCATAGTTTGCTAGATTGCTTTGCCTATCATCCCAGCTGTCACAGTAAACTGTTAAATTATGGGTGTTTCATAAAAGTTTAAGGAAATAACGGATCATGAACTAATATATTTAAGATGGAGCTTGAACTCTGGGCCTGGGCACTGTCCGTGAGTTTTTCAGCTCAATACTACTGCCCTACCCCTGGAGTCACTGCCCCACTTCCTGTTTTCTGGTGGTAAATTGGAGGTAAGAGCTTATGGACTTCAGTGCCTGTGATGGTGAACTGAGATCCTCAGATCTCAGCCTCCTGAGGATCCAGGATTACAGGTGTGAGCCATTGTGCCTGGCTAGAAAAATGAATATTCATATAATATTGTTTTTAATTACTTTTTAATTGTACCACTTTTCACATGGAAATTAATACTGCTAGTCTTTATTGGAGAAAGTTCCAGAACAACTAAGTTAATGCTGATGTAACAGGTTGCCACAAATCTATTCTTTATTGGCTAAGAATGGCAATGAAACTTCAAGTCAAGCTGAAGATAATTTGAGAATCCTCTTCAAAGTAATATATTGTACTAGCATTTGAAAGTCATATATTTCTCTCTCTGTTTTTTTTGAGATATTTGAACTTAAGATGATAGGTGCATGTTAAATGATTTAAAAACATTGGCAAGATTGGAACAACTCTGTTCAAGAATGAGGATGGGATTAGTTTGTATGCAAAGATGAGCTTTTAGATTTGGAAAGTGTACCTTTAGCCTGCTTAGTAAAGACTGCCAGTTGAGAAAATAACATCACTAAACCTCTATATTAGGGTCAATTTTGTGATAAAAACTCCATATTTAACCAAGGAAACATATCCCAATCTGTCCGGAAAATAACAATTAAGTTATTTTCTGTTGCTAACACAACATGAAGTGATTGTGTATTTTGAAACTTCTCACTTATAATCCTTGCTTTGGTCT
This sequence comes from Megascapheus bottae, assembly GCF_031878675.1. Lineage (NCBI taxonomy): Eukaryota > Metazoa > Chordata > Mammalia > Rodentia > Geomyidae > Megascapheus > Megascapheus bottae. The sequence continues at coordinate 26,526,348 of NC_143521.1, forward strand.
ATGAAATCTATTGAGGAAAATACACTGTCTTTTAAAATAAAATTTTAGGGTTTTAAATTTTTCCTAATCTTTATCTTTCTTTCTTTGATCATCACTTGACTCAAGGGTTGACATTTGTCAATCATCTAATACTGCAGAGTTTTCTAATTTATATTTACATATTATCATATCAAACCGTGAAAATAGGAAAGCAACATAACGTTAAAGATGAAATAAACTAAATCTTGAAGTGTAATATTAAAACATAATATAATTAATTTGAATTTTGAAATATATACTTCAAAATTTGAAAAGTAATGGTAGAAAGAAAAAACATCATTTAGTTCTATGTGAAAATTTAGATTTACATTTTCTTCCAATAAGAGAGCAAAGGATAGAACAGCAATAGTTAGTTGTTCATATATATGGGCAAAAATATCAAAGCTTTAAATATCGGGGTGAAATTAATTAATATGAAATAATTCATAAAGGAGGCAATGATTGTGATGGTTAATTCCCAGTGAAAAAGGAGAGCAAAGAATGGATAAGCAAAACACTGACACATACATAAACATGCACAAAACTGAACAGCAAAAAATTAGTATGTTAAAAGCATTACAGTAATCAGAAACCACCCAAGATGCAGCACAAAATTGTGCAAGATACAAAGAAACAGTAAAATTACTGCTTTATTTTCAGTGAGGCAATTATTTTGGTGCAGCAAAAATTGGCTTTAGTTCAGTGGTTCTTAAATAGGGAAATATAAACAGATTACTCAAGCCAGAACAATAGGGGCTGAGAAAGGGGATGGGAAGATGTTAGATCGTATGAGGTCTGGAATTTGCACCATATGCTCTAATTTGGATTTGGACAGCATTTGGGATGTCTGTGGTAATAAACAGGATTTCTGCTTTTTGTCTTCTTGATGTGACGTTTACATTTAGAGACAAAAAATGTACTAGTTTAAGGAAACAAACGAAGACCTTCTGGTTTGAATATTTATTTTAATGAGAAGAGAGCCCATTTGGAAGAGAAAGGTGAAGAAACAGCAAGTTTACACTTTCTTGGTGTGCTCAAAGATCACGTCTGTCTTATCCAGCTCTCATTTTCATTGATTCTTAACTCATCTGTGTGACCAGACATCTGTGAGTATTTATGCCTTTTTTTGGTTCTGTGCAGTCCCATTCTGACTATCCATCAAATCCAGAACAGACTTCCCAGTGATGTTTTGGACAAAATGCAGAGTAGAATGATAACTGATTAGCATTACGTGATAAATGCACATTCTTGAGCTGAAACTGAGAAGTGCAAAACATTGAGGCAACATCTGATCAGGGAGTACAGTGCACAATCTGTCTCTTGGTTCATGTTTGTACAGCTTTGTTTTTCATTTTTGCAGTTCAAAACTACATAGGCTACATATATTGAATGTTCTGTGCACCAAATGTAAAAAAAATGATGCTTCCCTTTTGTGTGCATGAATTTGGGGGAAGACATTTTTGTGGAAACATTCCTAGGATGATTTCTTATTGAGAACAGATAAATGTAATGGTTGGATAAAAATTCTGAGCTGATTAGATTCTTTTACCTTAAATTATCTGGCAGTAATCTCATTTTTTTTCTGTTGTTAGGTGTACAATTAATCCTTGAAATGGACAAATTAACATTTACAAACTAAGACTATAAAGTAAATGAGAAAATTAGGTTTGATGAAGAAATCTTGCTCCATCTGAAGAATAAGATATTTAACACTTGTCAATTGTTTTTTTTTCTGCTATAACAATTGAACCAATGCTCCCAGATCTTTCATTTCTTGTCAGATAAACTAGGTCTCAACATCAACATGGTTACCTAATTTAAAATTACATACCACATATACATACACCTATCATATATTTGTAAAATGGTAAAGTTTACATATATTGTATAATATTATATATTATGTATAATGTGTGTGTGCCCGTGTGTGCCCGTGTGTGTGTGTGTGTGTGTGTGTGTGTGTGTGTATGCTGGTTCTAGACTTGAAATCACATCCTGGCAATAGTCTCTGACCCTTAGTATTTAAGGCTGCCATGCTATCACTTTGGGCCACAGCATTTATTATTGGATCTTTGGTAGTTAATTGGAGATGGAAGTCCATAGATGTGATCTGGCTTTGAACTGCTCATCTCAGACCTCAGCCTTTGGATTACAGGTGTGTGACATGGATGTGCAGCTTATTGTTAAATTTAAATATCAACTACTAGTGAAATTTGTGGGCTTTAAGAAAAAAAAGGCAGGCTTTTTCCTTATATTTTTTTTTCAAAAGTTTACTTGTGTGGTTACTGAGGTGCAAACAAGATCTGACATTTAAATACCTAGTTAAAATTATAACAACTATCAAAGTTCATGCATAGCATTATATTACATCTGTTACAAGCTATCTTGGCTGATTTATTAAGAAACAAAAGTATACAATAGATAATTAAATCAAGCAGTAGTCTACTGCCCTAATTTTTCATTAATTGGTACTTATTATTACAGCTGGAAATATTCAATACATTCTTTTGCTCCTCACTCATTGCTTACATGAAATAATTTCAGTCTGATTCTCTGATGAGGCCAGGGCACAGTATTGTAACAAAGTAGATTCAAACTCTCATCTGCATTCAGATATTTTCCCTTACTTTCTTGAGATGCTTTTTAAATTTTTTCTAACTTGAATGATTTAAATAAAGCTTTGATTTTTTATTTCTTGAGCACCAACTTCTATAAACAAACTGTTTTTGTTTACAGTAAGAACAGATTACAATTTTTGTTTTCAGTACCAATGATATGGGGAGTTTTACACAGATCACCCAAAGAAATGTCAGGAGACATGTCTGTGAAAAAACAAGCAAACAAACAAAACTTTTTCTTTAAGAACTTTATGCTCCTTCAGTGTAATCAGATCCTAACACTGGCAAGAGTAATTGTTGACTATGAGGCAAACAATATTTCCAATCTTTATAAATAGCCCACTGAAAACAACTGTTGTAAGCTATATTATGCTTGTCCTAAAGTGACAATTTAAACTTAAAATTAAGGTTAAATGTGTAGATTTGGTTTCATAGTTCACTACAAAATGAAAAATTGTAATATTAAAATTTGGTATATGGATTTATTTATTTTGGTTCAGGAATTACATAAACCTTTTTCTTCATTGTAATCTATTCACTAATGTCTACATTCTACTAAGTGTGTCACATCAATGAATGAATACCTTTAATTGTAATTCTTCTTGGCCTGTGGGTATCCCTCCTGCATGTCAGAATAAGTTAAAATTGCAACTGAAATAGTAAAATCTTTTTTATCTTCTATAAAATATCACACTTATCTGTTTCAGGATATGATGGCTATTATATGTTTTGTGTGGTTCAGTTATGTATGTCTATCAAACCATGAGCTTACTAGTTTCAGGTAGAAGTATTCTACATACTTTACTTATTTTGTTTTGAGAACACTTTGCAATAAATACTTTTGGATGGTTTTAACTGAAAATTTGAGGAAATATTTGTTTATCATTTGGTCTTTCTAAGAAGGCATATCTGAAAATATGTTGCTTTATGTGTTTCAAAATTTTAATTATTGTAATTCTATTGTGATGTAAAGAGAGGTTAAAATTTCATTAGTCAGGTAATGAGTATATTTCTTTTTGAAGAGTGTCACCTCTTCCCTCCTTTTCTCCAGGTTTTTCCTTCCTGATTTTCCTACCCCATAATTTGTATGGTTTATTTTCAATCTAGTGTGTAGTGCATTTGTTCACATCTTGTCTCATCTTTTCTGTGCTTCTTCCTTATCTTTCCCCCAAGTTGATAAACTTAGACTCATGACAATAGGTACAGAAAGCATAAATAGTGACAAAAAGGAGTAACAAAGACAAAAGCAAAATAGGTGGTTATACAAAGCAAGTACCATTTAAGGAAGCAACTTCTGAATATAATGCAACATTCTTACCTCTCTCCAATCCACCAACCCCTTCTCTGATGGTTCTTATTTTTCTGTTATATACCTGAGTTATTGACATATTCTCTTCCCCTTCCTTCCGTCTTCTAGCCCTATTTCCTTTGCCCTACCCCCTATCATGCAAGTATATATTTCTTAATTCTTATTTGTAGGACTTTGACATCTTTCTACAAATTTACACTATTTTGACACTATACAGCATCACTATAGTTCAGTTAATTCATTTGTGAGTGCTTGCCTCTTACCCAATGTAGTTATTTGCAGGTTTATAGACTCATTCTAGCTACCACAAATGAGGGAAATGAGGCAACCTTTGTTTCTCTGGGTTTGACTTACTACATTTACTACATTATTTTCTGGAGTCTTTCCATTTCTTCATGGAATATTACAACATTCAGGGCATTTTAGAAAATGTACTACTGCTTTTTAAAAATGTATTTCATTTTTAAATGTCTCTTTGCAATTTTAAAAGATTTTCTTTGCCAGTCCAGGATTTGGGCTCAGGGCCTGAGCACTGTTCTTGGATTTTCTCAAGGCTAGAGCTCTACCACTTGAGCATCAGCACTAATTCCAGATTTTTTCTATGTATGTGGTACCAAGGAATCCAACCCAGGTTTTCGTGCATGCTAGGCAAGCACTCTACCACTAGGCCAAACTTTCAGTCCCTTAAAAGATTTTTTATTGAGTTGATTATGCTGCTCTAACAGTCAAGAATATTTATGATGAGTTAAAAATTGGGCAAACATATTTTGGGGCAAGGAAAGATGATATCATGTTTACAGTTCTTTTCCTTTCACATATCAATTAAAATAGGACTTTCTGATAATATACTTTCATGGCCTCTACTTTTAATTCTATCACCAATCTTGTTAAGGGAGGGGAGGAGGATAGTCTTGGGGCTTGAACTCTTCACCTGGACCCTTTCACTCTTCAGCTCATGACTAGCACTCTATCATGATGAGCTACAGCACCACTTCTAATTATTTGGAAGTAAGTGTCTCACAGACTTTTAGGCCCAGGCTTGCTTTGGACCAGGATACTCAGATTTCAGCGTCCTAGGTAGCTATGATTATAGACACAAGCCACAGGCACCCAGCTTCTACCACCTATTTTATGCCCCATTTACAAAAATATTAGATTATCTGAATTTTAGCACACTAATGAATATAAAATAGTGAATACTGTAAATTTATGGTTGTACTTTTACCAATACTGAACTTTTTTATTAAATAATTTATTAACATTGTTTTTCATCATATTTCAAATGACATATTTAACAAACAAGTATTCAAGAAGGGAATCTCTATATACAATCACTGGCACTTAGATTTTAGAACATAATTAAAATTAGGCTTAGGGTTTGTATGTCATAGATACATATTAATCTATGTAATAAAATATTCTTTAATCATCAATATGAACTGCTTTCATATTTTGATATTTTCTCTCTTAAACTTGCGTTTTAATGCCATTTCTATTAACTTGTTAATTATTCTGATTTTCATGAAATGAAGTAGATGTTTATTAAGCAAAATTATGAAAAAAATGACAAAGCATGGTGGCTTAGTCCTGTAATCTCAACTGCTTGGGAAGGAAGGTGGGGAGAGGAGGGTATGGAGGTTACGAGTTCTATGCTCAGGTACAGATACCAGCTCAGAAGACTCATCTCACTCAATCAATGACTGGACACAGTGGTATGCTCCCATCTTCCCTAATAGCACATTGAAGCACAATATGGTAGAGTGCAACTCAGGACAGCTTGTAAAGAAAGCCAGACCACACTAAGAAAATCAGCATTACAAAAGTCACATGGCTTACTTGATTGATAAGAGTGTTTGCTTAGCAAGCATGTGTCCCTGAGTCTCATCATCTGTACCATCAAAAGGGGGGTGGGGTGAGGTGAGGAGATGGAAAAATGAATGCTTGCCTAATGCATCCGGCACTCCACCAATATTTTAAAGAAATAATGCACAAAAGTTGAGTCATAGAATTCCAATGTTAAATCATTGCTTTGATCCTTAGATAGGAAACACACATTACCGACATGAAACAACTTGTCTTTACTGTCAAAGGTTTACACTGAGTTTTAAGGTAGAAGAAAAAATTAATTCATTATTGCACAAAGAGTTTTCAGTACTTTCTCATGAGAATTGTAAGTAAAAATATTCCTGGAGGGATGTATGCAGTGTTAGGCATTTCTTTTCTAATATTATCTGTCTTGAGACTCTAATTCATGTTCCCATGACATTTTGTAATTCTTCACTTTAATTCCTAAACTGTCCTCGTCACTATTTCCAGAATCACAGTGTTTTTCCATGGCATTTTTGAATTTTGATTTCACTTCAAGGAACACTATTCATACACTGTTTATGGGTTAGGATTTATACTTGTCCTTTAAGAAATTGTTCAACTGAACTGTGCAATCACACTGTGGTGTAATAAACAGGTATAACTTCAATGATGCAGACAAAAGGAAAATTAGATATTCTCTGCCCTTCATTCTCTCATGCTCTATCTAAACAGGCAGAGCAAGAGGAGTTGCCTGAGCATTGTTGTTGGATTGCTTCAGTCTTTCCTCATTATTTTCTAATATTTTATAATCATCTTTATTGTTTGATATATCATACATTATTTTCCACCTAGTTTGTCCTCATATGAAAAGTCACTGTATAAACAAAGACACGTTTCATTCATGAATGTGCCTGCCTCTTCAGTAACATGCAAGGGCTAGCAAAGACGACAGGAGAATAAAAGAGTAATGGGGCATTCGTTGGTGTTTGTGTATACTGTGAGGTAATGCCAAAATATGTAAACTGAAATCCCCCCTCATTCATGTTCAGTGAAGAGTTACTCAAAGCTTTCCCAATGCATAATAACAGACAGGAATTTAGAGGTGTTTTTGAGGCTCTGGAAAACTTTCTGTCTTACCTCAATTACTGGGATTATCTTTCACCATCTGATCAATGCCTGTGAGTCTACTAATACAATCTAATTCCTGATTCAACGTTGTGGGTCAGCAAACAATGAAACACTTGAGGGAAATAAATACTGAAGTGGCTTGTCCTTACTGAGAAGGAGAAGAGGGGGGCACTTTCTTTACAGAGAGGCTTGTCATCCCTCAGACGCCTAGAAGCAAAGTTCAATATTATGACCATGAAAGAAAGATTTCAAGAGCACTACACGGGCTCTTAATATTGGTTATCCTAGGTTTTGGTGAGGCCTGGTACAATGGCATGGAGAGACATGTTAAGTGAGATTTGTATATGCTTCTTGAATTGAGAGAATTAAAATAAAACAAGCATATTTTGTAATAAAGTGATAATGAAAATGGAAGAGTGAAAAGGGACCTGTTTTAGGAGAAAGCATTCTTTCAAGGCTTTCATAATTTTACTGTGAAGGTCACGGAGAAGCTATTAAACAGATTTTATGAAACACATTCCTGAACACTACATGAGTGCAGAATGTGGCTCAGAATTTACCTGTGATGGTTCCCCAAACTGAAGGTAGTAAAAGGCATCCTGGGTGATGCTGGCTTCATTAACCTTCCCTCCTGGTTGTATATTTTCATTAGTTGAGCAACCCTGTAGATGGGCTGAACTTCATTCCAGTGCAACTTGCAGTAATAGGGGAGATAATGGGGACCTGATCTTTAAATCCGGCTATAACCACATTAACCTGAAGAAAATTACATGCTACAATAAAGTAATAGCTTATGAGGAATGGCAAGATTTTAGGTAAATACTAGTAGCATCTATGTTTACTGGCAATATTTTTTCTTAAGAATAGGAGAGTAGTGTGCCACACAAGTGCAAGTATTAAGAAGCTTGCTTCCAGTGTTTTAATGGCATACAATTCAACTTCTGGCAGAGAGAAAAATCTTCCCTTATTTTTAGTATTATTGACACTTGAACTTGAAATTGATAGGCTGGTGCTCTACCTACTAAATCATGCCTCTAAGGGTTAAACTATGCTTCCAAAATTTTTTGCTTTAATTGGTTTTCAAATAAAGTGTTTCCTCAGTGGACAGTGAGCTTTATATTTCATGTCTCCCATATAGCTGATTTAATCGCAATGTTTAGTTTATTAATTGCAATATGGTCTCACTATTTTTGCCCACTGTTATTTATTTATCTATCTATTTTACTGAAATCTAATCTCTATCTCCTGACTAGCTGTGATTAATGGCATAAGTTACCATAATTATCTTTGCACAAAACAATAGTACTGAATGGGATGTTTAAATGAAAATAATTGTGCTAGGATAGTGAATTTTGAAATGTGTTTTGTATTTGGAACGTTTTTCCACTGAGATAAAAGCAATCTTGATTATCAGGTCATGTCTCAACCTGATTAGGAACTTTGGAGTCTGGTATACATCTGTGAGAAATGTGTGGAGTGTGACCATTTTGTTTCTGTTTTAAGAGCTGCCAAATTTTCACCTACCTTGGATGTCTGGAGTTTGACCCAATGAATGATATATTCTAAAAGAGTGTACTTTTTGTACCAAAAATTTCAGTAGTTTTTAGAAAATCGACACAGTTACCTATTATCACTTCAATCTAATTTCAGAGTATTTCACCACTCAAAAGTCACACTTACAGGCACCTAGGCACCCATTTCCAGTACTATGCTTCAACCCCTGTACCTATATCTCTGCCTGTTCAAGGTATTGTATGAGTACAGAATCAAACAAGATAGGCTGTTTTTTTTTCTGCTTTCATTGTTCCTTCTACTTTTTTGACCATTATAAAACATGCTAGTGTGAACATTCCTACCCAAGTTTTTTTCTGTTTGTTTGTTTGTTTTTTAACTTTTAAGTTCTCTTAGGAACACAGATGACATAATCTTTACTAAAATGTCTGGGAGCACAAGTGTATTTGATTTCATATTTTTTTCATATTTGGGAATAACAACATAATATGTATTGATAAAGAATCCCTAATATGAAAAACTAAAATACTCCCAAATCAGAAAGTTTTGAGCATTCTGTTCGCACTCAAAGAGATCTGATTTCTGAGCACTCTTGGTTGCATATGTTCTGATTAAAGATCACATGGAAAAATTGTGTTTAAATAGTGATAATTTGGACGTCTTATTTGTAAAAAATCTTCATATTTTATATTCTCATCAGCAGCCTATGAAATCTATTTTATCTATATATTTGCAAATGCTTGTTACTAATCTGTCTTTTTGAATATCACTATCCTTAAGGGCATGATATGGTAAGCCTTAGTGACTAATGAGGGTGGCCATTTTTTATTGAGCTTGTTGGTCATTTGTATATCTTTATTGAGAAATATCTAATTCTAAGTCAATTTTTTTTTAAATTGGTATATATACTTTTTGATATGCCATGGTTCAATATAATTTGTGGAAACAAGACCCTCATCAGATACATGTTTGCAAATATGTTCTCCATTTTATTTGTTTGTCTTTATAATTACTCTACTTGATCATGATACTCTTAATAAAATCTACAAATTTATTTCAAGTAGTTTTGTATATTCTGGGTCCCTTATGTTACTCCTAGATGTGTTTTTTTTTAATTTTTCATTCGTTTTTATTTGTTTTAATAAGGCTGCCAATACCAGCAAAAACATTGGAGGATATTTACTAGAATTGTATTGAATTAGCAGATCAATTTCTAGAGTACTAATGTATTAGTCAATGAGATTACATGCCAAAATAGCATAGTCTGAGTGACTAAAGAATGCATAATTTACAGGAGTGGCCTAGTGGCCTAGTGGTAGAGTGTTTGCCCAGCATGCATGAAGACCCTGGCTCGATTATTTGTTATGACATACTTAGCAAAGCTGGAAGTGGTACAGAGGCTCAAGTGCTAGAGTTCTCATCTTAAGAAAGCACAAGGATAGTGCTCAGGTCCTGGTTTCAGTCCCCAGGACTGGCAAAAAAAAAAAAAGAGAGAGAATAAGAAAGAATGCAAATGTCTTTCATCATAGTTCTTGAGATTAGAAGTATAAGAGTAGAGGAGGATGAATTCCTTCTGAGTGCTAGAGGAAAGAGTCTGTCCTGTCTACTTCCTTCTTTGTTCACCATCTTTAGAATTCCTTAGAGAAGGTACTCTCCCTGAATCTTCTCTTCTGATATTTGTATATTAATTCTTTTATTTTTTCATTTACTTTGGTGATGTTTTGAAGTTTCCAGTAAACAAATCACACACGCTTTAAAAAATATATTAACATTTTCAAACACTTTTGGATGTCCATATAATATGTTAAATGGAATATATATTGTGTTGTTTTGAAAAAAAGATCTTGCTATGTAGCCTAGATTGGCCTCATACTTGATCCTCCTTCCTCAGACTCCTGAGAGTTTGGATTATAAGTATATTTCACCACACTCAATGTGGAAGTACTTTGTTAATTTTATTTAAAGATTTCTCATTGCCAATATAGAATCACAATTTACTTCCACTTCTAGATTCACTATTCTGTAATGTTGCTGAACTTGTTTATGGAGTGTAATGGTGTTAAGTGGATTATTATGTTTTTCTATATAACAAAATATGTCTATGTAAATAGAGATGAAATTGTCTCTTCTCATTAGTTTTCTTGGGTAGAACTTTCCATACAATGTTAACAAAAGTGGTACAAACACATACATCTCCTTGTCTTCTCCAGTTAAAAAGTATAGGGAAAAATTTTTGTCTTTCTCTATGAAATATATTAACTAAAACTTTTCTCTAAATTCTCCTTAATATCTTAAGTGATTGTTTCCTTGTATTAGTTTGTTGGGTATTTTTATTTGAAAGGACAGTTAATTTTTCAAGTGACTTTTACTGAATTTAAGGTGATCATGTATTGTAAAACAATTGTCCAGTGCTTTAGTACTTGATAATGATATAACCTCACTTTGCTGGGAAATAGATTATAATCATGTGATATTGTAGATTTGGTTTGCTGGTATTTTGTTGGATATTTCTGTAGACATTCCCAAGAGATATTTTAAGAGAACTTGAAAAAAGACATCAAGAAGTAGCTCCTAAGCACTATATTTAAAGAAAAAAAAACATTAATCATCTTCAGATTGAAACAGATGGGTGCCTCCATGACAAAGCTTAACACTGACATTTTTAGAGTCCCTTAACTTAAAGAAAATTCTTGGTTTAATCAAGAAATCTGATTTTTGCCCACATGGCACATGTGTTTTTTTTTTCCTTTTGGCCAGTCCTAGGACTTGAACTCAGGGCCTGGGCACTGTCCATGGGCTTTCTCAAGGCTAGAGCTCTACCACTTGAGCCACAGCATCACTTCTGCCTTTTTATATGTATGTGGTACAAAGGAATTAAACCCAGGACTTCATGCAAGAACTCTACCACTAGGCCAAAACCCTAGCCATGGCACACTTTTGAACCTTTGAACTATGCTTGTTCTTTCCTAATCAACAACACCATTACTTATTGAAATAGGTTTGTGTGTCATTTTTGTGACTTATATTAAAATTAATCACAATATATTTTCATTTGGAATTTCTGAGAAAGTCTATCTTCTTTATTATGCTTCTTTCTCCTTCTCCTGTAAATTTTTTGCCAGTCCTGAGGCTTGAGCTCAGGGCCTGAGCACTGTCCTTGGGCTTTTTCAAGGCTAGAGTTCTACCACTTGAGCCTCAGCACCACTTCTGGCTTTTTCTATGTTTGTGGTACCCAAGAATCATACCTGGGTCCTCCTGCTTGTGAGGCGAGTACTCTACCACTATGCTACTGGGCCTCTCCTGTAATTATTTTTAAGCCATACTCTTAACTTTCCTTTTTGCCAGAGTTTCACAATAGTTCAGAATACACTCCTTTTAAAATTTATTTTATTGTTGTGGTGATATACAGAGGGGTTGCAGTTACATTCATCAGATAGTGAGTATGTTACTTCTTGATCATTGTTACCCCTTCCCATGATTTTCTTTAACTTTCTTCCCTCGCCTCCTCCCACTCATCTTGTTTTTCCTTTACCTTGCCATTTTCAAATACACAAATGAACATCTATACAATATACCAGATACCAAAGTCAGATTTGGCAACAACATGAGATAAACCTTAAGAGGAAAAGAAGGAAAGAGAAATAGCAGCCAGGAGTTTGACCTAGTAGTAGAGTGTTTGCCTAGTATGCACCAAGACCCAAGCTCAATTCTTTGATACCACATACATAGAGAAACAGCTAGGAATGGTGCTCTGGCTCAAGTGATAGATTTCTAGCCTTGAGAAAGTCCAAGAACAGTGCCCAAGTCCTGAGCTCAAGGCCCTGGACTGCCGGACTGGGAAAAAAAAAAAAAAAAAAAAAAAGAAGAAAAAGAAGTAGCTTCACATAATACATTAAGAACAACAATCACCAAGAAAGCATTTTGTTTCCATATCCTGGAGTTCATCTCGCTTAGCCTCATCCTATATGGATATATGTTCATAGTTTTTGAGCTATTATGATCCTCTACTAGGAAAATCTTAAACATATACTAATTGTTACAAAAGAGGGAAAGCACGGAGCCTAGTTTCTTTGGGTCTAGCTTACTTCACTTAATGATTTTTCCCCAAGGCTTTCCATTTCCTTGCAAATGGGGCATTGTCATTCTTTCTCATGGCAGCATAGAATTCCATGGTAAAAATATACTATATCTTCATGATCTGTTCATCTACTGAGGGGCATCTGGGTTGGCTCCATATCTTAGATATGGTAAATAATACTGTAATGAACATAGTTGTACTGGTAGGTATAGTATGACCTTGTTTCTGGATATTTGAGTTGTTGCCCAGAGTGGGATTGCACGGTCATAAGAGAGCTCTGTTTATTCTGTTAAGGGACCTCTTGCTTTCCAGAGTGGTTTGACAAGTTTATACTCCTATAAACATTGCAGTAGCGATCCCTTCTGGCCACATCCCAGCCAGCATCTGTTGTTATCAGATTTATTGATAATGGCTGTTCTAGCTGGGGTTAGATGAAATCTCAAAGTTGTTTTGATTTACATTTCTTTTATGGCCAGAGGTGTGGAGCATTTCTTCATGTGTCTATTGGCCATTTTTACTTCCTCGTCAGAGAAGTCTCTCTTTAAGTCTTCAGCCCACTTTTTAATGGGATGAAATTAGTAAAGCAACTAACTTCTTTTGCAATAGCCTCAAAGAAAATAAAATACTTAGGAATTAGCTTAGCTAAAGAAGTAATGAACCTCTATGATGAAAACTTTAAAAACCTGAAAAGAGAAATTAAAACAGATCTAAGGAAGTAGAATATCCTCCCATGCTCCTGGATTGAAATAATTAATATTGTGAAAATGTCAATACTGCCAAAGGCTATCTACACATTCAATGCAATACTCATCAATATCCCAACATCATTCCTTAATAAAATAGAGAAAGTAATCCAAAAATTCATATGGATTAAATAATAAACATCCCGCATAGCAAAAACAATCCTTAGCAGAAAAAACAGCGCCAATATATCAGTGCCAATTTTGAACTCTCCTACAAAGCTATAGTAATCAAAACAACTTGATCCTGGCACAAGAACAGGCCTGCGGACCAATGGAATAGAACTGAAGTCCAGAAATAGATCGATAGCCACCTAAAAGAATATAGGAGGGAAGAAAGACAGCCCCTTCAACAAATGGTATTTTCAGAACGGGCTAAACACATGTAAAAACAAATTGGATTCTTACCTGTCTCCCTGAACCAGAATCAACTCCAAATGGATCAAATACCTTTAGATAAAAGCAGATACTCTGAAAATTTTACAAGAAGAATAGGAAACATTCTTGGGCTCCTTGTCACTTGTCGAAACTTTCTTAATAAAGGCCTAGAAACCAACAAATCAAAGAAAGTTTGGACAAATGGGACTGCCTAAAACTACAGAGCTTCTGTATGTCAAAAGACATAGCCAGAAAAATAAATAGAAAGCCCATGAAATGGGAGAAGATCTTCACTTGCGATACACCAGACAAGTGTCTTATATCTAAAATATACCTACAGCTCAATAAATTAAATCTTCCAGAATACATTCTTACAAGGAAGGCCCAACTTGTTTTGTTTTAGTAGAATAATCTAGTAATATGGTCATACTCATTGTGAAATGTTGCAAGGCTCGATCTTCTATCATTCCAGTCACTGTTTCTGATTTATAATTTTGTTTAGGTTTTTGTTTGAATAAGTGGGAGAATAAGCTATAGAGAATTATTTTACTTTATTTTTTTAACATTTTTACATTATAAAAACTTTTTCATGTAATCTTGAAAAATATTGTTTGTAACACTAGAAGTATGCCTGGGCCATTTCTCTCAATTACAAGCTTCTTGAGGCAAGAATTATATTTCCATATTCTCTGTATAATGGTATACATATGGTAGTTTGATCTATCTACTGTTGCACAGAATTATTTTTTTTTTTTTTGCCAGTACTTGGCTTAAGCTCAAGGTCGGGGAACTGTCCTTTCTCAAGACTAGAACTCTACCACTTGAGCCTCAGCACCAGTTCCGGCTTTTTTTCTATGTATGTGGTACCGAGGAATTGTACCTGGGTCTTCGTGCATGCTAGGCAAGTACTCTACCACTAGGCCAAACTCCCGGCCTGCACAAATTTAAGAAAAAAAAAACAAAAATGATAAAATTTTCATTTTCTAATGTGATGATTACTAATCATGTGTACCTTTACTTTTTTTTGCCACTCTGGCTTGAACTCAAGGACTGGGCACTGTTGTTGGACAAATTGTGCTCAAAGCTAGAGCTCTGCCAATGGATCCATGGCACCACTTCCACCTTTTTCTGGTATGTGGTATAAAACCCAGGGCTTCGTGTATGGGAGGCAAACACTCTACCACTAGGCTACACCCCTGGCCCAACCTTTACCTTTTAAAATTGTTATTATAAAGCTGACACCCTGAGAATTACAATTATATAAGTCAGGTATGGAGTACATACCTGATGATGTCATCCCTTCCTTCACTCTCTCCTAGTTTTTCCTCCCATCCCCCCACAAGTTCTATACCTCACTTTCAACATGATGTGCAGTGAGTACCACTATTGCATTAATTTACCCCTTGTCTCTCCATTTCTATGTCTCTCCTTACACTTCTAAGGACATATAAACAAGTAGTACAAAATGAAAAGAAAAACCAAAACAGCAAAAAAAAAGAAAAAATACACACCTCTTGTTTATATTTCCTAGAGTTCATTTTGATAAATATTATTTTGTATGACCAGATGTACATTGGCCTTGTGATTTTGTATTCCTATCCAAAGGATATCTTCCTTTGGTCTCACAGTATGGGAATGGCTAGAGATTTGTACAATTTATTTTATCCTGATCTGGTTTAGATCTAATTACTACATATGAGAGAAAGCATATGACATTTGTCTCCCTGAGATTGGCTTACCTCACTAAACATGGTTTGTTCTAGATCTATCTATTTCCCTGCAGATGGCATAATATTATGCTTTCTAATAGCTATATCAAATTCCATTGTGTATAGATAGTTTGGGTCGACTCATCTACTGTAGGACATCTGGGCTGTTTCCACAAGTTGTCTGTTGTGAATAGTGAAGCAATGTATATGGATGTGCAGATTTCTTTATGATACTTGGTCTGTGATGTTCTGAGTAAATTTCCAGGACTAGTATGGCTGGGTTATAGGGAAGATCTATGTTTAGTTTTCTGAAGAACTCCAGACTTCTGTTCAGAATGGTTGTATTAGTTTACATTCCCATCAACAGTGCAATATGGTTCCTTTTGCCCCATATCCCCACCAACATTTACTGTTATTTGAATTCACAGTCTTGCTAGTCTAATGGGCTGAAATGGCATTGCAGAATTGTTTTGGTTTGCAACTCCATTATGTCCATGGATGGTGAGCATTTCCTCATGTTTTTTCTTGTGATTCTTACATCTTCTTCTAAGTCTCTCCTTAGCTCCTTTGCCCATCTAATGATTGGTTTATTAGCTCTGGAATTGGGTTAGTTTCTTGAGAACCAGGTATATTTTGGATACTAGGGCTTAAATGTTTGCTGATAATGATCTTTCTCAGTCTGTTGACTTTCTAGTTTGCTATGTTATTTCCTATGAATAAACCTTTAATTATTAATTGTTGGCTGTGGGGGCTTTAACTTAGTGCCTGAGAGCTATCCTTGAGATATTTTCCTCAAGGTTAGCACTTAACCACTTTGAGCCAGAGAACTATTTATTTGAGATGAGTCTCACAGACATTCCTTTCTGAGCTAGCTTCAAACCATGCTCCTCAGAGCTCAGCCTCCTGAGTAGTTAGGATTACAGGATAGACCAGGGCTCCAGAAAGTTTTAATTTGATATAATCCTATTTTTTCAAGTCTTTCTCTTGCCTATTGACCTGCTCAGACTCCTTTCAAAAAGTTTCTTGCTAGCACATGGGTTTAGTGTTTCTGGAGAGAATTATTTTTAATTATATCCCTTTCTAGGAATCTAATCCTGTGTTCAAGGAGAAAAGATATCCCTCTTTAATTTCACTTATATAATAACTTTGCACACATAAGGGATCATCTCTTTTTCTATCTGTTCTTTGCACTAAGTCCCTCATTCTATGCCATGTTGAAACACCAGAAATCTCTCTGATATCATAAGAAACACACGGTTTGATTATTAAAGAATAAGCTTATTATAAGCATATTATTTTTTATTATTTTAATCTTTTTGTCTTATTGTGAACCAACCTCCAAATGGAATTATATTGCTTTAGTCAAATCATTAAATAAAAATATACTCTGAAAACTCAGAGAATAGAAAGAAATACACACTCTGATTCATTATTTTGGGGATAGACATGAATGGTAGTGACAGAGATACATTACATCTAAGAATATTAGGTAAATTCTTGATATATTTGTTTCTTACTGCAATTGTGATAAATGCATTTATCTGAGAGTGAAGCTCTACTCTAGAGGCTGAAAGCTTCCTGGTGTTTTTTGAAAATATTTCCTACAGATAAATGGATAAATAATTACCGTGGATACATATTTCAACAGGTAATAGTGAATTCATACAAAAGAGAACAATGGAGAAGTCTTCCCTATGCTGTCATTTCAGAAAAATGGATTAAATAAAGAATCTTATCAGTGGAAAATAGCATGTAAAGGAAAATTGCCAACAATAACAGTACTGCATAGCAGGGAAGGAACAATGGAAAGCTGAAGTGCATTTTATGGTGTTTTAGTAGAGTGTTGCCAGCAAGGCTACTTTTCTCTAATATGTCTACAAGTTTCTAGTGGAGAGTCTTAATAGAATAGTGGAGATGTAGGAAGGAAGAGACAGGAAAAGAAAAGAAGGAAAGGAGGAAGGGGAGGTGGGAGGAAAGGAGTATCTATTACATATAGTTATTTCATGTTGTTTTAGTTTCTCACTTACTTTTTTTTACTATCATTTTATGGACTTCTCCATCCACTCTTCTATACTTTGGTACTTCTATACTTCTTCTGTACTTCTGCAAATGTTCTTGTTACGTCAACAGTGATATCATTGTCCAATCTAGTTCACACTTCCAACTTTATTCTTTTCTTATTTAGCATAATTAGTGCCTCTCCTATTGAAATTCATTGCTTCATTGGATTCCGAGTAGGTATTATATCTCCTCCTCCGTCATTATTGCAACTGTATTTTGGACACATTTGGCATTTATTCTTACATAACTTTTAAAAACAATCTCATTGATTTTATTTATAATTGTTGAATCTGACTTGGAATTTACCTTGAAAATATAGAGCTAAGGGTATCTAAGTTACAGTTACTAGGTTAAACATTTTGTTCATACCTACTTTTTATGAGATGTCTTAAATCAGGAATAATACACATATAGTCTTCTCTCCATATTGTAAGTTCAATCTCTGTCAATTCAGACATGAAAGATAAAGAAGAAACTTAAAATCATTATTTACAGTAAAAAATACTGGACATTTTGTGGTGTTTTCATTCCTTACCTAGTAAGATATCACACTTATTTATATAATATTTATATTTTCTTAGGTATTATAGGTAATCTAGAGTTGATGTAATGCACTCTGGTGAATGTGTATTTTTCAATTTACATATGAATTTGAACATCTACAGACTTTGGTGTTTGTGTGTGTGTGTCCGCATGAGTGTGCACATGTGTGTGATATTGTGTGTTGTAGGTATTTATGTCCTAAAACCAGTAGGTATCATTACTCAGGAATTGACTATATTTTTTATTTCAAAATCAGCTTCTGTTTCCATATTCAATTCATTTAATAATAATGCTCTCTAATGAATTACAAAAGCCACATCTTAGAAGCCACTAGTCTAGTGTACTACTCACATCAGACATGTACTTAGTCATTAAGTCATATTTTGTCTATCTTTTCATTATCTCTCAAATTCATTCTCTGTTCCCCTGTATTGATCTGGTTGAATATTAATGGCCTGATACAAATCTTTAGGACATACATGGATTAAGACTGAAGAGAAGTAGTTAACAGGAAAGAAGAGAATAGCCATTAAGCTGTCACCCAATCCAATGACCTGTTTTTAAGTATGACAAGGAGATGCTTCTTACTTAAAAATCATATAACTCATACTTCAGGAGACTAACTTGTGTTGGAAGAAAATTGATAACAATATGAAGTTGGAACGATGTTGAATTTGAGACTAGATTTATTTTAGATTGATATTATTTTTTGGTCATGAGTGGATTATAAAGTAACAAAGTTGTTATTAATAACATGAGTGAAAAGTATATTATTTAATAACACATTTGGTAATTCACTATTGACTACATCTAACAATTAAGTAAGATTAAAATAATATATAAATATATATTATAGGTATACATGTACATAAATTATTGAATCTCTCATTTGAAATCTGTTGTTTCAAAATAATTCCAAATTAAAGCACACAATATCACAGATGACAGAATAATTAGATCTCTATATGAACAAGTAAAAGTTACCAGGTTTTTTTTCTGACATTTATTGCTTCTGTGTCATAATCTTGGCCAAGTTGTGAAATAATGAATTAAAATATTCTCAATCCTGATGTATTCATTCATTCCTGGAGTATAATTTTTGAAGTATAGGCAACTTTTTCTATGAGTCACTGTTACCTTAAACTTTATTATTTACATAGTATTTGAGGACCTATGAATCATTTATTAGCCAAGTAAGTTTTGTTTTCACAACCATAAATGTAGATCCACAGCTCCACAGTGATTATTATAATTGCAACATAACATTGTCTAATTAGAGGAAATGTGATTAGAGCTAAGAGCTGTACAATAGGCATCAACTTAATTCTGCCTATATTATATGCTTTTCCTAATCTTCATTGTATTAATTTCAAGATTTTCCATTATCACATAGGGCAAGGAATACCCTCATGAAAGTACTTGTCAACATCTCTGATTACCATTGTCTGCTAAGAAATCACGAATCTATAATTTCTCTTCTGTTCTCTCCATTGACAGGCTTTTTAATCCAGGAATCATATTGTCATGTGCTCTAAAACATAAAGACTACAGTAAACATTTTTCCTCTAAAGCTATCTCAATAACTCATCCCCATAAGCAGTAATTGTCTATGTAAACACTCAAATCCTGGATATTACTCTAGTTCATTTATTATTTAAATCTTTACCTCAAATATAGGTTCCATATTTATATGCTTATTTCTGCAATGAAAATTACTATTTACTTTGAACAGTTCTCATATCTCCCCTAGAGAACTCCCAACAGGGGAATTCTTTTATTAGTTACTTAACTTCATTTTCCCATCCTCTATTTCTGATCCCAGCATACAAATGGACGTTTTAACTGGACTATTTCACTTGTCTTTTAAAACTCTCCAATAATTTATTATTGGCTTTAAATTTCTTAGCTGTTAAATTTCTTGGCCTTTGTGGCATGATATGAATCTGCCAAATAACCCTGATATTCTCTCTCTCTTTTAATTTTAGCCATGTTCAGCTTCTTATTACTCCTCAATAATATTGAATTTTCTTAGATTTGACCCAAATACCAGTTGCTCAAAGACCACATTTGAAGAGCCTCCTTAAGAGAATTTTATTTTGCATCTACTATTTGGGTTGATAAGCAATTTATGCTTATTGGTTACTCTTTGGAAATATACAGGGTTCAACTTGGAGCTTCATGCTTGCTTGGCAAGCACTGTATCATTTGAGCCAAGCACTAGAATGCTATATAATCTGAGCCAGGAAAAAATACATGAGCGGGCTGGGAATTTGGCCTAGTGGTAGAGTGCTTGCCTAGCATGCACGAAGACCTGGGTTCAACTTTCGGTACCACATATATAGAAAAAGCTGGAGGTGGTGCTGTGGCTCAAATGGTAGAGCTCTAGCCTTGAGAAAGCCCAAGAAAAATGCTCAGGCCCTGAGTTGAAGGCCCAGGAATACATGAGCATGCATATAGTCATGGCTTCTTCACTTACCCATTTTTTATTTCCAGTGTTTTCAGTTGATATTAAATGAAAATTTCAAAGAACATATAATTAATATTTTAAAATTCTTTTTACAGTTCATTTTCTAGCTAGTTTTGTCATTTTTTATTCTTATTCACCTTACTGTGATAATTTGTAAACTAAACTCTATCACTAGTAGCTTTGTCCAGGAAAGTATACTCTGTTCCGGGTTTGTTACTGACTACAATTTCAGATATTTGGTGGAGATCATAGCAAACAGAAATATTGTCTTCTTTTGTTTTGTTTTCTATCTATTGCTATTATCAAACTATTACTTCTTAGCTGCCAATCTTTTTTTTCTTCATATATTTTTAATTGTAATTAATAGAAAGGTTACATTATATTCACCAGATAGAGGGTGCATTACTTCAAATACATTGATACTCTTCGTCATGTCTTGGTCTCGATTTCCCTCCCACCATCCCCGCCCCTCATCTTCTTTTCCCCCCTTGGCTATCTGATTTCATATAATCAAATACGCATGTATCCAATATACCAGATAACAAGGTGAAATACTGTAACAATATGAGATAGCCAAGGGACAGCAAAGGAGATGAGAGATAACATAGTACATTAAGGACAAAAATCACTCATATGGCTTTTGTTTCTATATCCTGGAAGTCCTTTCATTTAGCATCATCCTATATGGCCTTATGTATCTAGGTTTTTGTTCTATTGTAAATCTCTGCTAGGAGAGCCCAAAGTTTCTACTGATTATGACAAATGAGGGAAACCATTGAGCCTATGTTCCTTTGAGTCTGGCTTACTTCACTTAATATGATTTTTCTAAGTCTTTCCAATTCCTTACAAAAGAGGCAATGCTGTTCTTTCTGAGAGCAGCATAGAATTCCATTGTGTAGAAATACCACATCTTGTTAATCCACTCATCAACTGAGGGGTATCTGGGTTGGTTCCATATCTTTGCTATAGTAAATAGTTTAGCTGCCAATCTTTATGTTATGAGAATGAGGTGGAGGCACAAGAATCCTCAGTCTCTCTTTTATCAGATAATTTCTCTGATTTTCTGCCATCCAGTCAAGCTACAGTTTGAGAACTGAGGAATAAATTTTCCTTTCCTGTCACTGTCTCCTACCCCAAGCTTCTTCACTGAGCAGAGGCAGGAATAATGCTTTCTTGGTTAGAAGTTTTCCAGTTATATACCTCATAAGAAGTACCCTCCTCAGAATTTTGCACCCAGCTCTGGGGTCCCTCCCTTGAGTTGCAGAGGCTGTGATAATAACCAAGTTGTGCCTGCTTCTCAGAGCTCTGAGCTCTGAAGCTCATGCTTCAAATGTCTAAAAGTTTATAATTCTAGCACTGTCACTTTGTTTTCTCTTCCCTGGGTTAGCATCTGTTTCCTGCAGTTACTCCTCATGAAAACTTGGCATGGTTGGCTTCCTTAGCAGTTTTCCAACACCACGTTAGCAATTACTCCCGTCAGATTCCCTCTGTTATCCTACCTTCAGCTTCTGTCTCCTGACTGGATTCTGACTAACAGAGTAAGACTGAATCATTGGCTAATTAAAGTGTCTAAGGAAACGACAAAGCTATATTTCAACTTCTAAAGGAGCTCTTAGAGTTATGAGAGGAAAAAAAAGTTAAGTGGTTTTCTGATGTTGGTCCCCAAGGTACAAATATCAACTCTTGGGTAAAAAGCCTTTCTTTAGAGTGAGATCATTCTCCCCACACACTCTGAGTCCTGAATCATGTAAGTTTTCATAGCAGAAGAGGCAGAGAAATGAGTGGTATACTTAGTAATAGGAAAGAGAAACAGTTAGGAAAGGACAGCATTAGAGAGGGCCAATCCTCTTTGAATAATGGGGCAAGTGTCTAAGTGTATAAATGTTTAATTTCTATTTGCTCTTCCCTCAAAAGCAGCAAAATAGGAAACCATAACTAATGTGTACTACTAATTGACAGAAATGGAGAATTATCTAAAGTAGTTTGAGAATACAAATTGCTAAATTAATAAAACATTATTTAGATATCATGCATAAAAATAATTTAGTAGGGAGCACAGGAATGGAGAGAGGAAAGATGAGAAATTTAGTCACTGTGTTCAATATATATTATGTACAAAATAAATGATGTAACTTGTGGGTAGGTATGGGGAGGGGGAATTGAAGTAAAGGCTGACATTGACCAAGAAACATTGTACCCATAATCTGACTTACCAAGCTTTAACCATTTTATACAACTATTTAATAATAACAATTTCAAAAAAAGAATTTAGGCTATAAAAGGAAGAATCAGCTCAGTAATTTAAACTTTTACTGACAATAGTTTAATTTCTTACTTTTTTTTCTTTGTTTTTATTTTTTCATATATTTTTTACTATAATTAATAGAAGTGTTACATGATATTTGCCAGATAGATGGTGCATTAATTCTCATACATTGATACCCTTTCACATGTCTTGGTCCCTATTTCCCTCCCCCCCACCTCCACCCCTCATCTTGTTTTCCCCTGTTCCCTATCCCATTTCAAATAACCAAATACAAATATATCCGATATATCAGATAACAAAGTGAGATACTGTAACAATATGAGATAACCAAGGGACAGCAAAGGAGATGAGAGGTAACACAGGACCTTAAGAACAACAATCATTCATTATATGGCTTATGTTTCTATATCCTAGAGATCCTTTCATTTAGCATCCTACTATATGGCCTTTTGTATTAAGGTTTTGCTCTACTGCAAATCTCTGCTAGGAGAGCCCAAGTTTCTACTGATTATGACAAATGAGGGAAACCATTGAGCCTAAGTTACTTTGAGTCTGGCTTACTTCACTTAATATGATCTTTTCTAAGTCTTTCCATTTTCTAACAAATGGGGCAATGTCATTCTTTCAGACAGCAGCATAGAATTCCATTGTTTACAAATACCACATCTTGTTGATCCACTCATCAACTGAGGGACATCTAGGTGGTTCCATATCTTTGCTATGGTAAATAGTGCTGCAATGAACGTTGTTGTGCTAGTGGATTTAGTATGCACTAGTTTCTGGATGGTTGGGTAAATGCCAAGTAGTGGAATTGCTGGGTCATAGGGGAGCTCTATGTTTAGTCTTTTGAGGCACTGCCATACTGCTTTCCATAGTGGTTGAATGAGTTTGCACTCCCACCAACAGTGTAGTAGGGATCCCTCCTGGCCACATCCCTTCCAGCATCTGTTGTTATTAGTTTTCCTGATCCTGGCCATTCTAACTGGAGTGAGGTGGAATCTTAGAGTTGTTTTGATTTGCATTTCTTTTATGACCAGAGATGTTGAGCATTTCTTCATGTGTCTATAGGCCATTTTTGTTTCTTCTTCAGAGAAGACTCTGTTTTAGTCTTTGGCCCATTTTTTTAATGGGATGGTTATTACTTAGGAGATTAGTTTTGGATTGATTCAATTTTTTGAGCTATTGAAAAATTTTCATTCTGCTTTGTGTGTGGTATATGTTGTAGTCTTTTACTTGCTGCCCTTTCTTTTTTTTGCCAGTACTTGCTTGAACTCAGGGCCTGAGCACTGTCCTTAGGCATTCTTAAGGCTAGAGTTCTACCACTTAAGTCACAGAACCACTTCTAGCTTTTTTCTATGTATGTGGTACCAAGAAATTGAACCCGGATATTTATGCATGTTAGGCAAGCACTCTACCACTAGTCCAAACTCCTGACCCCTGCCCTTTCTTGTTTTTCTGGAACTTGCCACATAAGTCAAACCTTCAAACTGATTTTTCTCTTTCTTAATTGGAGATGGAATCTTCATGGACCCTTGCCAGCTGGCTTGACACTGCATTCCTCTAAATCTCAGCCTCTTCAGTAGCTAAGATTACAGCTGTGATTCACTGGTGCCGGGGTACAAATGTAGTCTAATTTAGCTTCCCTTATAATTCAAATAAACATACACAGATTTAAAAAATAAATTTTCCCTGGGCCGGTTGTTTGGCCTAGTGGTAGAGTGCTTGCTTAGCATGCACAAAGACCTGGGTTTGATTCCAAGGTACTACATACATAGAAAAAACTGGAAGTGGTGGTGAGACTCAAGTGGTAGAACTTGAGAAAGTCCAAGGAGAGTGCTCAGGCCATGAGTTCAAACCCAGGACTGGCAATAAAAAAGCCAGTCATGGGCACTCTCCCTGAGCTTCCTTTTCCACAGAGCTACATTTGGCTTTTGCCGCTTATATGGAACTGAGTAATTGAACCCAGGGTTTTACCCATGCTAAGAAAGCACTCTACCATTAATCCACATTCCCAGATCAACACAGATATTTTTAATCCAATAGTATATCTTGGATTTCTATTGTGACCTGAAAATCACAGATTTTACATTATTTTCTTATTCAGATACACTTAGACCATTCCCTTTTTATAAAAAACAAGCATATTTTGTCAGGTTCATGATGTTACTGGCACATACAACTGAACAAATTAGCATAATTTATATTTTTATTTTGAAAAAAGGCCAAAACAATATGTAAATATTTGGCTCCGAAATTTTAAAAAAAACACTTAAAGCAACTTGTAGAATTGGCATACAACAAACATTTTGAATGGCATTAAAATATCAACTTCTAATATTCTAATATTTGTTCTTGTCTAAAGAAACAAAAGAAACATGATATGGAAATTGTTATTTTGTTAATTCTGGATAGACTAGCAACAGGAAAGGCACATCACATCCTCAAATACCAATTGTCCAAATGCTATTAACTCAAGACCCTGACTTTTGAGGAAAGCCCCTTCTTTATTTGCTTAGAAAATAAAATCAACAATAATAGTCTATCAACTACTAGTTGACTTCTTGTAGAATCTGGGGAATCCAGTTTCTAGAGGCCGGTTGGGACATAGGCTTGTCTGAGAATTAGATAGCAGTATCAGAAGTGAAAGTCAGCTGAGGTTGCACCCTGTCAGAACAAAGATTTTATCTAGGAATTGGAGGCTTGCCTTGGTTGGTAGAGCATTAGCCAGTGAGGGAAAGGATCAGGTACAGTTGTTTGAGTCCTTGTCTTGCCTTGCACCTAATAGAGAAATACACAAAATCTTTCCATTTTGGAAATAAAATCTACCATTTTAAAATTGTACATTTTTTTTTCAGATTTTGTTCCAGAAAGAAATTTGAGCACAATCCTTATCTATGTCACCTCAAATATAAGAAAAAAACCCTCCTAAAAGCCTGGCAGGAAACATTATTTGGTGAACTACAAATAGTCTCAGGCTTTTCCCTTAATCAGTCTACATCACACAGGCCCATATTTGGATAAAAAAAAACTATCATGAACAGAAGATCACTAAAAAAAATGCAACCAACATTTGACATTCATGACTACTTCATGCCAGGGATATTGGAAAGACTGTTGCTGCTGCTGCTGCTACCCCTTATCTGCCTTTCCTTCTACTTCCTGTTAGGAGAGCTGTAGACCACCTCGAAGCGCAATTACAGCCATTTCCTTGGCTTGAGCCCTCTCTGGCTGTTCATTTGGAACACAGGCAGACACAGGAGGAATACATTAAAGGGTGAACCTCATTAGTGTCAGCCTAATCTCAAAGAATGAGATCCACCCTGACCACAACTAGCACTGGTCCTAGCCTCTCGCCCCTTCATCTGAACAGGATGTCTTAGCCCCGCACAGTTTTGAACAGAAAATAGAAAAAGGATAACTCCGTTTTTTGCCACCACTTTTAAAGAACACCAAAAAAATACCTCTGGGAATTTGATGTTGTTTGTATAGCAGAAGACTAGGAAAAATTCATGATTATGTGAAATAATATTCACATATATTCACGTATATATGTTTAACTATGCTTGTTTTTGAACAGTTTTGTTTGCACTGTTGATACTATGGTTGCAGTGATAATGTTTAAGAGAAAAATGTCATAAGCATTACAAGCAAGCTAGTAGAGTGCGCGTGCGTGTGTGTGTGTGTGTGTGTGTGTGTGTGTGTGTGTTAGAGGGAGGGAAAATGTAAGAAAGAATGGGGAGGAAGGAATGTACAGAAAGAAAGAGAAAGGAAGACAGATTATGACAAATACTAGCATCACATTTCTACCAAAGAAGTAAACACCTCTAGGAGGCGAGGATGAGGAGAAACTTGTTCACAACTGCTACAGGTGGAAGCTGAGAGACAGGAGAAAGATGAGGTGTAACATTTTTACTGACACCAACTTTATTAAAAAGTCCTTGAGATTTTGGTAGGTGAGAAATTAAGTTGATAATAATGAAACTTTAGTTGTTTTTCTAGAGTTAAAACAGCTTTTTAACAGTTCATTAGTCTTTTCTTTCCATTTTTTTTAAATTTTTGGCCACTTTTTCTGTCTTCCTTTTTGGATACTACACAACACCCTCAAACACATCAGAATATATGAGAATATATAAAGCCACAGGCTTGGGTCAATAACACATAGCAACATATAGCCACAAAATGATAAATCACTTTGGATAATTCATCAGCAACAATGGACAAATCCAAGAAACATCCAACTTTGGAGTTAGAAGCTTCTGAAGATGCTGTGCTTATTTCTGAGTTCAACGATGAAAATACAGCTTCTGAAAGTCTTAAGCCCTTGGAAATTACAGATTTTGTTTATAAAGCTGTGACCCTCACTGACATACACCACTAGATGCTGGACCCCTTCTGTTTCAGCTGCTCCTTTTTACAGCACCTGTGAACATGTTGGTATGCTCCAAATAGAAGCAACCGAAAACACATGAAACTTGAAAGCCCACCCTGTTGTGCTCACAGCAGTTGTTTCTATCTAACTTTGTGTAAGAACACAACTTTACAGACATCAGATTTTATGCACAGCTGCAGACTTGGTTTCTTATTTCTTTTTATGAGTTTTTTTTCTTTTTTTTCTCTATACATTTTAAGTTTTAAAGAACTATCTCATACTTGCCAAATATTTCACAATGATATGGTGGGTGTAATCTCGTGTGTTGGCATGCCATTGTGTGTGTGTGTTTGGCAGTTTGGGTGAGTGTGTGTGCTGATCCTAGGGGCTTGCACTCAGGGCCTGGGTGCTGTCTCTAGCTTCCTCTACCCCCCTCAAGGCTATATCATTCCATCACTTTACTGCCAGCATTTTGATAGTATATTGGAGCTACGTCTCACACACTTCCTTGCCCAGGGTGGCTTGGACTTGTGATCCTTAGATCTCAGCCTCCTGAGCAACTAAGATTACAGTTATGAGCCATCAGTGTCTGGTGGAGGAGACAAGGATTAGTAGACAGAGAAAAAATTGCTATAACTAAAAATAACTCACTCACTTGGAAACTTCTGAGTTCAGAAAGAAGAACCAAAAATATGCTTTAAATGACCTCTTATTAACTTCTACCCTCTACCTACAGTAACTAAGATGGGGGCTAAATGGAGGATATTTTCTTTTCTTTTTAACTGAGGAACATATTTAGTTTGTACTTTTCAGAAAGATGGGAAAATTCTCTGTTACTTTACAAACTTATGGTTTGAGATTAGTTATGACATCAATGATTCCATCTAAGTCAGGTCACTGGGTTGAATTCGTGACAGGCAATGGATATATAGACATTTTAATTTAGAACTGAGGTGCCTTTAAGAATATATCAGTTTGAACATTCTGAGTAACATATTAAAGGCTATAGTCTATTTTTTTCAACTTCCAGTCATTTCTTCTTATAGAAATGAAATGACAAACTGTCCATCTGGAATTTAGTTTTGTGGTAAGAATTATGCCAAAAAATAAAAATAAAATCTCAAGCTTAAGAGCCAAAACCTTTTTTTCTCTTGCTTTGCCTTCTAAGAAACTACAACTGAAGCCTGAAAGGTTTCAGTCTCAGTGTGAAGAAGTATCCATCTTAGCAAGAAATCCAAAACATCCCGTCTTAGCTCATATTCTGCATTAATCTTCAGGACCTCTATATCGTGTCCTCTAATATATAAGCACACGTTAAAATACAAAATGGCTCTGGAGCAATCTCTCAAAGATGTTCACGGGGCAGTGTTTATTTTAGAGAAGAAACATTGTCCTGCTTAGAGAAAGGCAATTAAATGTATTTAAACGCTGTTCCTCTCTTAAGCATTTTCAAGATATTCCCCCCAATAATGAGGCTTTCAATCTAGATCAGTGCAATCACTATACAAGGGTTCTATGTTTACTTGGACTATTTTCCATACTTTTGTTTGGCCTTCCCAGATCACAGTCTTCTTACTACTGCTTCGAAATTAGCAATGAGTATTGTGAAATACTCGGCTTGATTTGGGCTTAGAGATAGAATCTTACTAACTAGTTTTTTTTTTTTTTTTTTTTTTGCTTGGGCTGACCTTGGACCATAAGTCTGTCATTATCACTGCAGCTATCTTCCCTTTCACTTATACATAGCTGTAATTAAAAATCCCCAAGTCATTCTGACTTCTGATTGCATATCTTGTGGATCAGATCACTGGCATTCATTCCTTTTTGTGTTAATAAAATCTTAGAAATTCTTCTATGGTGTTGAGCAAATCAATCTGTTATTTTTCATTTTTATTACAAGGAATATATTACAATATATTGCCAGTTCCCTTGTTGGATATTTGTATTGGTTTCAGTTTGTGGATATTATGAGTACAAAAGCTATGAAATTATTATGTCATATTTTGTGTACAGTATTTCTTGTTCCTATTGGGTTAATTTCTCAGATGGCATTATTGGAGCCTGAGGTAGTTGTCAAAATAGCTAGTTTTCTGAACTGTACTTTTTGTTCATGAAGTCCTTCAATTAATTTTGTTTAATATTGGTGAAATCTAATTTAATTTGTAGTTTGTGCTTTAACCTTTGCTGGCCCACTTGAGGAAATTCTTAACATAAAGACATTATTATATGTGTGTTCCAGGATGTCTGTGGTAAGGTATATGACAAATTTTTAAATTAATTTGTGTATTGTTAGATAGATTTGAACTCAGGACTTGATGATTGCTAAGCATCCGTTATTACACTTGAGTTATGACCACAAATCCTTTTTTTCTTCAGTTATTTTTCACATCTCTCCTAAGTTTTTGTGCAGTACTAGCCTTGGATCACAATACTGCATATGCAGTTAGGAGCAAGGGCAGTGGCCATCAACTGGGGTTTATTTGCTGAAATGAAGTTCACTAAGTTTCTGCCCAGACATCCTTCCCAGACTGTGATTCTCCAGATCTTTATTCCTTAACTGGCTGGGAAAAGCTAGAAATGCTTACATTCAAGCAAGGGCAATGGTGCAAATTGAATATGCTAGAACTGATGTTTGCATTTGTATATGAATTTTAAGCCAAATGATCAATTGCTATCCAAATTTTTCTTGGGCTCTTACATGAGCCAGGGGTGGGGTGGCGGGGCAGACAAACCAACCACATTGACTGGTTAAGTTTACTCATGAGCATTGTGTATTTCCTTACAAATATACACCCCAACTCCTGTTTTCAGTGTGGAGATTGTGTCTCTTATTAGCTCTGTTCCTAAGTGATAAATGTTTTATGTTAGTTCTTAAGTTTCACTGTTCAGGGATTGGGAAGGGGTAATCCAGTGTCTCAAACAGTTATCTCATATATTTGTTGCAGCACTTCTTTTTCTATCCAGAGGGGTACATCACTACTGATAACTTCTTTATGGCCAGACATGAAAATGATAAGGAATATCTCCATAAGAGGAATCATAGAAAGCTTGTCATGTTCCATAGTTACTGTGGGCCCTCAGTTCACTTATGTAGAGAGGATTTACAAGTCCTCAGAGGAGGCTGCAGGACTGATGTTCTGTGCCCAGTCTCGTCAATTCATTACCCTTCTTCCCACTGTGGCTGTCAGACTAGTTATTGTTGCTCTGAAAAATTTCAGGAAAAACTCAATGGCTGCTTTGCTCAAATGTTCTGTCTGTCTGTAGTGATTTTTTTACCCTGAACACTGCTCCTTTGTTGACTTTCCCTCTTCCTTTGTGTGAATCTTCTTATGGAGAATGCCCCAATCACAGCAAACTCTTTGCCACCTGGAAACAAAAATCCTTACTTTATTTCATTTGTTTTGTTTATACAATATTTTGCCCCTTTTGACACATCTGTTAGGATCTGTGTATACCGTGTAAAGCATTCTCAATATTCCTACTTTTGCTCAAGTTCCATTTTCTGCAAGAATTGTGTTATCTAAGGTTTAATGTGTTTTCCCAAATTTACAAGGAGGGACCAAAAGGGACTTTCTGTAATAGGTGACATTTTACCATGCCTGATCACTAAAGTGGTTCAGTAGCTGTGGAACAATCTAAATCTCCACACAAGTCACTGGGTATGCACTGATTACTAGTTTCACTCTGACTTGATTCATGGAATTGGAGAGGTCTTTAGGGGTTGGAGGTATAAAACCAAAGTGCAGATAAACTACAGGAATTGCACAAAGGTAGTGGGAACTCTTTTCCTGCTGGAGCATTGACTTTAATACATACCCTGGGCTCACATGGATGGATTCTATAGGACCCGGTGAGTGTGCGAGTTGAATGCCCTGAATCTTCTGCCCTGTCTTGCGATGGCTGAATGGATCTGCTCTATTTAGATCTGACTTATTTATGCCAAGTACTGTACCCTGAAGCAGTCTGTGTCTCAGCAGATCACTGGATTGCAGCTTTGAGGGACATGTGTGTTTATTTTGAAGTGTGGATGGTAGATTTATTGACAAGGTCCCTTGTCTTATTTATGCTGTGTCTTTAGATTTCCCCTCTTTCTCTAAAGGGAAGCCAGGGTTCAGTTATGAATTTTTCCTTGGTTTTCTCTATTACATTTTTTTTCTTTGTGCTTTTCGCCACCCTGCCTTATCTTTCATAACTTCTGAGCGATTTTTTTAAAGATTGGTGTGGTCATATTTATTTATGCATTCGATTGTTCCTTATAGTTTACTTTTTGTGGAGTTAATATTTTGAAATAATTTTTAGCCAGGCATCAATGGCTCCTGCCTGCACTACTCCCTACTCAGTAGTCTGAGATCTAAGGATCACAGTTAGAAGCAAGCCCAGGAAAGAAAATCCATGAGATTTCTTTCTCTGGTTCACCATCCAAAAGCCAGAAGTGTAGTTGTTGCTCAAGTGGACGAATATTAACCTTGAGAAAAAGAAGTTCAAGAACATTGATCAGACCAAGTTCAAACCCCAGGACTTATGTCAATAAAGTCATTGTGTGTGTGTTTCTCATTTTTTAATTTTTCCATTAAAATTATATTAAATTATATTTAAATAATAGATCAACCTATTTTATGTCACACTCCTTACAAATATACTTAAAAATATTAACCTATGTCTTCTTTTTTCATATATTTTATTGTAATTAATAGAAGGGTTACATTATATTCTCCAGATAGAAGGTACATTACTTCACATACATTGATACCCTTTCTCATGTCTTGATCCCCATTTCCCTGCACCCCACCCTCCACCCCTCAGCATGTTTTCCACACTTCCCTATCAAATTTCAAATAACCAAATACAAATATATCCACTATATCAGATAACAAAGTGAGATACTGTAACAATATGAGATAACCAAGGGACAGCAAAAGAGATGAGAGATAACATAATACATTAAGGACAGCAATCACTCATTATATGGTTTTGTTTCTTTTTTTTTTGCCTATCCTGGGCCTGGGCTCAGGGCTTAAGTGTCTCTGCCCGCGGCAACGACACGTCACTTCAGAGTAGTACTGGGAACGATCACAGACTCAAATCGCTGCAAGCAGAGGTCGTTTATTTCTCTCTTCTTTCTCCTCTGCCTCTCTCCTGTCTCCTCTCCCTTCTCCGTCTTTTCTCCCTTCTTTGTCTTCCCTCTCTTCTCCATCTTCTCTCTGTCCTCTCTCTCCGCTCCCCGCAAACCCCACACTATTTATATCCTTAAGCAGCCAATCACAGTAAAGGTCATCTGCAAAGCGACAAACAAACCTGGAAGAAATCTAGCAATCCACTCTATTCACAAGCAGGGAAAAAAAAAATCAACGAATGCAAAGAAACTTCCTGGTCAACAACTACTGACTCATTAGTGAGCTGCCAGGTGCCAACATATAATCTTACTTCCTCAGGAGGCTGAAAACAATGGTCTCCAACACTTAAACATTGTCTTTGGATTTTCTAAAGGCTAGCAATCTATCACTTGAGTTTCAGCACCCTTCTGGCTTTTTGCTATGTATGTGGGGTACCAAGGAATCAACCCAGGTCTTCGTGTATGCTAGGGAAGCACTCTAACACTAGGCCAAATTCCCGGCCCTATGACTTTTGTTTCTATATCCTAGAGGTCCTTTTGTTTAGTGTCATACTGTATGGCCTTTTGTATCTAGGTTTTGCTCTATTGCAAGTCTCTGCTAGGAGAGCCCAATGTTTCTACTGATTATGACAAATGAGGGAAACCATTGAGCCTAAGTTCCTTTGAGTCTGGCTTACTTCACTCAATACGATTTTTTCTAAGTCTCCATTTCCTAACAAATGGGCTGATGTCATTCTTTTTGTCAACAGCGTAGAATTCCATTGTGTACAAATACCACATCTTGCTGATCCACTCATCAACCGAAGGACATCTGGGTTGGTTCTATGTCTTTGCTATGATAAATAGTGCTGCAATGAACATTGTTGTTCTAGTGGATTTAGTATGTCCTTGGGTAAATGCCAAGTAGTGGAATTGCTGGATCATAGGGGAAGTCTATGTTTAGTCTTTTGAGGAACTGCCATATGGCTTTCCATAGTAATTGAATGAGTTTGCACTCCCACCAACAGTGTACTAGTTATCCCTCCTGGCCACATCCCCTCCAGCATCTGTTTATTTTTTTCTCTTTTTTTTCATATATATTTTTTGTAATTAATAGAAGGGTTACATGATATTTGCCAGATAGGAGGTGCATTAATTCACATACATTGATACCCTTTCACATGTAAGGATCGCAAGATCCTTAGTAAGGAAAGACAAAGAAGGTTACTACATAGTAGTAAAGAGATCAAGACTAATTTTAGTTGAAGTCTATTTTATCTGATATGAGGATGGCAACTCCAGCCTGTTTATGGTGGCCATTAGCTTGATAAACTTTCTTCCAAACTCTCACTTTCAAAAAATGTTTGTTTTGGGGGGGTAAGATGTGTCACTTGAAGACAGTAGAACAATGGATCTTGCTTTTTGATCCAACTAGATAGTCTACATCGTTTAATTGGAGAGTTGAGTGCATGGATATTGAGAATCAGGATTGAGAAATATTTATTAGTTCCTGCCATTTTTAAAAGCTTTCATTAGGGCCTGTGTCTTGACAGTTCATGTGGTATTTAGATGGTATGATTTTTAGGTGCCTTTTCTTTCTCAGTATTACATTTGTGTTGGTTTTCTATGTGTAGACATCTTTGAGAATTTTCTGTAATGTTGGTTTGGTTGTTACATAATGTTGCAGCTTTTCCCTGGAATGGAATATTTTTATTGTTCCCTCAGTTATGAATGAGAGCTTAGCTGGGTACAGTATTCTTGGTTGGTAGTTATTTGACTTCAGGGCATGACATATATGCTTCCAATCTCTTCTTGCTTGCATGGTCTCTGCTGAGAAATCTGGTTATTTTGATTGGTTTTCCTTTGTAGGTGATTGTTCTCTTCTCCCTGGCTGCCTTTAGGATCCTTTCTCTGGTCTTTGATCTTGTTCACATTATTATGAGGCGGTGGGATGTCCTTTTCTGAACAGGTCTGTTTGGGATTCTAAAAACTTCTTGTATCTGGATGGGCCTGCCCTTCTGCATATTTGGGAAGTTCTATGATATTATTCCCTGAAGTATATTTCCAATACCATTGACCTCTTTCTCCAGACCCTCCTCAATACCAATTAACTTTAAATTAGGCTTCTTAATTGTATTTTGGACCTCCTAAAGTGTTTTTTCATATTTCCTAAATTTGGATTGACTTATTTTCTGTTCTTTCTCTATAACAACTAAATTATCTTCAACCCCAGAAATGCTTCTTCTGCATGGTCTAACCTGCTATCAAAGCTTTCTACTTTATTTTTCAACCCCCTTGCTTCTAACTTCTCATTTTTGATGCCTTGCATCTCTTGTTTTAGATCACGTATGGATTTCTTTAATTCCTTGATTTCCATTTGAGTGGTTAGTTCAGCAGCTTTATTCTCTTTGGAGATTTGTTGGAGTTCGGTCATTTTTTTGTTTGTGGATTTTATGAATTCGTCCATTTTTCTTTGAAAATCCTTTATTATGGCCTCCTTTATGGCTTCCCCTTTTTCACATATTACCTTGTTTATGATTTCCTCTTGTTTATCTGTGGCTTCTTTCTTATCTCTTTCTGTATGTTTTCACACTTTTCATTAATGATGTTTATCAATTGCATTTGTATAGCACTTGTAAGGCTCTCCTCTCGATTTGCCACTGACTTCTCCATTGCCTGTTTATGTTGGGTGGGAGATGCTATTCCTTGATTTGACATTTTTCTTAAGTTTCTTGTTTTGCACATTTGAAAATGGGAGTGATTAATGCTAAACAATATTATAATTTTTCAGATATAACAAACCTAGACCTTTTTAGTTGGCTGACAATAGATGTTCACACTTTTAGATTGTTAATATCACTCTCTCTTTCTTTTTATGCACTTACATACAAATCTAATATAACCACAGATTACCAATTTATGAACAAAACAATAAGCCCCTCAATCCAATCTCTATTATATTTAAGTCCCTCTGGACCTAGAGTATAATTGAACACCTAGATACACAGCATTGCTCAACAACCATCAAATATAGATCCATGCATTATAAGAGTTGAAGGATGAACAGAGGACCAGAGATAGAAAAATAATATGAAATTCAACAGGGGATGTAGGAAAGAATAATGCAGGAGTGTAAGATTATTATAGTAATGAAGAAAAGGTATAGTGTAAGGATAACTGACCTAAGGTGATAGACAGGTAGAGTATTTGAGTTCAAAGTTTAGAAGAAATTAGATAAAACTTATGAAAATAAGAAGTAATAAGCAGAATATATAGAGAAAAGAGTGAGGTAGATATAGGAGATTTCAATGATAAAAAATTTAAAAACAAAAAAGAATTTTCCTGATCCTGCCCATTCTAACTGGAGTTAGGTGGAATCTTAAAGTTGTGCTGGAGGGGATGTGGTCAGGAGGGATCACTACTACACTGTTGGTGGGAGTGCAAACTCATTCAACCACTATGGAAAGCAGTATGGCAGTGCCTCAAAAGGCTAAACATAGAGTTCCCCAATGACCCAGCAACTCCACTACTTGGCATTTACCCAATCATCCAGAAACAAGGACAGACTAAATCCACTAGCACAATAATGTTCATTGCAGCACTATTTACTATAGCAAAGATATGGAACCAACCTAGATGTCCCTCAGTTGATGAATGGATATTCAAATGTGGTATTTGTACACAATGGAATTCTATGCTGCTGTCAGAAAGAACATTGCCCCATTTGTTAGGAAATGGAAAGACTTAGAAAAAATCATATTAAGTGAAGTAAGCTAGACTTAAAGGAACTTAGGGTCAATGGTTTCCCTCATTTGTCATAATCAGTAGAAATCTTAGGCTCTCCTAACAGAGATTTGCAATAGAGCAAAACCTTGATACATAAGGCCATATAGTATGACACTAATTCAAAGGACCTCTAGGATATAGAAACATAAGCCATATAATGAGCGATTGTTGTCCTTAAGGTACTCTTTTGCTGTTCCTTGGTTATCTCATATTGTTACAGTATCTCACTTTGTTACCTGATATATCAGATATATTTGTATTTAGTTAGTTGAAATTGGATAGGGAAAGGGGGAAAACAAGATGGGGGGTGGGGAGATGGGTAATTGGGAGCAAGACATATGAAAGGTTATCAATGTATGTGAATTAATGTACCTTCTATCTGGCAAATATCATGTAACCCTTTTATTAATTACAATAAAAATATCAAAAAAATAAAATAAATCCACCATCATTTTCTATTACAAAAAAAAGAAATAAGAAACAAAACAACTACAAAACAATACAAAACACACCAAAAAAAAAATGCGGGGGGAGATTCCTCACTATTGTGAGTTCTTACCCAAGAGATACATGTGTTGAAAACCAGGAGATTAAAAAGCAGGTGACTGTATCATATAGATATCATTTTTATTCAGACTGTATCCAGAGCTGTCACTGTGTTTCTGGGAATGACCAGAGTGACAGAAGGAATGTAAAATAAGTAAAAGTGAGGTGAATGGAAAAAAAAGGAATGAATCACAATATTAAAAATAAATATGTAGGAAAATGGCAAAGAGAAAATAAGAACATCTAAAAATGCAAATGAAAAGGGGTAGAACAACAAAAACAACAACAAAAAAGTATTCTTCAGTTTTTTTTTTTGGGGGGGGGGCAGGATAGGAAACTTGTGTCTCCAGTAAATTCGGGATCCAAACACTTCAGCAAGTCTTTTTCTCTTGTGATTTGACTTTGAGGTTTTTCAGATCAGATTGCTTGATTGTGAAAACAGAGCAGAAAGATCCGCATGCGGCTTTGTTTACCAGGTCTGTGGCTGGTGCAAGGGACGGACTTCAGCAGCACTGGGGCTGGATTTCCAGCAAAGGGATCTCTGGGAAATCCTTTGCCCTTGAGAATGATGGAGCTTCCAGCATCATCTCTCAGTCTCCAATTGCTTTGGCCGGGTCTTTGCCAGCAGTCAAGATGGCCCTGCTCTCAGCCCCTCCCAATGCAGTTCCTCTAGCAGAAGTGGAAACTTCTCCTCGAGGTACTCACAAATTGCTGGATTCTCCAGTTCTGTGAAGCCGGCAGGTTTGTTCACGGCTGGGTGGCGGCTCTGGACTTGGGCAGGCTCTGTGTGGCTCTGTCTGCAGTGGGTGGGTCAGTGCTGCCGAGAAGCACTGCCTCTCAGATTCAGAGGAGCTTTGTCTCTGCGGCTGGCGGGGCTCCAGGCTGTCTTCTTGCACTGGTATTCTGACTTTTTCTTCTCTGACTGAGATCTCTGTGTCGTTAAAACTTATTTAGGATCAATTTTTGGTAAAGAACTGCCCCCTACACTGCCAGAACTTGTATCTTGGTGGGAACTCAGAACGACTCACACTGAACCACCACCATCTTCCACAGATCTCCAACCTATGTCTTCGTCTATGTACTATCCTATAACAATGTGAATCCAGTGTGTGCTGACACAAGGAGGGACACAAGATTTGCCAAGTCTGTGAAACAGCCAGAGGCTACATGTTTCAAGTGATAGCTAAAGGGGTCAGTGCTTCCATCAGTCTTGGGCTGTATAGGTGGCATGCCTAGACAAGTAATAAAAATGAAAAATATCCTTCCATTTGGTATCATTTCTCATACATGGGAGATAACTTTCTGAAGTGTAACTTACTCTTTTTACTGAAACTCTACCTAATATAACACCTCAGTGGTAGAACATTTGCCTAGCTAATTTGGAGTAGCCTAAATAAGTAAATAAGCAAACAAATAATAAATATGTATATGGAGTGTAAAATAAAGTATGAAAATATTTATTTGAAAATATTTTTTGTGATTCATGAGGCTTGAAATCAACCTGGGCACTGTCCCTGAGCTCTTCAGCTCAAGGCTACCACCCTACCCTTGAGCCAAACCCCACTTCCCATTTTTCTAGAGGTTAATTGGAGAAAGAGTCTCAGGTCCTTTTGAGCCCTGGCTGGCTTTGAACCTTGATCCTCAGATCTCAGCCTCCTGAGTAAAAATATATTCTTATATTGCTTCGAAACTTTATCTAAAATTTCCACTTCAATTGAATATGTTGATTAACAATTCCATCTAAGACTCAAAGTTAAATCTGAATTCATTCTTTGGAACTACATTGTAAAGCTCAGGAAAACCACTCAGACCCCGAGTTCAAGCACCAGAATCAGCTCAACAAAATAATATGTTTATTTGTTTATTTGGAATAGGAAAGGGAAGAGGGGAAAACAATATGATTGGGAGGAGTTAGGGGAGGGAAATGGGGACAAAAACATAAGAAGGGGTATCAATCTGTGAGAAGTAATGCACCTACTATCTGGCAAATGTAACTGTAACCCTTCTATATATTACCTGAACAATCATAAAAACAAAATAAAATAAATATTTTTCTAATTTATTTTTATGGAAAACTTGCTCTTAGGATCATAGCCTATGTTCAGGTATTTAAGTTTTATCATCACTTCAGTTAGTCACCAATATTATTGGTGGTTTTGTTACTTAGGCGTAAAATCAGAAATGTTTGGCTCAAGCCCTTTTCTCCTTTAATTGATTGTGAAAATGCTTATTCTGTATCTCAAATTCAGCTTTAAATTAAGGTAACTTCCATTTCCATTCTTGGCATATCTGTTCAAGCTTGACTTAGTCTACTGTAATAGCCTTCTAACTAATATACCTTCCATAATAAGATTTATTGTTTTATTATGCATGTAATACTATTCCTCTCCATCTTAAATTGTGCCATGCTTTTCTATGGCAGAATAAGTCTAAATTTTCCTTTCAAGTATTATACAATTTTAAAACTTGCACTTTAACTGCATCTCATACATTCTTTTCTGGACCATGCACCTAAACTTATGTTCTAAATAAACCTCATATATTTTTCCTGTTTCTGGAGTCATCATTTTAGACACTATATTATTATTCCAAAACTCACTGAACTTGTAATTGAAATGTCAGCTCTTCATAAAAAAAATTGTTCATGCTTAGAGCCATGAGTTTGTCCAATTGGTAGTTTTTGCCTAGCATGCATGAAGACCCTGGTTCAATTTCACAGTACCACATTCATAGAAAAGCTGGAAGTGGTGCTGTGGCTTCAGTGGTAGAGCTCTAGCCTTGAGAAAGCCCAAGAACAGGGCCCAGGCCCTGAGTTTATGCTGCAGGACTAGTAAAAATCTAGTACAAAAATTATTCATGCTTGTTTCTTTTAGCTAAAGGGAATCCTTTTCCTCATGGTCTTTGAAGACATGGTATATCTTCCTAGATTAAAATATGTGTTTTTCATATCCAAGATACTATATACTTAATATAGAAGCTTATATTTTGTACTTCATCATTACTTAAAACAATTTCATGGATTTTATATATGAACAATATTAATTTCTTGAATATCATTAAGGATGAAATCCAAAAATGGGAAGTGGGAGGCTTTACAAGCAGAGTTTTAAAAAATTAAATTGTAGTTAACCTTTATTTATCTGTTTACTTGAATCCTGATCTTAGTTCAACTCATTGAATTGTGTCCAGTTCATTTATTAGTTACTAAATTAAACATTTTAATTATCTATTCCTTTCATCTTACCAGATGACATCAATGGTGTTACTGTCAAAACAGAAAATCAATCACAGACTTCAACTTTCTGTATTTATATATTAAGTTCTGTATCAAGGAAATACAAAAG
Source organism: Megascapheus bottae (assembly GCF_031878675.1). Classification (NCBI taxonomy): domain Eukaryota; kingdom Metazoa; phylum Chordata; class Mammalia; order Rodentia; family Geomyidae; genus Megascapheus; species Megascapheus bottae. Next base: position 26,566,121 of record NC_143521.1, read on the forward strand.
CAACATGGAATATCAAGAGTCTGGAAAAAATAACTAAGGGTCATTAGCAATAAATATTTCTACACTTTGGGAAGTGGAAAAAGATATGGAAAATAATCTGAAACCATTGAAAATATTATTAAGAATCCATTAAGGGTTAAAAGCAGTCACTACATCTTAAGAAGTAGGGAAATACAATTACAACGTACAACTCTGTATAATCACAATGAGAATAATAAAGAATAATTAACAAACAGGAAAAGAGGGCACATATAATGCTAAATGAGGTGAAACTTCTTAAAGAACTATGCTCTTCACAGATTCTTTCTTCTGGTAAGGAAGAGAATAGAGAGAACAAGAGAAATTCCCATGAAAATAAAAGATGGATGTCCCTTTCACTGTTACAGTTAATTAAATGATAGTCTATGTCTGCCATCCACCAAGCATGAGAATCTAAAGTTAGGGACACATTCTTGAGTCTCAGGGAAGCAGTCTGTCTCTCAACTGCCACTCAGACTGAGGATTGAAAAGTTTTAGGTCACTAAAACTTCACCGCATCGTCCATGTTTTTGTTCACTAAAGTTGAGGATGAAATATTATTCAGCACAGGGGGTATGTTGTATGCTTCTAAGAGATGTTCAGCCTCATCAAAGATGTTTTTTAATATTTAATGATAATGGTGGCAACTCACTAAGAAAATAATATTTTGCCTTGATAATCACTAGCAGTAATCAGTAATACTGAATCAATCAACTATTGTTTTCTATTTAAAATTTTCCCTACTTTAAAAGATATTCTAGTTTATTCTGTGGCTTAAAGTCTATTTTTGTTTATTATAGGGCCTATGATTTCATTGAGAAAAGAGCCTGGTTTAACTCCTAGATCCTTTTTTAATAGCCTCATAGAGAATTCTGATTCCAAAGACTTTTTTTTCCCCAATCAAGGCATTCAGTTTTTAGAGGGATAACTATCATGATTCAGAGTAAATGAATACTACAAAATTATTGTCCTTATGAAAACAGATAAACTGTACTCCAGCTTCATTTACAATGTGGTGGGATCATGCGACTAAAATTCCAGATAATATGATATAAAGAGATGTGATTAATGATTTTAACAGGAAAGTCATTTTCCTGTCTCCAAATCTCTTCCTTTTTGTCAGTTGGATGCCTTTCCCATGACCAAATAATGTAACTGTGATTTCAATTCCAGTTTCTTCATCAATCCATGCCTTAAAACATCTTGTGGAACACAGCCTTCTTGCTGATGTGAAAGTTCCTTATAACCAAATATCAATCTTCTATGTTGGGTGAGCCATTCGTTAAATTTAGGACCACTAGATAATGAATATGGTATTGAGCAATCAATTTATTATTCAAGAAATTATGCATAATTTATCCAATTGTCCAGAAACAAGGACATACTAAAGCCACTAACACAATGATGTTCATTGCAGCACTATTTACCATAGCAAAGATATGGAACCAACCCAGATGGCCCTTAGTTGATGAGTGGATCAACAAGATGTGGTATTTATATACAATGGAATTCTATGCTGCTGTCAGAAAGAACGACATCACCCCATTTGTAAGGAAATGGAAAGACTTAGAAAAAATCATATTAAGTGAAGTAAGCCAGACACAAAGGAACATATCCCAATAGTCTCCCTCATTTGTCATAATCAGTAGAAAATTTGGGCTCTCCTAGCAGAGATTTACAATAGAACAAAGTGTAGAGACATTAGGCCAATAGCATGACACTAAAGGACCTCCAGGATAAGGAAACAAAAGCCATATAATGAGTGACTATTGTCCTTAATGTACTATGTTATCTCTCATCTCTTTTGCCATCCCTTGGTTACATCATATTGTTATAATATTTCACATTGTTATCTGATATATTTTATATGTGCTTAATTGATTATTTGAAATTGGATAGGGAAGGGGGGAATCAAGATAAGTGGGGGGAGGGGGAAGGGAAATGGGGACCAAGACATGAGAAAGGGTATCAATGTTTGTGAAGTTATGCACTTTCTATCTGGTGAATATAATGTAATCCTTCTATTAATCACAATAAAAATATTAAAAAAAGAAATTATGCATGAGATGTCACAGTTTCTGTTCTTTAAGAAGATTGTGTAAGAGTAAACTAAACAAAAATGATGACAGTACACTGTGAGAAGCCCTGTGAAAAGTGGAGACATACAAGCAATGTTTCTTAGAGAACAGATTCATAGTAAGATATCAGGATGTCTACAGAGAAGGTAACTTTGGAATGTTACCTAGAAAATTATTAGAGATTTGTCAGTTTGACCAGGATCTTCAGGAAAATTATTCAAACATAGATAATTTACAGGGGTAGATATTAAGAATGCATAATTGGGACACAGTATTATGGGCTAATCTTTAGGAACAGATCAGTTTCTGACTTTTATATCATATGAGGAAGTTTGGAATTTGTTTTAAATGGAAATGAAAGCCAGTTTCAAAAGAAGTAACCATTAATACTGTTTTTAGACCAATCACTTTCATGAATAAACGGGGCTGAGGGGGATGGAGACAGGAATGATAACTAGAAAGTTTCATGTAATTTGTAGAAAAATAAGTGTTGGAATTATGGCTTTAATCATGATAAGGAGAGATGAAGCTACAAGAGATTTTTAGCAAAATATGAGGAAATATTAAATAAGGAATTGATTTCCTGAATTGTGGGGAAGTTGGTACAAATGCATCAATATTTTTAGCTTGGGGAGAAAATTGGTAGTATTCACTACAACGTTCTTTAATCAAGCACCTCACATGCACTGTGATAAGTCATGCATAGGTATTAAGCTATGGAAAGCTCACACCTGGTTTGTGAAAACAGTACTTTTTTCAGCGTTTGTAAATACTTACAGAGACGTAAATAAAAAAAAATTGTTCAGGGTGGTAATAAGCTAGTAAGTGATAAAGCCAGCCTTCACAGAGTCTAGTTCCAGAAGCAAACTCTTAGTCACACTGTGATGCCTCCCATGAGAACAGATGAGATTAAAAGTCATTTTTGGATATGCCAAAATGGAGATTCGTGTGAGTCACTGAACTCAAATTTGAAGATGGTTTAAATATAGCTTTGTGTTGTGTGAAAGAAAAGCCTCAAGCAAAGCTATGAATTGGCAATGCAAAAGCAGATAAGTTTCTACCATCAAGGAATAGAGAATGAAAAAATGAGAGAGACAGGGTGAAAAATTAGTGAACACAAATATTTATGACATGGCAAACAAAAAAAACAGTGCAAGTAATAAATTCCAACACAAATATCAAGACCCAAAAAACTCAAATGAAAACCAGAGGGACATTTAAATGGTAGCTAGAGAAGAAGGGCTCATAAAAGAGGAGTTAACAAAAACTGGAAGAGGTATGAGAAAATACAAATAATAGAGGACTGAAAAGAAAACAGTGATAACTTTTGCCATATGAATTTTTTATATGGGAAGTGAGGTCAGAGTGGAAACTGCTTAAAAGTCATTTGGTAGAAATTAAGAAAAATAGGCAACAGAAAACTTTTCAAAGACTGTTGGAAAGGTAAATGGTCTATAGGGAGGAAATAAACCAGAATATGTACAACTTGGGCCTGACTATACGTTATACTTTCATAAGTGTCTCACAGACTTTTCACCAGTCTCTCAATGTTATACAATTTTCAGAATTTTGATTATTACTCTATGGCCTTCAACACTTCTAATATCTACTGTGGTCCAAATTCTCAGTAATAGTTCTTCCAGTTTTTTCTGGGTAAATGAATATTCATAAAGTTTTTACTAATATTATCTTTTTCCATGCACAGAAGCAAGCAGTTGTTTATAATCAATCCCAGTGTTGGGAAATTGCTGATGTCTGCTCATTTAAATTAACTTCTAGAGCTAAGAAAATGTTAAATGGAAAGATTTTAGAATTTACTTATCCATTATAAAATCTAAATTTAAAACAGAGACACTAAGGGACTAAAGCAACTCAAAATAACGAGAACAGCAGGTAAATAGAAATTTAGCTATAATGGATTTAGGTAAATGTTTAAAGGATCACAAGTTTATTACTGTGTAGTATAAAAGTTATCAAGAATAACAGTTATATTAGCAAGCAATTAATACCAGCATTTCTCCCTTAAACTGTTAAATATTACTTCTTTAGTTTGATAGGTAACTAGATTAGACAGCTACAATTACATGGACAAGAAAACTATGGAAGTTTAATAGAAAAGAAAACCTGTATAAATTAGTACACATCTAGGACTCTACAGCAGAGGATTACAATAGTATAAAACCTAGGTATTGAGGTCATATAGAATGAGACTAAATGAAAGGATCTCTAGGATATGGAAACAAGAGACTTATCTTGTATGATTGTTGTTCTTAATGTACTATGCTATTTCTCTTCTCTCTTGTTGCCCTTTGGTTAATCTTATATTGTTAGTGTATCTGACATATATATATATATATACATATATATACATATATATGTCTATCCTATACATATCCTATACATATATATATACATATATATATGAATCCTATACATATATATATGTGTATCCCATACATATATATATATATATATATCCTATACATATATATATCATATATATATATATATATATACACTGGTATCCTATACATATATATATATATATATATGTTTATTCATTTCTTTGAAATAGGAAAGGGAAGGATGGAAACAAAGTGACTGGGAGGGGGCAGGGGAGAGAAATGGGAACAAAAACATAAGAAGGGTTATAAATGTGTCAGAAGTAATGCACCTCCTATCTCGTTAATGTAACTGTAACCCCTCTTTACATTACCCCACCTGAAAATAAAATAAAATAAAATAATATGACTGAGTTGAGTTGAGTGCTTGAAATCCTAGCTACTTAGGAGACTGAGATCTGAGGATCCATGTTCAAAGTCAGCCCAGGTACAAAAGGATTCTTATCTCCAATTAACCTCTAGAAAATGGGAAGTGGGGCTTTGCTCAAGGGTATCTGTGAAGCTGAAGAGCTCAGAGACAATGCCCAGGCTCAGTGGTAGGGCAGTAGCCTTGAGCTAAATAAGTGACAGCACCCAGGTGGAGTTTAAGCCCCACCAATAAAAAAAAAAAAAAAAGATATCCTTAGCCAAACTTCACTTTGTGTTTTAAATTGAATATGAGGAAATAGACAGAGAAAAAAATGCTATGAAACTATTTTAATTAATTATTTTTATGTATTCTTTGGTTCATTGATTGATGGTAAACAGTGAATCTATAGAAATGCAAGTGGAAATGCCTCCTTGTTGAGGAAAAGCAAGTGCAGAGGGAAAAGGATCAGATTAGAATTTGAACAAAAATAAGGGAGGATGTAGGTAAAGATGTGCTTTGCTGAGTGTCAAATGATTCAAATCACAACCCAGAAATTAAGAAAACTGAGGGTAGAGGTAGGTTGGGAGGGGTGGGTGAGAATTTTAAGAGGATTCTCATTGGTTAAGAGGTACTGTGTGTACCTCCTTTGAATAGCATCCCTCTGAACAACCACTTCAAGAAAATAAAAGTATGAAAAAGAAATATACTGGAACTTCTGTTGTATTGGAGGAGAGATAATGGTTACATTATCTCTGGAATACATATATGTACTCCTAATAGATTCAGTTGTATTTTCAAATAAAAATAAACTACAAAATGGGTAGACAACAAGACAACAGTGATACTCACAGGACAATATATTGAAAATGAACTTTGCAAGCTGTGGGGGAGGGCAAATGGTACAAAAATGAGAGAAGTGGCAATAATATTTGACAAGCAATGTACTCATTGTCTTATGTATGCAACTGTAACCCCTCTGTGCATCATCTTGACAATGGAAATTAAAAATTAAAATTTCACAATTAACTACAGTAGACTAAAACAAGATCATGAGGCAGAGGAAAGAATTCCAGTTCTCAGTTATTTTTGGATTCTGAATCAACTTACTTTTCAGTAAGAAAAACTAGTGGTCTGATTTATAGCATGGCACCATTACTAGGTCTTAATCTATATCTATATCAAAAACTGTAAGCAGTAGAATCACAAAAGCATCAGAGAGAATAGAAAACCCTTGTCCAAATAAATACAAAATTAAAAACAAGAAAAAAAAGTCAAACCACAAATGAAAAACAACCAAACAAAATGCAATGCTGTAATTATAATAATTCCAGTCTTCAAAATATGCTGCACAGTCACAGGCACAAGCATGTATATTTATTGGCACAAAAAAAGATCTGAAGATTAATGGACCAGTCTTGAAGATCCGGAAATGAACTCAGATATCTACAGCCACCAGATTTTCATTGTTATCAATTACATGATAATAAAGACCTCAATCTTAAGAACTGAAAACTTGAAACAACTTTAGGAAAACAAAGCAGCAGTGGCATAGGCAGGGACATCTTAATTAGAATTTTGGGGACTCAGCAAGCAAGAGAGGGAATTGAAAAATGGAGACTGCATCAAGGTGAAAAGCTTCTACAGCATGTAAGATATAAAAACAAATCTGAAATGACAGCTTACAGCACGAAAGAAGTTGAACAGATATACATCTGACAAAATCTGCCTCTAATAACTAGAAAATACAGCATACTAAGACATCTAAATCTCCAAAGAATAAATATCAATTAATGAATTGTTAAAGTAAAAGAATGGACACCATTTAGAAGAAGAGATGCAGAGGGTCTATACATACATCATAAAATGCTCAATATGTTCACTATCTTTGACTATAAAATAGATACAAATAAAAACAATGTTGAGATTCCACCTCACTCCATCATCATAAACAACTCCTTAGCAGGTTGTTGGGGAATAGGATCCATAGTACACTCTGGAGGGGAATATATATTAGTGCAACCATTGTGGAAGTCAGTGTGGAAATTGGTTGATTGATTGGTTGATTGATTATTGACAGTCCTGGGGCTAGAACTCAGGGTCTGGGTTCTGTCCTTGGGCTTTCTTAAGGCTACTACTCTACCACTTGAGCCATGGTACCACTCCTGGCTTTTTTTGTGTATGTGGTACCCAGAAATTGGACCCAGGGCTTGATGCATTCTAGGCAAAAACACTACCAGTAGGCCAACTCAGGGCCCAAGAAATTCTTTAAGAAAATTGTAACACAGAACTGTTCTATGATCTAGTCATACCAATCTTGAGAATTTGTCCATAATATTCTAAATAAGCATACAGTAAAGATATTTATACACATATTTTTATTTCAGCACTATATACAAGAGCCAAGTTGTGGTAATAGCTCAGATTCCCCAGATCTGATTAATGGATCAAGAAAGTGTGTTATATATTTCCAATCAATTTTTTCAACTACTAGAAGAAAAATATTGTGATTTTTGCTAGGAAATGGATGGATCTGAAAAAAATACATTGAATAAATAAGTCAGGATCAGGTGGAAAAAGATCTCTCATAAGTGGAAATAGATTGAAAGAGAGAGAAGGATTGAAGGCATGATCAAGAAGCATTTTATATGTAAATTGACATGTTAAACTAAAACTCCTTTTACAATTAATTAAGGAAAACACCAAAACAGTAAACAGAAAGGAATTTCTTGGATATGATTAAGGCAATTAGAAACATTTGGAAGGGCTTGGGATCAACATGGAAAAAGCCAGTGCCAAGCCAGGCACTAGTGGCTCACTTCTGTAAACCTAACTACTCAGGAGGCTGAGATCTGAGGATCAGTGTTCAAAGCCACCTCCAGCAGGAAAGTCTGTGAGACTCTCCAGTTAACCACCAGCAATAAGGAAGTGGCTCTGTGTCTCAAGCGGTAGAGCAGTAGCCTTGAGATGAAGAACTCAAGGACAGTGCCCAGGCCCAGAGTTCAAGCCCCATGACTGAAAAAAAAAATTAGGGGAGAAAATTTAAGTATCTAGCAGTGAAACAAAAATGTTAACAAAATCTTTTGCTTTTTATTATGGAAGAGAAAAGCATGGAAGAACTCACATTTTTCTGTATTCAATTATATTATAAGCAATGGGCAGCAGACTACCTACTTAATATTAAGCAAGGTACAGTTTGGTTTCTATGTACAAATATAACTTAAAAAAATTCTTCTTGGGATGGCAGTTTGGCCTAGTATGTACAAAGACCCAGGTTCTATTCCTTGGTACCATGTACATACAAAATGCCAGAAGTGGTGCTGTGGCTCAACTGGTAGTGCTCTAGCCTTGAGAAAGCTCAAGGACAGTGCTCAGGCTCTGAGCTCAAGTCCCAGGCCGACAAAAACATTCTTCAGTAGTTGTGCAGAATAGTTACAATTCAATTTACCAAGATGTGAGGACAATGCATTTTGGAAAATGCCATCACTTCTATTATTCTTCATTTCTCTACTCACATCCCTACCCTCAAGTTACATAGCTCAATTTTAATATAATATACATTTAAGATAAAGACCATTTACTCACTCTTCTTCCTTTCCTTTCTGCTACCCACAACAGACACCTCCCAAACAAATTGCCATGTCCTGTTTTATTTAGTTATTAGTTGCTCAGAGAAAAAAGAATAGATTAACAAAACAGTTATAAAATTTGAGAAACTCTCTGCTGAAACAACTTCAAAGAATTACAATATTCTCAGAGTTATTTTATGCCCTAGATAAAAAAAAAAAACAGTGGTAAAAGAGGAAGGAGAAGATAAAATTTGCTATACGCACAGATATCCATGAATCAATATCCCTGCATGTGGGTTTATCTGTTTATGCTGGGTTCTATCTTATGAATTCTATATTTGTAAATTTCCCTGCTTTCTTTCATTTTACCAGTCCTGAGGACATGGGCAGTATCCATGAGCTTTCTCAATGTTAGAGCTCTACCACTTTAGCCACATCATCACTTCTTGCTGTTTCTGTGAATGTGGTACCCAGGAATCAAATGTAGGGAGTTTCATGAATGTTAAGCAAACACTACCACTGGGCCATACTCCCAGCCTTTCCTGCTTTTATAAAAAGAAATATACATATGCATATATAATATATACACATATATGCTAATGCAAATTCAGTGCTTATATTGATTTACCAGTCATTTCAACTCACATTCAGGGGCAAATATACCAACAAAAATAACAGAGTAAAATGGTATTTGCATTCATAACTGAAGTTTAATAAGGTGATACCCTGAATATTAAAATGATTTTTAATTTCTATGAAAATTATGTCCTTTTCTGTTGCTGGTAACTTTTAGACCTTTTCTGTTGGTGTTGTTATCTTTATTGTTTAAAATTCCATCACGTGTTGTTCTGAATTTTTGTCTATAGCAAAAGAACTATGACATGACTCTCAGAGAAAATATGCATAATATAATATATAAGATGTGGTCATGGGTAGTAACATGTGATGCCATTTGTATAAATTTGTGGAAAATGTCAAAATGCTATGTAGTGTTGCAATTTAAATGTATGCACATTACCTTTTTGAGAAAATACATAAAAATAAATGGAATTTATGAAGATACTTTTTGGAGGAAAAAAAGAAAATTAAGGAAAATGATTTGTTGATTTTCAGTGGCAGTATTTTCTTTCTTAGGTGGTTGTTCAGACCATATCTTGAAATTATAATACTTCAGATGAGATGCTTCATTATGGAAAATAAATCTGTATAGAAAATGTCTAGTTATTTTCCTCTACATAACTGAATTTAAATTATACATTTCTACATTACATCATACTTCTTTATTCATTTGAAGAATCTTGACTTGAAAAATCTTGCAAGATAAAATGATTTGTAAAAGTGCTTGTGAAGGAAGCCTAAAAATGGGTATCAGGAATAAGGAAAAAGGTGGTGATGGAGGTAAAAAGTACCAAATGAGCAAATATGCCTTATATAAATAAAGTACATATTAGGTGTGATATATATACATATATACCTATATGTATATAGAGAAGGAATGTATATGTATATATAAAAGGAAAACCATCAAAAGCATGGTAACAAGCAGTTTATATGATTATTACAAAGATCACAAAGAAATACTTTTGCTACTGTTAATGGATACTAATAAATAAGCAAAATAGATTAAATGTTGAGTTCTGTCACAAGCAAATGAATGTTAATAGTAGTAATGATATAGCCATCTCATATGATTTTCAGTTGTTCAAGACAGAAGCATTCAATGGACATATAGCCACTAAAGATGTTTTATTAGATCCTCAGAGTATTGTAGGGTCCAGATTAACTGACTAGAGCATTATTTACATTTAAAGAACTTCCTGCGTACTTTTGAGTCCTGAATCGGCATTTATTGCACTGGCATTGTAAAACATTTCCCACATGGGTAGATAAGGAAGATTAACAAATCAAGCACCAAAATGTCTTAGTTTGAAAATGCTATACATAGCCTAAGAAACTATTTAAAACCCTGTCAACTGTAGCTGTTTCTTGACACGTATTTAAGATTGTGTAATTATACAATTGTATATACTATTGCTTTTCTGCTCTTTTGGTTATTATAGCTGTGGCAAAAAAAATGCTATATAAAATATAAAAAGAGCAACACAAGCTTCTGATACAAGCTGATACAAGTATTGTTTGTTTTTCAGATGTTAGAATGCCTGAAATAGTAGCAAACATAGAAAGACTCAGTTACACTCCTCAATCTCTTTAAGATTCAACTGTTCTCTTCCATAGTAAGATAAAGAATCTAAGTGAATCATTAATGTCATTTTGAATAGCAAATCTTCTCTTTTATATTCTGGTAAACTGGTTTCTATGAACCTCAGCTTGGTGTCCTTTCAGACATGCAGCAACCATTCTTTAGTTGATGAAATCATCTCGCCAACTCTTTCTTCCTTTCATATTTTTTTTGCTGTATATCATTCAACTCTCTGTCAACTAAACAACACTACAAGCTAATTTCTTTATTATTAACAAGTACAACCTGCAGGAAATTATGAAACACAGATTCAATAAATAAAATACTCTAAAACAACTTCTTGTCCTACCATCTTTTTAATTCCCTGTTCTTTTTCCTGACTGTTAAAATGTTTCACAAAACATCAGGTTAAATAAGACAGATTTTTCAAGGAGCTTAGCTATAAATTTCTTGTCATATTATTTGATGAAGGTAAATAGTGTCATTTTCTACTTTATTAACTTAATGTGATATGCACTCTGATCTTAAAAAATTTATTATATTTGGAAGAGAGAAGAGATAGCTTATTCAAATTCCCCTCTAGCTGTAATTTATTGGTTCTCCATGACTGCTATGCATCTGAAACTCTGATCTATTAAAATAATCTAGAATTTGGGTAATTGGATATATTTTGGTCTTTTTTATCTAAAAATGTGACAAAAGAAGACTAAGATGTCTTTTTGAAGGGCAATGGCATACATGAATCATCATACAGGTAAATCAGGCCTTGTGCAGTAATAATCTATTTAAGAGATTGTCATTTTCATAGTTCTGTCATAACTTTTCCTTATAGTGCAGCTTCCAGTATTTCCATGCAATCAGTGTGTGTGAATTTGACTTTGATAAGGTTAATCCTAGGTGCAGGTGCTGGGAAGAGAGAAGAAATGCTGCAAGGAGTGACACTGACCAACGTGCACTGCACATATAAACAAGTAAGTTCAAACTTAAGTACCTTGCACAAACATTTGTAGATTTTTAGAAAAGTTGTCAAAATATTTTCAGAGTGAATTAATAGGGCCAAGGGAGTCTGAGAATATGTTCATAACAAGCCAGAGAACATTTCCTGGTTTGGGGATGAGGGTTATACTGGCTTCATAGAATGAGTTTGGTAAAGAACCTTCATTTTCAATTTCGTTAAAGAGCTTGAGGAGTATTGGTGTGAGCTCTGCTTTGAAGACCTTATGGAATTCAGCTGTGAATCCATTTGGCCCTGGGCTTTTCTTAGGTGGAAGATCTCTTATTGCCATTTCTATTTCAGTGCTTGAAATAGGCCTGTTTAGTTGGGTTACTTCTTCTTGGTTCAGTGTGGGTATGCTAATATTGGCTAGGAATTCATCCATTTCTTCTAGATTCTCAAATTTGTTGGCGTAAAGGTTTGAGAAGTATTCCCTCATGATACTCTGGATCTTGGTAATTTCTGCCGTGATATTACCATTTTCGTCTGAGATTTTGTTTATTTCGGTATTCTCTCTTCATTTTTTTTTGTAAGATTTGCTAAGGGTTTGTCAATTTTGTTAATTCTTTCAAAGAACCAAATCCTTGTTTGTTAATTCTTTCTATAGTTTCTTTGCATTCCAAATCATTTAATTCTGCTTTGATTTTAATAATTTGAGCCTTCTAGTGGGATTAGGGTTGGTTTGTTGCTCTTTTCCCAGGAGCTTAAGGTGACACATTAAATTGTTGGTTTGCGATTTTTCCAACTTGTTGTTGTAGGCACTCAGAGCTATAAATTTTCCTCTGAATACTGCCTTTGCTGTGTCCCAAAGGAGCTGGTATTCTATGTGCTCCTTAATGATAAATTTCATAAACTGTTGGATTTCTGTTCTTTTCTCTTCAATGACCCATTGGTGATTCAACAATGTGTTGTTCAGTCTCCATGAGTTAAAGGGTTTTCATTGGTGGAGTTGTGTGTTCAGTTCCAATTTGAAGCCTTTGTGGTCTGAGAGCGTGCAGGGAATAATTTCAGTGTTTCTGAATCTGTCCAGGTTTGTTTTATGGCCTAAGATGTGGTCTATTTTGGAAAATGTTCCATGTGCTGCTGAAAAAGACGTATATTGTGTTGTTGCTGGGTGGAACATTCTGCAGATGTCTGTTAGATCGAGTTGGTCTATACAGTTGTTCAATTCTAAGGTTTCTCTGTTGAGTTTTTGCCTTGTTGATCTGTCCATAGTTGAGAGTGGTGTGTTAAAGTCACCAACAATCACTGTGTTTTGATCTATGTATGGTTTCAGTGAAAGCAAAGTTTGCTTGATAAAGTTTGGAGCTCCGGGATTGGGTGTGTAGATATTTAGAATCATTATGTCTTCCTGGAGGAAAGATCCCTTTAGTAGTATGTGGTAACCTTCTTTGTCTTTTTTCACTAATTTTAATTTAAAGTCTATTTTATCTGATATGAGGATGGCAACTCCAGCCTGTTTATGGGGGCCGTTAGCTTGATAGAGTTTATTCCAACCTCTCACTTTCAAAAAATATTTTTTTTTTGGGTAAGTTATGTCTCTTGAAGACAGCAGAACAATGGATCTTTCTTTTTGATCCAACTACACAGACTATGCCGTTTAATTGGAGAGTTAAGTCCATTGATATTGAGAGTTAGGATTGAGAGATCTTTATTAGTTCCTACCATTTTTAAAAGCTTTCATTAGGGCCTGTGTCTTGACAGTTCTTGTGGTACTTAGATGGTATGATGTTTAGGTGCCATTTCTTTCTCTGTATTGCAATTATGTTGGTTTTCTATGTGTAGAACATGTTTGAGAATTCTTTTGTAATGTTGGTTTGGTTGTTACATAATGTTGCAGCTTTTCCCTGGAATGGAATATGTTTATTGTTCCCTCAGTTATGAATGAGAGCTCTGCTGGGTACAGTATTCTTGGCTGGTAGTTATTTGACTTAAGTGCATGACCTATATGCTTCCAGTCACTTCTTGCTTGCATGGTCTCCGCTGAGAAGTCTGGGGTTATTCTGATTGCATTGCCTTTATAGGTGATTGATCCTTTCTCCCTGGATGCCTTTACAATCCTTTCTTTGGTCTCTATTGATACAGTTAGGTGGGATGTCCTTTTCTGGTCAGGTCTGTTTGGGGTTCTAAAAGCTTCTTGTATCTGGATGGGCCTGCCCTTCTGGATATTTGGAAAGTTCTCTGAGATGATTCCCCGATGTATATTTCCAATACCATTGACCTCTTTCCCTTGACCCTCCTCAATACCAATTAGCATTAAATTAGGCTTCCTAATTGCATCTTGTACCTCCTGATGTGTTCGCTCATATTTCCTAGATTTGGATTGACTCATTTTCTGTTCTTTCTCTATAACTACTAAATTATCTTCAGCCCCGGAAATTCTCTCTTTTTCATTGTCTAACCTGCTATCAAAGCTATCTACTTTATTCTTCATCTCCCTTGCTTCTAATTGCTCATTTTTGATGCCTTGCATCTCTTCTTTGAGATCATATATGGATTTCTTTAGCTCCGTTATTTCCATTTGAGTGGTTAGCTCAGTAGCTTTATTTTCTTTGGACATTTGCTGGAGTTCGGTCACCTTTTTGTTTGTGGATTCTATGAATTCATCCATTTTACTTTGAAAAACCTTTATTATGGCCTCTTTTATGGCTTCTCCTTTTCCACTTATCACCTTGTTTATGGTTTCCTCTTGTTTAGCTATGGCTTCCTCCCTTATCTCTTTCTTTATATTTTCACATTTTTCATTAATGATGTTTATCAATTGCATTTGGAAGACTCTCCTCTAAGTTTGCCAGTGACTCTTCCATTTTCTATTTATATTGGGTTGGGGATGTTATTCTCGATTTGACATTTTTCTTGAGTTTCTTGTTCTGCCCATTTGAAAATGGGAGCAAGATTAATACTAAACACAATTATAGTTTTTCTGATATAACCAACCTAGACCTCTTTAGCTGGCAGACACTAGATGTTCACAATTTTTTATTGGTATTATCACTCTTTCTTTTTGTGCACTCACAAACCAGTATATTACAACCACTGATAACCGATTTATGACCAAAACAATAAGCCTCTCAATCCAATCTCTATTATGTTTAAGTCCTCTGGACTTAGAGTATAATTGAACACCTAGATATACAGTATTGCTCAACAGCCATCAAGTGTAGATCCATGCATTATAAGGGTTGAAAGATGAACAGAGGACCAGAGATAGAAAAATAGTATGAGAGAGAACAGGGGAGGTATAATAGGAATAATGTAGGAGTGTAAGATTATTATAGTTGAAGAAAAGTTATAGCGTAAGGATAACTGACCTAAGTTGGTAAGCAGATAGCATATTTGAGTACAAAGTTTGGAAGGTATTACATAAAACTTATGTGTGGCTGCACAACTAGCTCTCAGCCCAGCCAGTGGTCTCACAGTGAGCAGTGGGATGGATATGTGAGCTTCAGTCTGAGGGTGCTGGGCAGATGGTTGGTTTTCCTGTGCTGCTTCCAGGGGCGGGCCCCCAGCCAAGGCTCTGGGATTTGGGAGTTTCCAGGGGCTCTCAGCAGGAGCAGCAGGTTCTGCTCTGTTCCCAGGGGTGGGGCCCAGCCGAGGATGTGGGCTCTAAGTGCAGAGCCGCGCCTTTCTGAATCTCAGAAGGCTAGCCTGGCTGGCTGGTGGGCCCTTAAGTTTCCTGCTATGTTTCTGCCGCTTTGGCCAGGAGTCTGTGACTGTGGGGTGCCCCTCGGTGCTGTCTTGCTCAGGATTCCCAGCTGGAGGATGCCCCACTCAAGATTTGAGGGGGACAGGTGCTGGCTCCTATTTTCCCGCACACCCTACCCACGGTTGTAAGGCAGGGTCTCTGCACCCCCCACTCTCCAGACCCAGTGGCCTGGGAGAGGAACCTGTTGGGTAAGTGGGAGCTGGGACAGCTCCACCTCCCCTGGTGGGGTGCTGGGTTTTAGCGTCCGTCCACCTGTCAGTCTCCAGTCAGAGGTCTGGGAGAGGAGCCTGTTGGGCTGATGGGAGCCTGGACAGCTCCGCCTCTCTTGGTGGGGTGCTAGGTCTTAGCGCTGCCCACCTGTCAGTCTCCAGTCAATGGCCTAGGGGAGGGGGCTGTTGAGGGAAGGGACAGGATTCTAAATTCCTTGCCCCCCTGCTCCTGCCAGTCTTTCTCAGGTAGGGTGGAGGGGTCTGAGTTAATTTCTATTGCTTGGCACCAGCTCTGGTTTCCCGATGGGTTTGGGGACCTGCTGTGCTACTCACGCCTCTGTGTTTGGCTGTGGTTGCTCCACGGTATTGGGGAGTTTTTCACTCCCCTCGGATCTCCACTGCCACCTGTGTTCCGTGTCTGGGTTCCGCTGCTTGCTGTTCTGGTTCTGTGTCTGGGTTCTGCTGCTTCTGCCACTTGCTGGCCCGGTCTTTTGCTGGTTTCTGCAGTGGTTGGGGCTGCCTGGCCTGGCACCCTCTGCTGCCACTTTTCTCGGCTTGGAGTCAGCTGTGAGGGTTGGGGGAGGGGTCCTCGCTTTCCAGATTCTTTGAGAAAGTTGGATGTAAGCTTTATCTTGATTTCTTTTCCAGTTTGAATCCTTCTCTGTTGCTTTTTGAGTTTGTTGTGGATTTCTTAAAGTAGTTGGCTCGTGGGGCTCCCTGGTTCTCTCTTTTTGTGAGAGAGAGCTAGGCAGCATCCCTATTGTCTCGGAGCCATCTTCCGCATCCCAATATTTCTTTTCATTTTTCTTTTCAACTTGAGGCCTTATGCTCCCTTGGCTGGGGACCTATCACTTGAGTCATACCTCCAGCCCTGCATTTTATTAGTTATTTGGGAGACGGAATCGAGTGAAATTAGTTGCCCAAATGGTGTTGAGTTAAAATTCTCCAGATCTTGGACTCCTCATTAACTAGGATTATAGATGTGAACCATGAGTACCTGTATGAATCTACTATTTTTAAGAGCTATTAAGTGCCTGGCCTTATGCTGCAAGTGAAGCTATAATAGTTAGCAAAACTGACTTAAATTCCCATATTTATAAATCCCATATTTATTTGGAGAACACCAAAATAAAGGCAGTGAGTGAATGAACTGAAAGAATTATGTAGAATGTTAGAAATTAGTTTGTGCTAAGGAGGAGAATGGCACAGGGTCTGGGAATTGAAGTTCTGGGAACAGGTGAAACATACTCTTAAACATATATTTACTAATAATACATCAGACAAATGCTTAATATCCAATAGCTCCAGGGACCTCAAGAGACTGATCCCCCCCCAAAAAAAACAACAAACCAATCACTAAATGGGCAAGGGAACTAAAAAGAGACTTATCAAAAGAAGAGGTTAAAATAGCCCCCCCCCCCAAAAAAGAGAAAATACTCATCATCCATGGTTATAAAGGAAATGGAAGTAAAAACAACCCTAAGATACCACCTTACCCAAATTACAATGGTCAATATTCTGAACTCAGAGAATAACAAATGTTGGTGGGGCTGTGGAGAA
This sequence comes from Megascapheus bottae, assembly GCF_031878675.1. Taxonomy (NCBI): domain Eukaryota; kingdom Metazoa; phylum Chordata; class Mammalia; order Rodentia; family Geomyidae; genus Megascapheus; species Megascapheus bottae. Next base: position 26,583,203 of record NC_143521.1, read on the forward strand.
AGAGGAACCCTACTGCACTTCTGGTGGGACTGTAAACCAGCACAGCCACTCTGGAAGGCAGTTTGGAGGTTTCTAAAAAAAAAAAAAAAAACCAACAACTGCAAATAGACCTTTCCTACCATACCATCATACCACTCCTGGGCATCTAACCTGAACATCATAACCCAGGATATAAGGACTCCTGTTCAGCCATGTTCATCTCTGCACTATTCAAAATAGCCAATCAATAGAAATAACTCAGCTTCCTTACTGCTAAAATGAGTGGATGGGCCGGGAGTTTGGCCTAGTGGTAGAGTGCTTGCCTAGCATGCATGAGGACCCGGGTTCGATTCCTCACTACCACATACATAGCAAAAAGCCGGAAGTGGTGATGAGGCTCAAGTGGTAGAGCTCTAGCCTTGAGAAAGTCCAAGGACAGTGCTCAGACCCTGAGCCCATGAACAGGACTGGCAAAAAAAAATGAGTGGATACAAAAAATATGATATATGTATATATACATACATACATACATACAATGGAATTCTACATAGCCAATAGACTAGATAAAATAATGTCATTTGTTGGGAAGTGGATGAAACTAGAGGAATCGTATTGAGTTAGATAAGTCAAGACCAAAGGAACAAAGGGTGTGTAGTCTCCTTGATATGTGGATATTAGATCCAAAGAGTACAAGATTGATGACTCAATATTTGGGTACTGAAGGTTATGGACATGGTCTTGGAATTATAAACATAACTACATAGGCATAAAAATCTACGATGGGATATACTCTATAGACATAATGTTTTATTATATGAATTATCTATGACATACAAACTCTCAGCTTAATCTTAATTATGTTCTAAAATCTATATGCCAGTGATTGCATATAGAGAGACACTTCTTGAATACTTATTTGTTAAACATGATATTTGAAATATGATGAAAAATCAGTGTTAACAAGATCTTAATAAAAGGTGTCTCTTAGAAACATTGATGTTGCTGAGAATATGTAATTGATGCAGATCTGAGGGAAGCAGATTAATGGAGCCTGTGTCTTTGGAGAAAGAGTTGAACAAGAGGATATTCATAGCAAAGTTTCTGAGGTAGACTTGTATCCAAGGAAGACTGAGAATAATGATTAAGAATTTGCTTTGTATAATCATCTAAATGTATCAACATCTAAGGCATGTTCCAACATCTAAGGCATGATTTTTGTATGTTGTGTTTGTTTTAAGTTCTGGTTTCGGCAAATCAATCTTTATGCTATTTAAATCTACACAAGCTTAATTCTTCATCTTGACTTCTGATTTCAAATATTATCCATAAATGTTCACATCTAGCATTTAGACTAAACTGCGCAGTTTCTTGAAGGATGCTTGTCTGATAAGGCTTATATAAGATTTTTTCATATTGTCATAACTTTTGTATTAGGTATAGTGTGAAAGAAATAAATGTAGCTGCAGAATACCTGCTTGTGTGTTCAGGAGCAAAACTGAAGGAATAATTTAGTTGACTTAGAAGAATCATTCCTTAATGAGGAACTGATGATTTGTGTAGAAGCTTTTTCACATTGTCCATAGTCCAACACAGAAGCCATTAGAGACATGTGACCATTTTAATGAGTTAGAAAATAATTCAATTTAAGCAAAAATAAATGTTTGTCTCTTCAGCCACATTTCAAGTGGTCAGTTAGTACATAACCACTGATTACACTCCTGGACAGTATAGAACAGAGAGCATTTCTATTTTGACAATAACTTCTACTAGACAGGACTACTTTGACAGAAATACCAGAACAATTATGTTCAACAGAACTTAAGTGAACATTTGGGGTTTAGGATAAAAGAAACAGTACAAGGCTCCAATAAATCACATTTCACTTCATTTAACATGTGGGATATGTTTATGAATCAAAAGTTCAGTTAAGGTAAAGTAGCTTGTACTAATTAAAATGAATATATGAACATACTATACGTGACAAGAATAGCTAAATGAAAAATAAACTCAAAATATCCAACATTTTTTTTCTGAAAGATAATCTACTACCTTAGTTTTCCAGAAAAACTTCACTTTAATGTTAAAACTGGTTTATTCCCTTCTATCATCTGTTAACTCTTTCTAGTCTTTAATTTTCTCTTTTAAAAATTATTAACATTAACTAGATGTAAAAGTATTTTCAATTCAAGAAATCGACTTATATGTAAATGGCATCTTAGTCAATGTCATCATCCATCATCCTCCCTAATTTCCCAAATCTATCCATCCTGTCAAATGGCCTGGTTACATTGTCACACATATATATTAAAAATTATGCCTATTTTGCCAGATGCCAGTGGCTCATGCCTGTAATCCTAGCTATTAAGGAGGTTGAGATCTGAGATCAAAGCCAGCCCGGCATGAAAGTCTGTGAGATTCTTATCTCCAATTAACCACTAGAAGACTGGTAGTGGTGCTATAGCTCAAGTAGTAGAGCACTAGCCTTGAGCTGAAAGAACTCAGAGACAGCACCCAGGCCCAAAGTTGAAGCCCCATGACTGAAAAAAATAGAAAAAAGACTATTTTCAGTTAAACAATACTTATATACATATATATATAATGTTTATTATATAGATTTTTCACATGTAAATAATCCTTATTTCAGTTCTTAGGAATGAATAAATATGGAAACAAAATATTTTGGTTCCACTCTTGGAAGTTGAAATTTAGAAACTTGATACTAATTTGATGCCTTTTACTTAGAGAAGACAATTTATAGTATCACAAATGAGACCAGTAAAAGAAGAAGAAATCTTTTGGTTTCAGAACTGTAGAAATGTATACTTAAATGCTTGCTCCCTGGGATTCAAAAGTCCAGTAGCAAAAAAAGAGATACATTTCAAAGCACTAGCCTCATAGATTCTGGTGGTCTTTGAAGAAACCTAGACACAGAATAATGGTGTCACTGTAGACATTCTAAACTTCTATTCTTGCAAAATATTAGGTGAGTGAGGAAAAGTAAGACAAGATTTTTAGATCTTAAATGTCAAGGCCATGATATATATATATATATATATATATATATATATATATATATATGTTATATTGTCTGTGATTGCTGATCTTTTATTATAGAGACCACAAAATAAGGTTAATCAACTGAAGGTTTAGAGAATTTTGTTTTTAAAAATTGGAATTTGTAAAGTTATAGTGAAGAATCATAGTTTCTAGTTCCTTAATCTTAGATTCATGGAAGAAAATAATGCAAAAACAAATGACCAATTCACATATAAATCAAAGGGACTTCTATGCATTCACACAATAGAATCCAAACCCCAAGACTTGCACACTCTAACTCACATTCAGACTATTGCATGATGACTGGGAAACATAACCACACTGAATGGAAGATGTCCAACTCCTGGTGATTCAGTGACAGAAACATATTTTCATATTAAATTGTACATTTGGTAAATTGAAATGTCAACAAAGATTATGTATAACTTTAACTGCAGGATTTTTCAAATTGTATACAGTAAGAAATCAGTGGTGTTGCATCAGAGGAAAGGGTAGAACTGCAAGTATTTTGCCTAAAAGCTTTCTTTTTAACTAAGTAGAAACATTTGGAATTCTTAACTGAAGCAAATGTATCTTGAACATTTTAGTCAGGTTCTACTGAGAAAGAAACAGGGCCATATGACACACATTCCTACATAGATGTGAAATGGTTTTATTATTAACATACCCCAAATTTCCTAGATGTTCCTCATTTTCTTTGGAATACAAAGTACTAAAATTTCCATATCAGCTTAGTAAGCAGAATAAAAAAATACCAAGCAAAATACATTAGCTGCTGGAAAATTTCTCTTTGGACCCCACATCTTATTCTTTCTTTGGTTAGTGTAATACACTTAGGTAAGAAAATCTTGGCACTTAGTGTATTTTTGCCTATCACTGAACTATGAGGGAAAAATGACAAGGAAAGACAAGAAGAAAATACATGAAAAGAAAAAAACAAATATAAAGGAGAACACAACAGGCAAACCACTAATACCTAGCCTTGCAGCCTAGCATCTTAGTGATTTAATCTGAAATTGTTACAAAATGCTTTTGTTGCACATGAAAGGATGGGAGGAGAAAATACAGTCTTTATTCAGTTCCCATAATCATTTTCTGTTAAATGCTTAGAAGTCCAGCCTTATCCTACAGCACACCAATTACACAGCAGAGCATAATTATTTTACAGTCAATTGAGTACGACAAATGGGCATATTTATGAAACCTGATTTATACTTCATATTTTTGATACTACATGGAGCATAACTTTCCCTCCCACCAAACCTTTAGCCAGTAAAGCTGTCGGAGGACTCTGCTTTCACCCCCAAGTAAAATCAGTGAAGTCTGAACAATCCTTTTGAATGTTGGTGCTGCATTTAGCTTTCTCCTACCAAGTTTACTGCAGAGTGAAGGCAAAGCAAGCAGTGTGGTATCTGTGGAAAAGCTCTATAAAAGTTTTATTGCTTTAGTTCATGCCCTGATTCTTGCTGTGGTGAGCTAGTACATTTTTCATTAGCCTACCCCACAAAGCAAGGAGACCGTCTACATTTAAGTAATGACCTTCTCCATATAAGCTCAAATTTGTTTTCTTTGTACTTCAATAACCGATAATTATTTATGAAGGACTGAATAATAACCTGAGGTTATGCCAGAGTTATGACCTTCACAAGAAATTTTCTTAATATGCGATTCTATGTTTTTGAAAATGCCCCTGCCCAGACTGTTTTTCAAGGTGATGATATTTTTCTCACAGGTGGGTACAGTTTGCAGATCCTCCTGTTTGCAGTGATGGCTTTTTTTTTAATAATGTCACTAAATTTGACAAGGCCTCTGTAAACTATGCAAATCATGCTTTCTGTTTTAGGTACAAAAAATTATCTAGGATGATATTCTGTAGTGACTGCAGAAGTGATAGATTTACATAATAAGTGATTTTGTTGAATTTATAGATTAACTACAACAGTGAATATATTTTACTTATTAATTGCTACATTTTTGCCAAATAGCTATGAGTATAAAAATCTTCCGATTTCACTCAAGATTGAAGGGAGGGGAAAGGTGTATTCAGAATAAATGAGAGCATGGTACACTTTGTGGTCTCTGTATTTTTTTCTAACCTTCAAGTTCTAAGCACAGATTGCTATGGAGCCCACAAAGTAAGATTCTTCTGATTTGAACTTGCAAACGAAAGATTTTTCTCTCCTCTCTCCATACCTGTGCAGAGAAGCTCATAGTGCCAGACAACTAGCACAGTAAACTAACATATTAGTGTAAGCAGATGTTTTCTCTATTAACTGTATCAACCATCTGGCTAGAGGCCAAATCAAGCCTGGAGAGTGATTTTAACTGGTGTGCTTGTTATTATGAAAACGGACTGAACATTCTATCCTCTTGCCCTTTCCCTCCTAAAGATGATGGTTCTTCCAGTGTATGATTCATGTAAAAACAGGAAGGAGAGACATAATTCCAGAGATTTAATTAAATCTTAGTTGTAAGCTTATCCAATTAGCTGTTTGAAATATAAAATGTACAGAATTTGAGACCCTAGCATCTAAATTTAATATGATATGGAAAACTAGGGAAAACATGGAAATAAATTGTCCTAAACTCTGGAATCAGTTAGGGTATTCAATTGAATCTTTGTTTAAAGAATCTCAATTCCTGGGAGACCATGAAACTAGACTGCATACTGCCTGCTAAACAGTAAAGAAATGAGAGTAACTTTGGTTAACAATTAGGTAGTCTTAGTGTCATCTCACTTGTTATTCAATTTTTAGTCATTGGATATTATTTGTTCTAGCTATAACTGAGCTAATTCACTTTAATCTCACTTTTAGTAAAGAAGCTTATGATTTAATATTTATGCTGATTTTAAGGTCCTAATCTAGATTAACCCAATTTAAACAAAACCAAGAAAAATTATAATCCACAGTAATGATTTCTACAAATGCAGACTGATCAAACATGATTTGATAAGATTAGTTGCTTTTTTCTTGGCCACTTGAATATCCACCTTTCCAGAATTTCTTTTTGTTCTTACACATGAATTCTTAATTTCTAAATTATTTTATTTCTGTAATTAGATTGGCATTGCTTTGTGAGAAATTAACCCATGAGAAACCAAAGTGGATAATCAGTCTTTTGTCTAGAAATTTCATAACTCCTATTGACTTATGACACTTTCATTAACCTAAACCTCGTGAGGGAAGGCTGATATTTCCCCTCTCCTGCTGAAGAGATAACTAACTCTAGAAATGTTCGGAAGTGCTGTTTTAAGAAATCAAGATTCAGGTTTATTTTGAGTAAAATGTTTTAAAATCACTGAGTTTTCTAGTAGCTCCTAATAGCTTCTAATAGCTCTAATAGAATTTCTTGAATGGATCAATTAACACAAAGTTGCAGTGTGGTGCACATTCTGTCAATCCATGAGTATCAACGACATTACTTGAGATGTCCTCAACACAAAAGATTAAGTCCAGATTTATGCACTCTCTAATACTTCACTCAGTGAGCCAATGACTTTCAAGCTCCTTTGTAAAATTGTTTGTTGGTTAATGGGTCATATTGATGAAAAATACTATCATGAGTTTCAAACTCGTGGAAGGCTCTATCCTTGGGAGTGGGCATGGTGCAGAAGAGACATATGATGGGAAGTAGTTAAATAAATCAAATAAGGACTGGAAGAGAAGAATGGAAGGATGTTGCAGGATAGTGCAGAACTTAATTTGGATGTTCATTGGTTTTGATGGAAGAGAGAGTGCCTTTCTAAAGTAGTGGCATTCAGATTGAGATCTGAGGTGGGTAATGAGGCAACCACTTAGAAGATGGGAGGAAGTGAGGCTGAGCCAGCAGAGTGGGAATTGTCATTTCCATCATAAGACTGAGGTCCACATGGGAGAAAATTAAGCAAAAAGAAATGTCAGGTGTTAGGGGTAATTATTTTACTTCTATAAAGAGTACAATAAGGATCTGACAGAGGTTCCTAGGTTGTACCATATATGCTTTCTGAGATATAACAATTTCCAATGTTGATTAAGCTCTTGTTACTTGCAAGATACTATTTGAGGTTCTTCCCCTGATCTTACAAATTGACATGGAATAAGGAGATAATCTTACAATCACTCACCCAAACCAAACATTTTGATAAGGGAATAGATTTTGGGTAACTTACAAGTTAATAACAAATTTCAAAGTCTGAATCTCATAATCTGATTCAAAACACCACTCCTGCAATGATGTGATGATGAAATTGTCTGTAAGCATATAGTTGTTGCTTTTGGTTGTATAAATTACTACCCACATTTTATGTAATACCTAAATATGTCAGTCTGCTCTAACATTGATCTTTCCTCCATTTAAAGTATTAAATAATTTTGGATGCTAAAATCTAAATATATGAAGATAAAAATTGTTAGATGCTGATGGCACTGGTCAGCCTAGGAATCATGCTTGTCAGACATAAACTGTAGTCAATTTGCCATCACTGGCCTCTGGTCACCTTCAGTGGACATCACAAATACTATGACTTCATAAACTTCCAAAGCTGGAAGGCAAGTCACAGGCCATAAATCCCAAACCTCTTGCTTTTTAAAACGACTTACTTCTAAGACTTCAAACGATAACCATGCTAGCCTACAGTAAGCTGATTTATATTAGAGTTTAGAACAGAAATCCATGTCTTAGTTTTGGCTGCTCTAAAAAGTAGTATCAGTAGGATATTTGCAACAGCAGAAACTTATTTCTACAGTTTTGAAAGCTGAATACCTGAGAACAGGATGCCAGGATGATTGAGTTGTGGTGAAAATGAGAGAATTCTTCTCATTGCAGTCTGCTGACTTCTCTTTGAATTCCTCAAGTGGTAAAAAGAGCCCCAAAGGGCTCCCCAATCCATTTGATAAGAGTATCATTACTTTTCTCACATGGGACCTACCTCAAGGCAGGATTATTTCCCAAGACCCCACCTTCTAACAGCATTACACTGAAATTTAACATGAATTTGGGGGAACATAAATATTTATTCCGAATAATTGTTGTCCTTAATGTACTATGTTGTCTCTCATCTCCTTTGCTATCCCTTGGTTATCTCATATTGGTATAGTATTTCACTTTGTTATCTGATATATTGAATTTATTTGTATTTGAATATTTGAAATTTGATTGGGAAGGGGGGAAAACTAAGACGGGAGGAGGGTGTGGGGGGGGAGGGAAATGGGTACCAAGACATGTGAAAGGATATCAATCTATGCGAATTAATGCACCTTCTATCTGGCAAATATCATGTAACCCTTTTACTAATTACAATAAAAAAATAAAAAAAATATTTATTCCATTGCATCCAATAATTTATTTATATTCTGAGGTGCTTCATGTTGTATAAAAGTACGTATGTATTTATTTAGCTAAAATGAAATAGATTATACTCTATTGGCACACACTGACAAGTATAAAGACATATACATACATATACTTGTATATAAATATATATACATAATATTTAGTAATACTCTTTATTTCAGAGCTGTCCAAAATTCACAGCTAGTTTAGTTTTGTTTGCAGAGTGAACCCAATCATTTATGTGAGTTGTGGGAAAGGAATATGCTAAACATTGATTGCAAGCCTTGGATTTGTCATTAGTTAATTTAGTAAACTTAAATCATGTACTTTTTCTTCCTAAGCCTTAATTTCCTTAAACTGTCTGGCAGACGAAGCGAAAAATAATTGCTTTTAATTTTTTTAGGCTTGAGTTTTTATGAGAATTATAGTTTGAGATGGGGAAAAAAAACTGGAAAACAGAGAAAAGATACCAAAGGCAGAGTTCGATTTTTCTCAGGATTAATTGTGAGTCTGTTGCATGTTAAATTACATAGTTCCTCCACTGGATTAGTAAGTAGGTAGCTGGAGTTATTAATTAGGACATTGCTGATTATCTAGTAAATTTTACATGACTGAACTTAAGAAGATCAAATAGAAACTTTTTGTACTGTTTCCCTTAAGACTAAGAAACACTGATAGCTCATTTTGTGGAATCTCTTAAAACTACTCAGGACATCACAAACAGGCAATAATGGACATGGGGACCAAGACATGAGAAAGGGTATCAATGATGTGAAGTAATGCACCTTCCATCTGGCAAATGTAATGTAACTCTTCTATTAATTACAATAAAAATTATATGGAAAAAAAGTTTGATGCTAAAGTTACAACCATGGGACTGAAAATGAGTTATGACATTTTGGATACTTTTTTAATAATTAAGTTCCTGAGACTTCCATTTTTCTCATGTTTTCTACCTTATAAAGAAATGACTGAGCTGACTCCAAAACTAATCTCAAAGTAACAACCATCACATTAAAAAAGGGGCCAAAGACTAAAAGAGAGTCTTCTCTGAAGAAGAAACAAAAATTGCCTATAGACACATGAAGAAATGCTCAACATCTCTGGTCATAAAAGAAATGCAAATCAAAACAACACTAAAATTCCACCTTACTCCAGTTAGAATGGCCAGGATAAGAAAAACTAATAACAACAGATGCTGGAGGGGATGTGGCCAGGAGGGATCACTACTACACTGTTGGTGGGAGTGCAAACTTGTTCAACCACTATGGAAAGCAGTATGGCAGTGCCTCAAAAGATCAAATATAGAGCTCCCCTATGACCCAGCTATTCCACTACTTGGCATTTACCCAACCATCCAGAAACTAGGACATACTAAATCCACCAGCACAGCAATGTTCACTGCAGCACTATTTACCATAGCAAAGATATGGACCCAACCTAGATGTCCCTCAGTTGATGAGTGGATCAACAAGATGTGGTATTTGTACACAACAGAATTCCATGCTGCTGTCAGAAAGAATGACATTGCCCCATTTGTTAGGAAATGGAAAGACTTAGAAAAGATCCTATTAAGTGAAGTAAGCCAGACTCAAAGGAACTTAGGCTCAATGGTTTCCCTCATTTGTGATAATCAGTAGAAACCTTGAGCTCTCCTAGCAGAGATTTGCAATAGAGCAAAACCTTGATACATAAGGCCATATAGTATGACTCTAAATGAAGGGATCTCTCTAGGATATAGAAACATAAGCCATATAATGAATGATTGTTGCCCTTAAGGTACTATGTTACCTCTCATCTCTTTTGCTGTCCCTTGGTTATCTCATATTGACACAGTATCTCACTTTGTTACCTGATATATTGAATATATTTGTATTTGGTTATTTGAAACTGGATAGGGAACGGGGGAAAACAAGATGAGGGGTGTGGGGGGGAATGGGGACCAAGACATGTGAAAGGGTATCAATGTATGTGAATTAATGCACTTTCTATTTGGCAAATATCATGTAACCCTTCTATTATTTACAATAAAAAATATATGAAAAAAAAAGAAATGACGAAGTGAGAGCCAGTGGCTCAGGCTTGTTATCCTAGCTACTCAGGAGGCTGAGATACTAGGATTTCAAGTCCTTGGTAGCCTAGATAGAAAAAAATCCTTGAGACTCTTATCTCCAATAAACTACGTAGAAAAAATTTTCCCTTCTCTGGGGAAAGTACTTCAAATGAATTTAACAATTAAATATCTTAGACTCTGAGATAGAAAGGGGTAAACAATTCCTGAGTTACCCTTGAGGCATCTTTTGGAAGGCACATTCTGAAATGCTTGGTTTCTCTTTAAAGGACTAATTTGCTAATTTGTTAAGAACCACATCTTCATTTAGCCTACCACTTTCCAATTGCTACCTTTCTACCAGACTGAAGGCTTTTTCAGATTTTCTACTCTGCTTTTGATTTTCAATTCTCAGCATAATCCTGCGAAAAGTAGACAGCAATATCCATGACCTAGTCTGAATGTTCTGCTGTCTTCAACTTTTCTACACCAAATTAATAAGATTGTTATGTTGGAATTAAACCTCTCTGAAAGTAATCTAGGACACTGATAAAATCTGGACATATTCTTTATTTTTTTATTGTTTTGAAAATGTATAGAGGGATTATAGTTACATTCTCCCGGTAGTAGGTACATTACTTCTGACACATTGATACCCCTTCTCATTAGACCAATTCTTTACCAGGGTGTAAACATGCTTGACTGCTAGTCCAATTTTCTACAAAGTCCTTTTTCCTATTCAAAATCTCATAAGCCAGAACTTCACTATATACATTCCTGTGGTCATTCTGGCTTTCTTAGCTATCACCAGAACCATCCTTCATGGCACTTACAATTCTATTTCTAGCCTGCATCTCCAAACTGTTCCAAATTCAAAAACATCTAAAACATTCAAATCAAACGGCTCTATATCTATTGCCTAGGAATTGAGACTATAATTCAAGGGATGATAGAAGAAAGGAAGATGCAATGCTTTTCTAAGATGAATTTGAAAAAAATGGATGTAGACATTTCTTTGGAAGAAATGTAATCGTCATCTACACATAATACACTGATCATTTATACCACTTGTGCTACATATAAATAATTCTTTAGATTTATGATTTTCCTCTTCATATAAGCAGAGGTATATCGTCTGAGCAATAGCAATCTGATATATTGTATCATGTTGATTTTATCTTACATTAATTTTTGAGCTCCATTTCTATTTCTTTTCTCTGTTTATTTTTTTATTTGTTTGTTTCATTATTGAGGTAATGTTTAGAGAGGTTACAGTTACATTCACCAGAGAGTAGTGCATTACTTCTCACACACTGATACCCATTCTTATGTTTCTGTTTCTATTTTCCTCCCCTTACCCCCTCCCAATCATCTTGTTTTCCTCCCTTCCCTTTCCTATTTCAAATAAACAAACAAACATATACACAATATACCAGGTAACAAAGTCAGAATCAGTAACAATATGAGATTATCCAAAGGGCCAGTCTTGGGATTTGAACTCAGGGTATGGGCACTGACTTTGGACATTTTTGCTCAAGGCCATCACTCTGCTACTTGAGCCACAGCACCACTTCTGGTTTTTCTGTGAATGAATTACCAAGGAATTGAATCCAAAGCTTTGTGTATTGTTAGGCTACCACTAGGCCACATTCCTGGCATTTACCTAACACACACACAGGTCCCAAGTTGAAACGCCATAACTGTCAAAAAGAAATTTGTCAAGTTTATCTGATTTCTGTAAACAATATTTTTCAAGTTCTGATAATTATATTCCAAATTCAACTCTCAGCATGGAAATATGTTCAATCAAAATTACCGGTCTCCTAATTGCATGCCTGGAACTTTCCTGAAGTCTGAAGGTAAGAAGATTCATAGAACTGACCTAAAAATTTCCTACTAAGACTATTTAGCTTTACTTAGCACTCTTATGTTCAGGTTCACTGATAAAATAAAGATACTCATAAATGGTTTATGGCTTCTTTGAAAATTTTAGGGAAATACAGTGCATGCAGTTATTACTATATTTAAAGAAATAGCCAGTGAGAATTAAGAGTAATCAGGTTACAGAAGTGGAGTGTAGCTGAGTCGTAGAGCATTCCAGATGCAAGTTCAGAGATAAAAAGTTGAGCTTCTTAAATGGAAAGTTTTAAGTGGATTCATTGTGGAAGGCAAATGGATTCAGAAGGATAATAAAGGGAAACAATTAAGAATAATATTGTGAGAGAGGCAGAGGAGTTCAGGTGAGTAAAATATTTTTTTTTCTTTTTTTATGTACTTGGGGCAATGTGCGAACAGCCCCTTGAGTAGTGTTTATTTTTTCAAATTTTAGATACAATTTTATTTCAGTTTTTTTTCACTCTGAAAATACTACCCAGAAATGCAGAAAGAGATACTGATACAGAGCATTCAATAATCCTTTCAAAGTCAGTGTCGCTTCATTCATTAAAAGACCTAGAACTGAACTTTGAATCTCTAATACATCCTAACTGTTTCTTCATTTCTATTGAACCTACCTCAGAATCTTATCCTGAGACTGACTACATCCTTTAGTGTAACCCTGTGTTCAACACTGTGTTAAGATGCCATAGAAGAATACATTAATTTAATTGGACACCTGTTATTTGAGAACATAGTGTATCTAGACATATATCTAGACTTTGGAGAAGGGCATAAAAACATGAAAACCCATCAAAAATATAAACTCTAATTCAGAAATAGATGATATACACAGCTTGAGAATCAAATATACCTTAGATTAGTCAGCATGGAGAATTAAAGGAAGAAGAGAGACAGGAATATTGCCTGGACAGAGAGGCCCTCATTAAAAAAATAGTATTTGAGTTAAGACCAGAAGAATATAAGGGGTGAGCCATGCAGGGATGTAATATATGGCTTCCTAGGAAGAGAAAGCACAATCAAAGGGTTTTGAGCTAAGGCTTCAACAAGTTCAATCCACAATCATAGATAAGGCCACTAAAGTCAGAGCAAAGACTGAAGGGAGAATATTAATAGATCAATAAGAAAAACTGGGTTTGAATCACATAGAGATTTAGAGATCATGGTAAGACTGAATTTTTTTAATCTGAGAGGGGTAAGTTTTGAATAGAATCCATATCACTGATACTAGATATTAACTCGTTCTCTCATTAGTTTGGTGTAAAAAAATACAGAACGAAGTAAAAACATGTCAGTAGTTTAAAGACCATGTATGAAGTTAGGAAGCACTTGAAATAATCTATCAGAAAATGATGGAGAGATGTTGGGTAACTAGAAATCAAAATTGGCAAACAAAAACACAAATCTAGTAAAATTCTGAAGGTGTGTGAAGTAGGAAACTTATAAATTTGCTGGTGGACATGAATGTCTCAAGAAAAAAATGTGAGATTATTCCAACTACTCAAAATATGATTTTCTGTTTACAGGGATGAGTTTTTTGTAAAACAACAATAGGTTATATAAGGTGGAATTCTATATTTGTGATTATTCTATATATCCCTTAGCTCCCTTGGCGAAAACAACTGCCTGTCTAGTTTTTAAGAACTAAGACCTATCTGTGTGATTAGCCTTAATAAATAATAATGGAAATGACAGTTGTCATAAATGGACATTTTGAGGATTCTACAAATATGCACAGTCTCTTTCAGAATTGATTGTGGAGACACAAGGTTGTATCGCCAATATCTATCACTTGCTATTGAGCTTCTTCATGGACATGAATAACTAGGATTTTTCTAGTTCCTGTCCATCTGAGTAGGAGATTGAGAAAGTAGTCAGCCATGGTATTTTGCCATCATATCGCTCAAATCTGGGAGCTATTTACCACTGTGACCTCACATAGCTTAAACTGATTGATACCAAGGGGAGGATGGCAGAAGAAATTCTGAAATTATTACATTTTCAATGCTGTTAGATATATAACTGTGGATGTCAAGATGGATATATCTGAATTTTGAGAGAAGACTAGAGATACAGACTTGAAAGTCATCAGCAAATAAATCATTTTTACAGCTTTGTAGTAGATGAGATCACTCCAAGAATAATGTAGAGTAAGAAAAAATGGCTAGAGCCTGAACTCTCAGTGTTACTATCGTAAGGAAGGAAGGAAATAAGGAACCAAAAAAAGAAAAGATGAGCTAGAAGATTTAATGTTAAGGAAGCCAAGTGGGGGAATAAGTACCTCTTACAGAGATAATAGTAAACTTGTTGAATTTTCCCAATCATTAGTAAAAAGAAGAATTTAGCAAAATGGAATCTATTAATCAATTTAATAGCATATACTATATTGATATCAAGGAATAAAATATTCCTTAAATTCTTTGGTTGAATTCATGTTTCATTACACTGCTTCATATTCATTCATGCATTCATTCATCCATTCTGATTATCCCTGACTAGGGAAATTCTAGCTCCCTTTTTTTTGTTTGTTTATCTCTATATTTCCAATAAGCAGAATACATTCTTAATCTGAATTTGCTGAAAGGATGGAAGACAAAAGACAAAAAAGGTAGAATGAATTAATAGTGCTTCTATAGAACTCCTACCAAAATACATAGCTATTTTCTCATATTTTTTTTTCATTTTTAATTCCTGGACTTTGAGTGTTGTCATCAGTACTAATTCTAAATTGAGATTCTAATTATTTAGTCAGCAGGCCACTGTGTCTTTATCATAATCATGATAGATATTATAGATTCAGTATAGAAATTTAAATATTAATTTCAATGTGCTCTCTTAATCTTTCTCAAGGATTATGATTGAAATTAGCATAACATAATATTTAGAAGTTGAGTGCAGTGGCTCATGCATGTAATCCTAGCTACTCAGGGTGCTGAGATCTGAAGATTGCAGTTCAAAGCCAGCCCCGGCATTAAAGATGGTGAGACTTTTATCTCCAATTCATCTCTAGAAAACAGGAAGTAGAGCTGTGGCTCAAAGGGTAGGGTGAGATGAAGAGTTCAGGAACAATGCCCAGGTCTAGATATAAGGCAGTAGCCATGAACTGAAGAACTCAGGGACAGTATCCAGGCCTAGAGTTAAAGCCCCAGGACCAACAAGAGAAAAAGAAAAAGTATTTAGAATTACATCATAGTGTGGTACAATAAACAAAAGTGGCAGGTGTCTCTAATATCATTCCATTTGTGATCTAAATTGGAAAGTGGATATGAACAAATGTGTAGTGAACTGGATGGAAATTGGGGGCTATATAATGTAGATAGCCTTGTATATTGTTTGATATACTCACGAGATCTTGTAGTATTGAAATCTCTACAGCATATCCAAATATGTTCCTCCTACATGAGTGAGATTACTGGCAGCAAGGAGGATTTCAGCTCTTAAAGTCATAAAGACAAATGAGAACTGTACTACTTTAAAAGTGTAGGTGACAGGGTGGCCTTGGGCTTCAAGGCAGATGAAAGAAGAGAATGGAGATGGCTCACAGAAGATTTATTGAGTGGAAGAATCCAATTCCTCTCTCTTTTTACTGTGCATGATGAAATTACATGACTCACTAGATGCAAAGTGCCTTGGGAACTGTAGTTCATGTCTGAACAGCCGTAAGTAGATAATTTTAGAAGGGAAAAGGAAACATCGTAAAGTGCTAGCTTGCTTTGCTTTGTTGAATTAGGAATAAAGTTAACCATGATACTAACCTTTAAATGTAGGCATGAAAGAAATTAGTGAGCAAACTATACAGCTCTCTCAATGAAGAAATATTATGCAGAGAGAATAACAAAATACGAGGCTACTGAGCAGGAAGTGGAGGTGTTAATTTTGCTTTTGGCAATAGAAAGAAAATTGGTGCAGTGAGGACATAATGTCCACCTATGACAGAAGAAAGATGTCAGAAGAGACCTTGGCATATCCCAGGTCCTAATTTCCTATGTCCAGAATTTCTAAGTGAGATTAAAAAATAACCCAAGGGAAGGTATTTGAGCTTGAAAGTAGTGTGAAAACAGGTTGAAGAGTCCTTTGCTACAAAGGGTAGATCACAGTATCACAGGCAGGAAGCTGGAGGAAACTTAAGAGGCTGTTATGAGGCAAGTAATTAAGCAGAAGCAGGTAAGATTGCCTAGGGATGATTAAAGCCAGTGAAATTTTGGCATAAATGGATATATTGCAGAATCTGTCTTTCCTCTAATTTCCATTATAGCATTTAAAACCTACAGAAAAAGTTATGAAATCAGGGCTGGGAGTTTGGCCTAGTGGTAGGGTGCTTGCCTGGCATGCACGAAGACCTGGGTTCGATTCCTCAGTACCACATACAAAGAAAAAGCTGGAAATGGCGCTGTGGTTCAAGTGGTAGAGCATTAGCCTTGAGAAAAAGTTCAAGGACAGTGCTCAGGCCTTGAGTTCAAGCTCCACAACTGGCAAAAAAGAAAAAGCAGTTATGAAATCCTTAAGTAAATAAATAATGATCCATCACTTAGATTCTCTAGTTGTTATTAGATTATATTGATTTATCTCTTTTGAACTATACGTATATGTGTGTAAAGGTAAGTGTACATTCATTATTTTGTAAAATGTACTTTGTGAAAATACCCCATGATTTGGCATACTTTTATATTTCATAGCATACCTCTTCAGTGTAAGAAAATTAGGCTACATAAAAAATAGTACTGAAAATGCTTTGAAGTCAAAACTGACAGGTTTTTCTGATGGATGTCTCTGGGATGGAAAGGAAAGGCAAAAATCAAAGACTATTTCAAAGATTTTGGCAGCAGCAACTGGAAGTATAAAGGTGCCATTTACATAGACAAGGAAATCTGCAAGAAAAGCTGGTGATTAAACTTCCTGTCATGATTGTCTAGACTTGGTTGGGGCAGGTCATCATATCAATGTCTGTAGCATGACAAGTTCCCTGAACTCAAGGAAATCCTGTATGGGGGCAGTATGAAACTACAATATCCAGGTGTCATAAAACTTCTGTTAAGTAATTTTATTGGAATCCCAAGTGGAAAATGGGGGTATTCCATTTACAACATAGAGAAGCAGAATCCCTCCCTTAAAGTATTACAAACCTAAGTTCTAAAATAAAGCAGCTATCGATGAATTTTTAGACGTTTCTCAATTAATGTCTAAACTATGATTATTTCTAATTATTTGTTCTTTCAGACCACATGTGGGTTTTACTATGAAGCTGATTTCCACTGTATTCTTAAAATATCTACTAGAACCGTGTGAACAACATTTATTCATTCTTGACAGGCATAGAAAAAGAGAGAGAATAGCTGCTTACAATTACATCCTTTAGGTATGCTTAATCCACTTGAATAGTTCAATCACTAACTCTGATACTGAAGATTATAGAGATAAATATGGATACATCAATCACTTGATTAGGAAAAAGAAACCGTGGAAAATAATAGTCTGTCAACCCAAAGGCCTTTTCCTCTATTTTTGTTTTTATTTTTCTATAGCTAATTCTTGATCAAGAGTTCCACCCAAATTGAACCACAAGTATGATCTAACATGATGAACGTGTATATATACAGGTATACATGCATATAAACACACACATATATACATAAGTTATATTTATAAGTTTTGTGTGAACTCAAGTCATTTGGATGAGTAATCTATAGGATTATTTAAGTACAGGATCATGCCCTCACATCGTATTTCTCTTGCTTTATAGTTCTTGCTAGAAATTCTAGCAATATGATGAAGAGGAATGGGAAGAATGGGCATCCTAGTGTAATTCTTAATTTCAGAGGTAACAGTTTTAACTTTTCCCCAATAAGTATGGCGGTAGCTGTAGATTTGTCATATATAGCCTTTATTGTATTGAAGGAATGGTCCATGCATTCCTAGCTTCTCCAGATCTTTTATCATAAAGGGGTGTAGAATCTTTGTCACATGCTTTTTCTCATTCTGATTGAGATGAGATTGAGAAGCAAGGTTCTTGTCCTTGCTTCTGCTGATGTACTGCATTACATTAATTGACTTGTGTATATTGAACCAGCTTTACAACTGGAATGAATCCCATTTGATCATTGTATATGACTTTTTGATTAGTTATTGAATTCAGTAATCCAGAACTTTTTTGAGATGGTTTATAGCAAATTTCATTAAAAAGATGGGTCTCTTTGTTTGATAGGTCCCTGACTTGTTTGTCTGTTTGGGAGAGTATAGGAAGACATATAAAAGGTAGAATAAGGGGGAACAGCTAATGAACTGGATGCATTATGGGTGGAGATGGGAGGGACAGCCTTGGAGAAAGTGACAAAAGGGATGATTTGGTTCAAAAATTATTGCACTGTATCTTTGCTATGGTAAATAGTACTGCAGTGAACATCACTGGGCTAGTGGATTTAGTATGTCCTTGTTTCTGGACGATTAGGTAAGTGCCGAGAAGTGGAATTGCTGGGTCATAGGGGAGCTCTATGTTCAGTCTCTTGAGGAACTGCCACACTGATTTCCATAGTGGTTGAACGAGTTTGCACTCACACCAACAGTGTAGTAGTGATCCCTCATGGTCACATCCCCGCCAGCATCTGTGGTTATTAGATTTCTTGATCATGGCCATTCTAACTGGAGTGAGGTGGAATCTTAGAGTTGTTTTGATTTGCATTTCTTTTATGACCAGAGATGTGGAGCATTTCTTCATGTGTCTATAGGCCATTCTTATTTCTTCTTCAGAGAAGTCTCTCTTTAAGTCTTTGTCCCATCTTTTAATGGGCTGGTTGTTTCTTTGGAGATTAGTTTTGGAGTGATTCAATTTTTTGAGCTGTTGATATATTTTAGATATGAGGCCTTTGTCTGTTGTATAGTTAGTGAACAACTTCTCCCACTCTGTGGGTTTTCTGTTTAGCTTTCTAGCTATGTCCTTTGCTATACAGAAGCTCTGCAGTTTAATGCATTCCCATTTGTCCAAACTTTCTTTACTTGTGTTTCTAGGTCTTTATTAAGAAATTTTTGACCTGTGCTAAGGAGACTTAGTGTATCTCCTATTCCTCCTTGCTTTTACCTAGAGGTCTTTGATCCATTTGGAGTTAATCTTGGTGCAGGGGGGCAAAGAAGGGTCCAACTTTATGCCCCTCAGTTGATGAGTGGATCAACAAGATGTGGTATTTATACACAGTGGAATTCTATGCTGCTCTCAGAAAGAACGACATCGTCCCATTTGTAAGGAATTGGAAAGACTTAGAAAAAAATCATATTAAGTGAAGTAAGCCAGACTCAAAGGAACATAGGCTCAATGGTTTCCCTCATTTGTCATAATCAGTAGAAATCTTGGGTTTTCCTAGCAGAGAGTTACAACAGAACAAAGCCTAGATACAAAAGGCCATATAGGATGACGCTAAATGAAAGGACCTCCAGGATACAGAAGCAAAAGACATATGATGAGTGATTGTTTTCCTTAATGTACTATGTTATCCCATGTTATCCCTCATCTCTTTTTCTGTCCTTTGGTTATCTCATATTGTTACAGTATTTCACCTTGTTATCTGATATATTTTATATATGCTTATTTAGTTATTTGAAATAGGATAGGGAAGGGGGAAAACAAGATGAGGGTGGGAGTAGTGGGAGGGAAAAGGGGACCAAGACATGAAAAAGGGTATCAATTTTTGTGAACTAATGCACCTTCTATCTGGTGAATATAGTGTAACCCTTCTATTAATTACAATAAAATATATGGAAAAAATGATTGCACTGATTACTTGTTACCTGATTCATATAGCTTTAAGACATCTATATATCAAGTCTACAATTACAATGTAAGAAACAAATATTTATCCTTTTGTTGAGTAGTAGTTCACTGTATGTTCGACATGTAAACTGCATTATTTATAGTTTGTATAATTTTTAATAAGATTACTAAGAATATTTTGACCAAGTCTTTGGCAAACTATTGGATTTTTATTTCCCTTGGGTAAATGCTCAAGAATAAAATTGCTATTATAGGGTATGTATGTGTATATTTATCTTTAGAAGAAACTACTAAACCACTTTCCTTTTATTTGTCAGTCCTTGAGCTTGAACTCAGGATAGTGCTTTACTACTTGAGCCACAGCATCACTTCTGGCTTTTTCGGTATATGTGTTACTGAGGAATGGAACCCAGGGCTTCATGTATTCTAGGCAAGCACTTTAATACTAACTAGACCATACTCCCAGTCCTAAACCACTTTTTAATTTTTTTTCCCAGTCCTGGACTTGAGCTCAGGGCCTGAGCACTGTCCTTGGACTTTCTCAAAGCTAGAGCTCTACCACTTGAGCCACAGCACAACCTCATGCTTTTTTTTATGTATGTGCTACTGAGGAATTGAACCTGGGTCTTCGTGCATGCTAGGCAAGCACTCTACCACTAGGCCAAACTCCTGGCCCCTAAAACACTTTAAAAAAATCTTTAAAAAAAAAAAGGAATGTAAGGAATGGAGTGTTAGCACTGGGGTGTCTATATTTGTAATATAAAATGAAAATTATTGTATAGTCAATTCTTCATTTCTAAATTATGTATAGGGAAAGGAGAAAGACAGAAATCTTACATCTTGAACTAGTTATGTTCAGGTTTGATTAATAGAAAATACCAGCTTATGATATTTGCAACCCACAAATGTAAGCATATTTTCTGATGGAAATATTTTTGAACACCTTCTTCAGGATTTCAACCTTGAGTCTTTAGCAACACTCATGAAGGAATGACCAAGAAAAAGGACTTCAGACAATTCATTGTTTAAAATAACACAAAATTCCTTGAGCTGTTATATATTCTGGATAGTGCATGTCCTTTTCTTCTGAGTTAGGAAAGGTATGTTCTCTTATTACACTATAAAACAACCCGGTAGTATCATTATGCTAAATATAATGGTGCTAGCCTGGAAGGCCAACCTTGAACTCATCAGTATTGTCCTTTACTAGCTATTCATTTCTTCTTCAATAGCCATCTTCCATTGGTCTATGACACAAGCTATGTCCCTGACATACAATTCTAATACTAATATAGATATTAGAGAATTGTATTCTTTGGGCTTCACTGTTCTGTTTACTATCTTGAGATGCTTTTTATCTCACTATCTTCCCCAGAGAAGACCTTTGAACAAAATAAGCTTTTTCACTGCCTCTCCTTTCTTTCCTTTTTTTCTTTTGTTTAATAATCATTTAAGCTGTTTTTTTTCTTTTACATCCATTAGTTTTCATGACTTGTAAATATAATTTTGTGTACCTTGTTCTCTTTTAATTAATATAGGGGAAAAGTTTTTGTTGTCTAGGACTTGTTTCTTCTGGCATACCTAGACTGTGTTGAGTCAACTTACAAATGTATCTTATTACTTCATTTATGTATATTAAAGTGAACATCACTGTCAATCAGTGAGTACAGATTAACAGGGAGAACTTTAAGGTGACAACTTTAAGTAAATTGGTTTTCTTTCCTTCCTGGACAAAGCTGACCAATTATTTTAATGATACTTTCCCCATTCTATCTTGAGTTAAGGTAGTAGACTGCTAGTTGTTTTTCTCTAAGAAAATAATTACTATTATCATGGTTCCAATTGGGATATGTGTGTTTTATTGTACTCAATACGTGAAAATCACATACTCCACGAATAGTATTAACTCACGTAATATCTGTAGTTGTTTGTGGGAGGAAAATGAAGTAGGAAAAGTGAAGTAGGTAAATATTTACTTTTTAGACATTTGTGAAAGAATTATTTGAGAAAAAATATCTTGCTTTTGTTTTCCCTCCTTTTTTCTGTCTTTCTCTTGCTCTCTTATTCCTCTTGCATCCTCTCAATATTCCCCCTCACTCTTTCTCTCATGTCATATCTCAGGGGATAGATGGATAATATATAAATATATACGTAGGTCAGTCTCTTGATCTACATATGCTGGTTTAATATGTATATTTGCCTCAGTTTAAGAGATCTTGCAGCTCTGTTCCAAGAAGGATTCATTTGAAGCTCATTCTCTTCATCAGTCTAGAATTCTATAACTGTTACAGCAACCGTTCAAACCAGTCATGATCTTTTCTTCATTTTTGAAAACTATTACATAGGTTATTGCACATTCAGATAATTATGAAGAAGTAATGCATATCAATTAGAGCTCAAAGGTAAAATTGTAACTCAAAGGACTGTTTTTCTAAAACTTCATCAGCTATTCCGTATCATTGGAATCTTTCTTGACTCTATCATAGCATTAAATCTCATTTCATTTGACATTACTTTGAGCCTCTTTCTCTACCAGACACCCTTCGCTACTTCATTAATTTTATAGAACTCCTAATACACAGATACATCATCTTTTCCTGTCTGTCACTCATGTTCAGCTATTCAGGAGACATCCAATTTTACTAGTATTGTAAAGATGCTTAGTACACCTGGAGTACTACATACCTTCATTTTTTCTTTTAAAAGAATCATTTCACCATTGGCTATAGACATGCCTCTTTGTCATAGATATGAATATGTACATATATAAATATATATACACACACTTGTACTATATGTATATATGTATATATTTCTTGTGCATTTCATTACTTTAGTCATAATCATAATTAGATTACTTTGAATCAGAGTGCTGAATTCAATTATTTAAATCAGTTTTTGAATATTCACAGTATAAAAAGAAGTGAACATAAATTACATTGCATTCTGATTAAACTTTCCCTCTGATGGTCAAAAAATGTTCTTTTCATATTTAACGTTTAACCTGGGTATACAAAAAGTATTTCCAAATGGAATGACACACATTAACAAAACGGCTCATCAGATTAAATGTCATAGTTGTATGTTGTCTCTCATCTTTGCAAAGGGCATAATTAACGTAGGAATTTGGGATATGTACCAGATTTATCTTGCTCAGATGGCTACAACATGCTTTTGAATATTTTCTTTCTAAAGTCCATTATGGAAACATAGACTCAAGTCTCAGACTCCATCATGTCATCAACTCACATAACGATTTGGTTCACTCAAGGTGCTATTGAAAATAAAACAGAAACATAGACATAACCATTTTCCTCATTTTTGGAGGCTTCAAATCCATGGTCAATGCACTAGCAGATACTATTCTGGACTGCTTCTCAGTACATGGCAACTACTGGCTGTGACTACACATGTTGGCAATAAGGAGCAATATCCCTGGTAACTCTTTTGCAAGGGCAATAATCCCATTCTTAGGTGTTCAGCCCTCAAGGTACAGTCACTTCTGAAAACTCTACAATACCATGAGGTTAGAATTTTAGCATACTACTTTTACAGATCATATTATCCAGGAAAATAACATTTTGCTGTCTCCAAAGCACATTGTAAATTAGTCATGATTCCACTGGCTCAAAGCACTTAGAAAAGTCCTGCAATGTATATAAGTAATATTAGCTGTCCTTACCATAGTATGGGAGTGAAGAGAGAGGGCTCTGAAAAGAATCGTGCCTGGATCTGGATTCTGGCAAATTGCTTTCTTGCTGTGTTTTCAGACTTGCTTTTCTATAACTATGGAGGCTCAGTTTTGTTATATTTGGGGGAAAATCACTGAAAATGAAAACTTACCGAGGGATTGCTTAGTAGAGGATTAAATTACTTAATACACATAAAATGTTTAAGGAGTCACTGCGTAGTTATTGCTTAGTAAGCAGAATTCCTTCTCCTTGTTCTTACTTTAGCAGGAGCTGGCCTGCTATCTCTTCCAGTGTCCTCCACTC
The DNA here is from genome assembly GCF_031878675.1 of Megascapheus bottae. Lineage (NCBI taxonomy): Eukaryota > Metazoa > Chordata > Mammalia > Rodentia > Geomyidae > Megascapheus > Megascapheus bottae. The sequence goes on from NC_143521.1 coordinate 26,607,252, forward strand.
CATAAATTTAATCTTTCAAAAGTTGCCAGAAAATGTGGAAATGGTGAACACTGACTTGAAAGAGTAGCAGTGGAAAGGAGCCATTCCTTAACAGCCATATTTCTATTTCAAATCAAATGTGACTCTGTCCAGAAACCCTGAAAAGACTTCTCATTGGGTATGTAATGTGCATAATGAGCTAACGAAAGGTTGGCAAAGTGTATTCAATATTGAAACATTGAAAACATGAAATCTGAATGGAATAAAATCTCTTCCCTCTTTGGATCTAAGGATAATCCCAACTTTCAAACAATTAGTTATAGAAAGCAATAAGTGGAAATCTTGACATACAAACCATTTTTTATCTCCCATTTTATTCTTTAGTGCTCACACTTGGAAATGTTGCTGGTCTCAATGTATAATGCTTCCCATTCATTCATGATGCTCATGTTTTGGCAAATGGAAGCCATGAGGTTTTTATTTTGATTCTCTGAGCATGTTCTGGGAGGCCTAGTTATTCTTCTGTGCCAGTCTTTCCTTCAATTATTGGAATGTGTCAAAGATATTTGTACCTGGATTGGGTCAGGTGAACCTTGGTAAGGTTTAGATCATTTCATTGGGTTTCATAAATCTCTCATTCTTTACATTCAGGAATTTGGGTCTGGGATTTGTAGGCTCTGTTCGGCAGTCTACAAGTTCTGATTTGCAACAGAGGTCTGGGAAAATATTCATACATCTGCTGGAAGGCAGAAATTGAGCCAGGGTAAAAGCGGGAAAGTAATTGACTTTTTGACAACAAAGACCAGTTGTCTTTGCTTTCTACATTTGCAACTCTGGGAACAAAGGCAGAATAGGCATTAATGAGTGGTATGTGTTTTATTTATTTACCAGTAAGGGAATGTGCAATTAACTAACATCGCCAAAAAGATCTAGCTGTGTAATCGGAGGATGTACATGTGCAAGTGGTTAGAAAGCTGAGCAAATGAGAAACAATGAGCAAAATTTCCAGCATCTTTCAAAGGTGGCTGAATGAAATGAAGTAGCTTGTATGGAAAACAGAACAAAACTGGGTTCAGCAGAGAAAGAAAGTCACTGCCACACAAATTCAGGACAAAAGTCTTGAATAGATGATCTTTTATCATGCTGCTGTGTTTTTTTTTAAAGAAATGGTGCACCACAAAAGTGCTATTGAAAAAATTAATCAAAAGCAAGCTTTTCTTTCATATATTATTTTGCAAACAGGTTCATATTTTTTGCCAGTCCTGGGCCTTGAACTCAGGGCCTAAGTACTGTCCTTGGGCTATCTCAAGGTTAATGCTCTTCCACTTGAGCCACAGCAACATTTTTGGCTTTTTTCTATGTATGTGCTACTACTGAGGAATCGAACCCGGGCCGTTGCACATTCTAGGCAAGCACTCTACCACTAGGCCAGACTCCCACTCCCGTTTCATATTTTAATTGAAATCAGACTTTAATGCCTAGTATACAGACTTATACTTTTATATTAAAGTCTAGGAAAATTGCTTAAATATGTTAAGGAGGGTACTACATACCCTTTGTTAGGTCTGTTAGGTCATTTAGCTAAGGGTGAGGAATATACTTTTTCAGTCTAAAAATATAGACAAGGTTTTAAGTTTAAAATTTGATATAGGCACTTCCACTTTAGAATATGTTCTTTTAGTTGTACTTAATAAGGCCAAAATTATACCACTCAGTTCAATTAACAATCTCTCATATCCATTAATTATTAATTATTATTAAATGATTCCTGAATGCAAGTTATTTTGTGGACTCTACAGTTATATTTGTATATGATTTGTTTATAGGACTAAAAATATCATGATTAATGAAAAATGCATGCTAAACAAGCAATTCTGATAAAAGAGAATTGTACAGTCTCTACCAAGAATCATCAAAGATGGATGTACAGGCAGTCATGATTTGATTTCTACTCGAGCTTTCGGTGCTTTGATGATTGGTTAATTTTCTTTCTGTGTTACAGTTTTCTATCACCAGATCGAGATAAAATCATTACTTACTTCATAGTATTATTGAGATTATTCAATCACTGAATCCCTGTGAAGTATTTCATTGTTCCCTAAACATAGTGGTAATAGGCCCTTAAAATGCATTTTACTATGAATTTGCTTTACTCATAATCCCCAAATATAGCATATCTTGATTTCCTATGATATGTTATATATAATAATCTCACAGGTGCATTTGTCTTATTAATTTATCAAGAATATATAGCAATAATTTTTATGTGTAGTCTACTTCATTCTCTCTATGTCATTGGATGGCATGTATCTTTAAACTTCAAATCTAGTTCTTCAGTATGAATAGCCTTAATGCCTAATGCTGACATTTGACTTGTAAACTTGTTATTTCCACTTGAATACTTTTGATTTATGATTAATGTGGTCATTTGTGATGAAATTTTCAATGACTGTGTATACATAACATCCAGGTTTTTTTCAAGAGTAAAATAATTCCAGAGGTAGAATATCCAAAGCTGGTCTGATTAGGTATCTGTGTCCTTTCTAACTTTCTTCCTTGTCTTTGAAGTATAGTTCTTTTGTTCTCATTCCCACATTTCTATTTAATCCAAGCCATTGGGAAGGAGAAGGAAATTAAAGAAAGGAAGATAAGAAAAGAAATCAAGAGCATGTTTTAGACATCTAGTGAGGAAGGTTCTTCTTGAATTGCTTCAGAATGCTTCTTACATTTCTTTTTCTAACAAAGCATAGACCACAACAATCCTCAAAGAAGTGTGTTTTAAGAGATATTTTGATGCTGAATAAGACTTATTCACATGCCACATGGACTGGAGGATGAGTTCAGATATATTGAAAAGTTTGGTCTGGACATATTTTCTTTGTTCTTTTTGTCACTATGCTATTAAAACTATCATAACTCCCCCTGTACCCTATCCCATTCATCTCAAATGCCTCTGCAATGTTTTGTATATAAAATAATAAAGGCTTAATTAGAGTAAAATCACTATTATAGTTGTTCACTTCTATACCATGCTTCATATAAAATACCCCTTAAAATAGGCATAATATTCCTGTTAATTTTAGACACAGTGTATTGGAGGAAAATTATAATACTTTAGACAAATACAGCTGTAGGACTATAGTCCTATGATTGTAGCTATTCAGGAGGCTAAGATCTGAGGATCATGGTTCAAAGCCATCCCAAACATGAAAGTCAGTGAGAGTCTTAATCACATGAATTAACCACAATTAACCACCAGAAAATTGGAAATGGAGCAGTAGCTCAAAATGTCAGAATGCTAGTCTTGATTTGAAGAGCTCAGGGACAGTGCTCAGGCCCAGTGTTCAAGTCCCATGACCACCACCACCGCCAACAAAACACAAACAGGTTTACTCCAAGTTCAAATATGTATGTTTTCTGGCTTCCTCTATAGTTTGTGTCTATTTGCTATTTTTAACTTCTCTGTCATTTTCTGACACAATCTCCAAGGTATTGTTTTTATTCTTATGCAAAACACTTGTTATTAAGCTTAATACAAACTTTCAGTTCAATTTTGTTTCAGTATTTCAGGAAGACTATATTGTATTTTTGGATACAATGACATCTAACAATATATGACCTATGCTTTCTATAGGTTATCTCTTTTTTCATGTAAGTGCATACCCTTTTATCTCTACTTTTCTGTTTTTACTTATTTGTATTATTGATCAATTCATATATTGTCTAAATTTACTTTTTTCTATTTTCCATCTGTTCTCATGCTTATCATCTTTCAGGACTTTCATTAATCACTATTGCTATATACCCTGACATTTTCCTGTACATTACTTGGGTCAATTCATATAGTTGATCTGACACAATAATATTTCTTTCTTCAGCGGATACTATCATTGGATGTATGCAAAATACTGTTTCTCATATTTTTCCAACTTAGTTTTCCTCATATCTTCTTTTCTCCCCTTATTGTGAGAAATACATCTGTCCTATTTCACTGACCTGCTTTGAATGATAGTTTTTTTTAGGGTTTTGTCTGTTATTTTTTTGATATTTGATATATTTGTTTGTCTTGGGTATCCAATTATTTTTAGTTGTGACATTACAATTTTCTATGGAGAAGTACTGGCTACACCTTTGGATTTTATATTAAAAGATGTTAGCACAAGATGCTATTCTGTATGAGCCTCATGAAACCTGAGAAGTGAATCAATTAACATAGATGTAGAAGTCAATTTTTTTTAGCAGTCCTGGGGCTGGAATTCAGGGCCTGAGCACTGTGCTTGGGTTTTCTGAAGGCTAGAGTTCTACCACTTGAACCTCAGCACCCCAGTTTTTTTTTTCCAAGAAATTTCTTTAGTCAATTTTCATTGTGAATGATAGGAAAAATTAGTTTAGGGATAACCAATGTTCCCTTCTTTGAATCCAGCTTTGAAGAGGAAGGAATTCTGATTACTTACTAAACTCCCTAGAACACTGCATGAATTTTGTCCTGCTGTTGCTGATAGATCCAGCATAAAGACTCTTTTTTTCCATAGGCTGTGCTGGTCTAAACAATGTTCACAACCTCTTCCACCCACCGATGAATACTGCTATCCCTAGGCTGAAGGCATATTGATCTTCTTTCTGTGTTCAGTATATACCAGTACTAGAAAATAGTTTGCTTACCAAAGGGTTTGCCAGTTGAATGGTTGCTGTAGTTGTCAATGTGTTTGACTTTTTGTTAATTTCTCTAGTCCAAGTACATTTCTGAGTTCTTTATATTCTCTGAGTTGATTTCACAACAGAGAGAAAGTAGTTCTCCCTAGGTTATTACCCTGCATTATCGTCTACTCTTTAGTATAAAGTGTTATACAAGATATAACAAATGTCCTGAAAACCTTTGGATTTGAAGTTATCTGTGATCTTTCCATTGCACCTATTTGGGATCTGATCTTATTTTTACAGTTTTATTTAACATCTCTCTCACAGAAAACATTTTCTCTTTCATTTTTTTTTCTTTTGCCAGAATATATTTTTTATTATTTCCTAGTAATTAGAGGTAATTTTCCACAGTTTTCAAGCAGGCAATTTTCCCTATAGTATCCCATCCTCCCTTTTCTTATATCTAATTCCCACTTGCAGCAGTCTGATTTATAGGTGACTATCTTGCTTCATTTTAATGACCAGTGAAATTATGATAATGCTCTTACGAATATCGGTTGTCTTCCTTACCTTCTAATAGGTTATTCTAAATGTGCAACATCTTAGCACATAAGGCCAAATCTATCATTGTTGCAGGTGGGTCTGTCCAAGTTGAAATTTAGGAGATTTTTCCCCCTGGAGACGCACAAAGAATACCACATGGAAACGTTCCTAATTTTCCTATGTTCAAGGATGCTATAAAATGCAATATATATTACAATATGTATACACACATACATATTACAATATGTATACATACTATATACAATATTGTATATATACATACATATTACAATATGTTTCTAATCATTGGATAATGAGAATTTTGTATAATTGGTTGTAAAATAATTTGTAAAATACTGACCATATTGTAAAAATTTGCCAATTTTCTAAATATAAACTCTATTTCTACTATTACACTTGTGAGAAGATAAAACAGTAGGCTTGAAATATGATGCATTGTAGTTACATTTTATTTGTCTTTTATTGCCATGATCTTGCAAAAACAAATACTTCAACAGAAAATAAACTAGGATAAAATAGGGTCGGCTACAGAAAATATAGCAAATAAAGTTAGAGAAATTGACAGCTCACTGCTCTTCCAAAGATTATAAGAACAATTGCTCTGAATAAAAATAGTTGGTTTATCCACCTACTTATTTTCTCCTTCAATTTTTGAAATGAATTTTGATTGCAAAATAATATAGCATATATAGTTTAGTGACCCAAACAGAACATAGGACATCAAGTACTTAAAGACTACACTATATGTATATATATGGAGTTCAAAGCCAATTAAAATCATATTCATTGATGTGCTTATCTAAATGAGGTTAATGCACAATTCACTGCAACTTAAAGAAGTAGATTGTATAATAATGTGAATTTACTGATAATGAAGAAAAATATCCTATTAGGAGGAAGTTGACAATGGAAAATAAATACGTGCCTGCTTCCTAGGTGAGCTCTTAACTATAAAATTTGGAAGATAACATGGCATATTATGCAGTTATTTCAAACACATTTATTCAAAGTTTCATAATTATGTGTGCTCTCTTTGCTTGGGTCGGTGACCTTTGGTTCAGCTTGCGTATATATACATAGTAATTGAAGCTTTTTAAGAGTTCCAAAGAAATGAAATTAGTTTTCTAGGACTTGTCTCAGAGAGAAATATATTCAGAAGTTGTGAAGGTGCTGGGGTTAAATAATTGGGTTATATAATTTATTTTCCCTATTCCATTATTTGTTTTCTTTTCTTAATTGTATACTTTCCTGTTGATAAGTATGATTTAACTACAGATCAGGATGAAAAGACTCCACTAAACAACATGCTCATATGACATTTAGTAAGTCAGTTTCCAATTATATGTGTGTTAAAGCAGAGATTAATTTACATATTTTGAACATTGAATCCATAAGTTATGAAAGAGGTAAATAGGCTAGTTTTAAAAGCATACATTGCAGTGTATATATATATACACACTCTTAAATACATATATACTCTTAAGTATATATATATATATATACTTTTAAATATATATATAATCTTAAGTGTATATATATATACTCATATATATACTCTTAAGTATATATATATATATTTAAGAGTTATTGCCAAAGCCAATAACGTTGAAAAATTAAGCTTTACTAAAAATATCATTTTACTAAGATAGGTTATTATTTTTAACAAAACTGATAAATTATTAAAAATTAAATATTATGAATAATTATCAGATCTTAATTCATTGGGTAGTATCATTGTGTCTTCAGCTTTAGAAATAAAATGTAATGTAGAGGAAAGAGTGGTTATTCTAGATTGTAAACTGATGGTAAGAGCAGTATGTGATCAATCAAAAACCCTATCATTAAAGCAGTTTATATATTTCAAAGAGAAAAATGGTTGACACGCTTAATTGTGTATTTTGATTCATGTATGTTTATAGAGTCACATTCAGGTACTTGTGCTGTTATAGTTAAACTATCCTGTATACATTTCACCTATTAGAAGAGATGAAAAGCAGAAGAAAAGAAGAAAAATTATTAAAATCTGTTTGTGTATATTATATTTTAGCTAGATCAAAAACTCTGAAATAAAGAAATAAGCTTCCAGGCAAAAATACTACATTACCTAATGACAACACTTGATTCATTAACTTTGTGGAATATCACCTGGCAAAATGGGCTATTTTATTCATAATACCTATCAACTCTTTTCTACTATAATGCAAATCACGGGAGACTGATTAGGGAGAGCCTCTAAGAAAGAACAAAATGAAAGTCAATTTCCTCAATTGAATCCACATACAAAATAACAGAATTTGTGTAATGATTAGAATTTCTAAATATGGACGGGCCCAAAGATTATATTCTTTAGACATGTAAAATACATATAGTTAATATGTCTTTCTACCTTCATATTAAAACTTTAGACAATATTAGCTAATATTTGTTATTTATATTTTCTTCTATTTTAATCCTTTATCTCCAGCATATTTCACCTCTCTTTTTCATTTGGTAATTCTGAATTCCATAGATTCTAATTAGGTATAGCTTACCTGAAGCTCTAGAAGCTAACAAGTCTTTACTCCTTTATAACAGCTGAAGCATCATCATATAAATTGCCATCAATCCAAGCTCTGTAGTGGGTTCAGGCTCACGAAGACACTTGTCTTTCGTAGATGTGTTAATGGCCCACAAGCCAATAGATACGTGAAATGGGTGGTGGCAATTATAGAAGTCAGGTTGGTAACATTATCAAATATGTATATGTGTATGCAAAAACATATTATATACACACATGCACAGCATAATACCTAGAATTTTTAAAAAAGATCGTGAACATATTAGTGAACATATATTTAATGTGATGTGACTAAAATGATCTAGGAAAGTCTATCTTTCTCGAAAAACTTTAGGATATATATGTGGTAAATATATATGTATTTATATGCACATATATACATACACATGTTTTATATATATATGTATATATGCCTTAATTTTCTTGAAGGCTCATTTCAAGGAAATCCAAAGCTTTGATCACATCAGATGAAATTATTTTTTTAAATGCATTTAGTAAAATTTAAATAAATATAAAAGTAAGATATTGCTCTTTGAAAAATATCACAAGAAAGATTTTATGGAAATAGAAGAGAATTATATGTGATCGAACTCTTACCAAATTCTCTGTGCTAGCACCTCTTGAAATTTTGAAAAACAGACTGTGTACTCTTTAGAAGTAGGTTTCCCAATCACATTCCTTATATTGATTTAGTACGCAAGAAATTAAGATACCTGTGAATTAATCTGCTCAAATTGCCATAAAATACTAAACAATAAAAAAAAACTGCCTTACAGTTCTGAGGTCTCACAGTCTAGGATCCAGGTGTTGGCAAAGGTAAAATTGACTCCAAGGCCAATTCTCCAATTTCAAGGCAGCTGCCTTCTTACTGTGAGATCATTTTTTTTTCAAGATCCTTTTGCAATTACGTGAAGTAAGATCTTTCTTTTTCTCAGCTGTTTAAAAAGGCACTAAGCACATAATGAGCATTGCACTCTCAAGACCTTTTGCTAATTACCTCTCACAAGCCCCATTTGCAAACAATATTACATGGGGAGAGGATGTAAAGCTTAAAACATGCAGTTTAGATGGGTGTAACTTAGTCAATAGAAACCTGATTGTTATATATAAGTTGTGGTCAAATGGATTTTCCTGTGTTATCATCTAGTTACATGTCCTAGGCTTCATTGACTAAGGCTTTTACTGGTTATGACCTGTTCTTTATGTGCAAAAAATATCTTGTCTGTAAACACTTTCACTCTGATAACATTGTAGTAAGAAGCAACGACATGATACACACTAACGGGCTTTGGTTCAAAGTAGATCTGCTCTCAAAATGCCAGGTAAAATATTACTTAATGTAATAAATAGCCTACTACAAGTTCACTATTTAGCTCTGTGCTGTTTTGATTATATGCAAAAATTCTAAGAAGTTTTGGATATTTTGTGGAGAAAATAAATTACTGATATTAATTATTGTTTGTACACTTGCATAGTCTTAGTATGAGTTTCACAAATGTGAGCTATTTCAGAAAAAAGTCAACTCAAGGACAGGCAGACAGGAAACTTCAAAGCAAAAGATTTATGCATTCCCCTCTGAGTGTGGTGCTCTTAGGTGCCACATCTTCTCACTGTTGAGTTTCATTTCTCACATTAATAAATTTGAAAGAAGGATTTTGGTGACCTATTTGTCATACGATATTGGAAGAAGATAATTTTATAAATTACAACACTCTAAAGAACCAGAGGGCTTAAATCCTAGGAGCAGTATAAATAATACATTCTACTTCAGTCTCAGCTAATTTTCATGGGCACAGAAAAGTGTATGCATTAAGGTTTTAAATTATTATTATTTTGAAAGGAGAGGATCAGCAATGTGCAGTGTTGCATTTGGGTACATTATTGAGCAGATAATGCTGTTAATATGCATGCCTGGGTTAAAGTCATGTTTCAGGAACAGATGACAGATTGGAGAAATTTCAGCAAACTGTGAAGTAGGATTTGAGGGTGTACTGTGTAGGTTAAGATGGCTATCTTATCTTGGAAAACCTTGGAGAAAGATAATTCATATTTGCTTGAAGTTCTCTTCTACTTAGAATTACTAGTAAACACACAAATATACAGTAAGTGTGGGAGCAGCTGCACTATTTTCCTTATTTCTCCTTAAGGCCCATTTTAAGTTCACTGGTCAATGCAGGACTGGGAGAAGAAATCTATCATTCTAGAGGAGAACACAGGAAGTGGACTTCTTTTTTCCCCCATTAGCCTGGGGACAGTTCCAAATTATAGCCGAAGGTCTCCCCCATTACCAGTAGGGTCATTCTGTTGTTGTTTGGACAATGTTAACTCTGTATTCAATGTCATAAGACTATTATCTTGCCTAAGGCATGCTGGTCTGTAACCTATTACAGATATAGGGAAGAAATAACAAACTGAACAAAAAAAGCAGAGCTTATTAGATATTTATCTTCTCCTTTTTCTCCACTCTGAAATGAAGCAATGCTTGTTTCAGCAGGTAAGTCCAAATAAATCATTTTCTTCTAAGGAAAAAAATGCCAAATAGTTACAACTGAAGTCTGTTGCAATTTATTTCATGTAGAAAATATGGAAAATTGATTAATCTAAGTTGCAACATAAGGCATATGGAAATAATTTTGATCATTTTATATGAGAGACTCTTGTAGAATTTTAAACAACTTATTCATTTATTAAAAAGGTCTTTTAGAGGCTTATAAATGTAACAATATATTAATTAAAAAACACTTGGATTGGGCCGGGAGTTTGGCCTAGTGGTTAAAGTGCTTGCCTAGCATGCATGAAGACCCGGGTTCGATTCCTCGGTACCACATACATAGAAAAAAGCCAGAAGTGGTGCTGAGGCTCAAGTGGTAGAGCTCTAGCCTTGAGAAAGTCCAAGGACAGTGCTCAGGCCCTGAGCTCAAGCCCAGGACTGGCAAAAAAAAAAAAAACACTTGGATTACAGATTATGCTTTTGGCATAGTTCATAATAATTGGTGAATATTTCTTTCAAGATCTGTATGGTATAATATTTACAAAATTTATGAAAATTTGACTAGTAATCAGTCTTGAATATTATACTATGCTTAATTATTTTGTTTTTTTAAATTGTATTTTCTTACAATTATATTCCATAAACATAATAAATAATGAGTAGCCACAGATTTAGGGAAACCCATAAGTTTCTCTTAATTATTTCCATCAAAAATTATCTAAATAGAGATTTAAATTTGCAAAAGATGATCTTCAAACATTTATAGAATATAGATAACCACAGAGCTTATTTTGAAATTTTTATTTAAAATAAAGTAAAAATAACATGCATACTTCATATCAAATAATCTCAAATAATCATCCCTCAAATCTAAATATCATACCCCATCACCCTTATAGAATTTATTTGAAGTATATAATGATGTTTTTATAAGAGTAGAGACATTTTTCTCTTTAACTTAAAGTAAAATCATTAAATTATAGATATATATATATATATGTATAACACACTTAAACATAACTTATAGAACATGGAATAAAGATAGAGAATGAGACTTTCATGTTAGGCAATGTTCAATTCCTTGGTTTCATTCATTGCATACATTGCATATTTAATACAGAGAAATCAAGAACATGAAAATGTATAAGCAAAACACCTGCTTGTTTGGCAGAACAGCTCTCTCTGGTGTCTCCTTAAGCTCTTTAAAGGTTTTATATTTATTATTTTAGAGATCTTTTAGTTTGTTGATTAAATATATACTTGAATACTTTTTCTTTATTATGAATTTAACTTGAGAGGGTCTGTTTTCTTGATTTTTCCTTATTTATTGTTGGTATTATTTTATATTGTAGAGGGATATTGGATTGTGTCAAAAGGCACTTTCTGCCTCAACTGCAATGATCAGGTCATCCCTGTCTTTGGTCTTGAATTGTGTTTTATTGCATTTATTGATTTTCTTATGTTGAACTATCTTTGCATCTCATGAATGATTCCAAATTGATCATGGAAATTTGAATCTAATAACATAGTTGTGGAATTCAGTTGGCAAGTATTTTACAGAGACTTTTCAATTCTCTGTTCATTAGGAAGATTGGTCTGAAATTTTCTTCCCTTCTTTTGTTATTGTCTGGTTTGGGAATGGACACATCCTCAGTATGTAAGTATTATTACGATAGTGTTCTGTCTCTTCCTGTTGCATTAAAGTGTTTGAGAAGTACTGATACTAGTCTTTTCAAAGTATTGTAGAAATAATTGGTGAAGGAAAGTGCTGTTGGTTCATATCTATGATCCTAGGTACTCAGGGCCTGAGATCTACAAATTGTGACTCATAGGCAACTGGGCAGGAAATTCTGGGAGACTACAATCAACCACCAGAAAACCAGAACTGGAATCGTGACTCAAAGTGGTGGAATGATCTTTTTTTCTTTTTGAGTAGAGACACCATAAAAATATTTTTAATATTAAATTCATACATTTGCAAATGGGCAAATTTGTAGCCTATTTATTTGTTATTACTCTATCATTAATGCAGAATTAGACAAAATAGGAAGTTATTCCATATGTATATTTTAAAAGATTTTTATAGAAATCTGCAAAATTGTGCTTTATAATTAACTTGTAGCCAAATGTATTCTTCCAATATAGAATGTTTCTACTTGTAACCATTCTTGTGGACATTTTACTGTAGTTTTTACTGTAAGTATGCAAAAATCACATAAAATAAAGCATGATAATACTTAATAGTGAAAATACAAGGCATAGGGATAAATTAAAATTAGGAGATTAATAGTATATTTGATTATATTAAATTGGAACACTAATAAATAGCCCTTCAGCAAAAAGCAAAGGAAGTAGAAAGTTAAATTCTTTTCTGTTGAAACTGAAACCTCTTTACATAAAATCAATAAGATTGGATGGAAACAAGCAAAATTGCATTGGCAGAAAGTATGCTGAGAGCAACATAACAAAACAACCTGAAGGAGATATTAGAAGATGGAACAGTAGAGCCAATATTGTGAATGTTGAAACTAATTTGAAGATTCAGTGCAATGCCAATTATAATCCCAATATCTTAACTGAAATATGGTAGATTTAAGGGAGATCTCAAATAGTTTAATTCCTTAGGCAAAGTCGAAATTCAACAAAGTAAACATCAGGAAGTCGATACTTGGAAAAGGTGGAGTGGGGGTCAAGGGGTAAAGGATTAGGAGAAGTTGATGTCAGAAATTCAATGTATATCTTACAAAATTAAGAATCATGAAGAAAGGAGTAGCAAGGAGAATGATCAGTGGAAAGGGGTGACATTAATCAACATGCACGAAATTCATGAATTGCTTTGTTAAATGTTAATTACTTTGTACATTTACTTTAAAATAATGAAAGCATTAAAACATCCCCAAATCATTCTTTATGAGCATAGAATTAAATCCTAAAATTCATACTAAAGTGAAAAAGACTGAGAATACTCAAAACTATTGTGAACATGAAAAAATCAAGTATCTAAGTATCACATTACCACACTTCAAATTATACTACAGAACCATCCTAATAAAAGCAGCATAGTACTTGCCGCATGCATAAACACACATACACACACACTCACACACACACACACACACACACACACACACACACACACAAACACACACACACCACCACCACCACCACCACTACACACAGAGCCAAACAAACCAATTCCAAGCCTCTGCTAATTTGTCATAGCAATACAAAACTAAGGCAATTAACAATTGATTACTTATTTATCCATTTATTCATGATAATAAAGATGATTCTGTTTTCATGATTACTAACCATTTTGTGCCATGTCTTACTATATGTCTTCAATACTATTCCATTATTGTAGAATTTTTAATATTCTTGTGTCCCTGACATCCTTAATATATATCTGTAATATATTCAAATATAAATTCTATGTAATGCAGTACATGTCTTTCTGTTTTCTTATTTTCTGTGTTCCCATCTTCTAGCACAGCGCTTATTTACTGGCTTTTCTATAGAAACTGAACTAATCTATTAATAGCAAAACTTTCTCATATTGATATATATAAAAAACAAAAGAAACAATTTCAAACAAGAACTTTAACATACAGAACACTCTTAAAGACTTTTCTTTTACCTTAGTGGGTTTAATAAATGTATTTGATCATTTAGGAGATAGAATAGTTTTTTTTTATTTTAATTGTCTCCTATTACATAAGAAACCTCTAGGCTTCCATTTCTATTCTCCATTATGAAACTCAACTGTACAATTTCCCACATCTTTAGGAAATGTTTTTCTTCAAAGTTCAGCATGTATATCATTGTCATATTCAATCTCAGTATTAATCCCAACAACATTCTCCAGCTTTGACTGTCTTTTCAGAACACGAGTTAGGAAAGAAAATAGCTCCTTTTAGTTAAACACATCACAGGAGGAAATCCAATTTCCTGATTCCTGTTTCAGTTGCTGTTTTTTGTTGTTGTTGTTTTTTCTTTAAAAATATAACACCGCTGAATGAACTTTAGCTACTATAGCTACAGAAAGTTCTAACACTGAAAGACTTAAGTAAAAATATGGACTGTCTTCTTCAAATGCAGAGTGTTCAGTCAAAAGAGAAAAAAGAGTAAACAAAAGACTTGTAATGAAAGAATTGAATGGGGATTTGTTTCATAAACTTTCCTTTTGTTTTTATTCTTGACATTTACACTCTGTTTTTTGTGGTATTGTTGTTTGAAGTTACTAGGCCATTTGACTCAGAGAAGACTAAAATAAACAGTGTAATGTTGGTTAGAAACAAGAGAACAGGGTTGGTAATAAATAAAAGCAATGTCTGGGGTAAAGGATTCACATTATGTATTCACATATACAACAATACATAAAAATATCAAGACATCATATATAATAAAGACAATCCATTTGAACAGCATCATTAATAAATTAGAAGCTTTACAGTGGAAAACTATTCTATCTGATAGTAAAATTAGAAATACTAAATCTTCAAACCTCATCAAATATTACTGCTTGTAAGGATGCTGCACTGAATTATTCTGAAATAGTCCACAACACTGAACAGTCTCCAAATATTACCGGCATTACTCACATAAATATTACAAGTCAAAATGACATAAAAACAGAGAAGCATTTTCATAAAAGGAATGAATTTCTTTTAAGTTAATGGCTGGAGCTATCATTCCTTTTTGTTCACTGTGGTTTATGCTGAAAACAAGGATACAGAAGAACATAAGATATTATGAGTAGTAGCAAGTACTAAATACTCATGCCTTCTCTCATCATCACACACATCAACACTACCTTTGAAAGGTCCATACAAATGTAACTGTAAACTCTCCATACATTACCCTGATAATAAAATTGTAAAAAATAAATAAATGAAAGTCAGGATAGAGGTCAATAGTTTGGCCTAGTGGTAGAGTGCTTGCCTAACATGCAAGAAGACCTGGGTTTGATTCTTCTGTACCACATACATAGAAAAAGCCAGAAGTGGTGCTGTGGTTTCAGTGGTAGAACTATAGCCTCGAGAAAGCCCAAGGACGGTACTCCAGTCCTGACTTTAAGCCCCAGGACTGGCAAAGAAAAAAGAAAAATAATTGTCAAATAAAGCACTAAGAATTATTTTTTATTTACTCTGACATTAGTATGTATTGTGTGTTACTAATTTGAAAGATAATTTATTATTAAAATTAAAATTAAAACATTTTTCAGATTAATATGTTATACCCATTATAATTGGAATGTGTGTGTGTGTGTGTGTGTGTGTGTGTGTGTGTGTGTGTAGTGATCTTGGGCTTGATCGTAGGGCATGAGAACTGTTCCAGGGTTAGTTTGTTTCTTTCTTGCCCAAGGATGGTACTTTACACTTTGAACAACAACTCCATTTTTAGCTTTTTGGTGGTTAATCAGAGATTAAAAGATCAGGGCCTTTCATGCCCTGTAGCATTATAAATTATGCACATTTTTTTGTGACTAGGTGGCACAAGACAACCTTGAGCTTGAAATCAAGTCCGTATACGAAATAGTCAAGCACAGAAATCTTACTTTACTTCTATAATGGCAAGTAAGAACATGTAATATAAAAGTCTTTTGACTGATCTAATGAATTGATTCACTTTCAATTCTGTAGAGATTCTAAACACAAAATGTACATTGTAAAACACACTTTGAGGCAAAAGTTTTTGGACCAAATTTTAGCTCTAATCCTGTAAAATCTGAAAGAGGAAAATAAAGTAGAAGTCTTCTTTGAATACTTCTACTTTCAAGTATGTCCTGTCCATTGAGAGACAGCTGTGGTGGCTGCCATGGACA
Organism: Megascapheus bottae; assembly: GCF_031878675.1. Classification (NCBI taxonomy): domain Eukaryota; kingdom Metazoa; phylum Chordata; class Mammalia; order Rodentia; family Geomyidae; genus Megascapheus; species Megascapheus bottae. The sequence goes on from NC_143521.1 coordinate 26,623,305, forward strand.
TTTGGCACAAAATCTCAAATTCATTAGACACAGGATAAGTTACAGAGAAAGCAGCAGTCATTAATTTTGCCTTTGAACCCATATCCAATGAGGAAAGCAAAGATAGTTTCCTGATGTCTGAGAAGGTATAAAAATGTATTTAATGTCAGCTGGGTAAGGTGGCTCGCGTCTGTAGTCCTAGGTATACAGGAGGCTGAGATCTGAGGATCAAGGTTCAAAGCCAGCCCTAGCACAAAGGACTTGAGATTCTTATCTCCAATTAACCTCTAGAAAAAATGGGAAGTGGAGCTTGGATCAAGGGTAGGGTGGTAGCCTTGAGCTGAAGAGCTCAGGGACAGTGCCCAGGCAGAGATCAAGCCCTGAGACCCCCAAAAAAACAAAAGCAAAAACAAAAACAAAAAAACTACTGAATGTCAATGATATATGACGGGGCCTTAATTCTCACTTCCCTAACTCCCTGGTCCAACTAATTTCTTTTATAAAATTTCACTAATGATAAACAGTATGTCTAAGAATATATATTTTCTATACTTTATATTGATAGATGATAAAGGAAAACATGCTACAAATTTGAAATGAAAACTAATATCTGAATGTACTATATACCTAAACAGAGATGTACACAATTAATGTATATGCAAATAGGGATAAATATCCCAAAGTTATAACGAATGAGGTAAAGATTTGAGAATAATCAAACTTTATTAGTTTAAATAGGTTTAAATAAATCCCATTGAAATTATTAAGTGGCTTTTATAAATACTTTAAAATACACTTACATGGTTTAAATTATACATCCAGATAGGTGTTTGTTGATATATTAGTCTAACCTTTGTTGTAAAATTAGTACAGTATATTATGAGAAAAAAATCATAGACATATTTAAAATATCCCAGAAAAATTGCAAAAAAACTTATTTTCTATAAATGTTTAATATAATAAATATATCAATCAGTGAGAAAAATGCAAGTTAAAGAATAAAGTTATTTAAAATTTATTTAAATTTATTTATTTATTTAATAAAAGCTATTTAAAAATTATAAACAAAAGATTTTTACATTGTAATTCAAAATACAATCCTCATTGATCAACAAATCATAATTATAAGCCATTATAACAGAAGCTAAAGGAATTACGAAAAATCTATTTAAACATGTACAAATAACTGATATAACTTAATTGTAGAAATACAGAAAATGAAATAATATAATCATATACTATGTTATGACACAAATATGATACATTTTACTATGTTTAAAATGTTGTAAACTAGAAATAATATGAATTTGTATAGTACAATGTTTAATTAAGTGATGACATGGTTTCAGTAGGTGATGGAGATTTATAGTCCTAATTATTCAGGAGGCTGATATTGAGGATTTTGATTTGATGTCTGCCTGGAGACAAATCTGACAGATTTTATCTCCAAATAACCAGGGAAAAGCCAGAAACAAAATTGTGGAATGATTTGTAGATTGCAAACTATGTCCTAAAAAATTCAGATCCTGGGTGCAAGCTCTAGAACCTGAACAATAAAAATAAGTTACCATATTGTATATAGTTGTTTATTGTCAGAGTGCTATGAAAGTCACACTTTCTTATAATACTTAATGAAAAGAAAAGGTATTCAAAACATAAAAGTATAAATTAGTGCCTGATAATTAAACCAAGAAATACTACTAAAATTGTTTATATGTGCAAGCATGTATTTATGTTTGTATGTATGTATCTATCCATCTATCTATCGATCAAGAGATCAATATATCTATCTTTCTATCTCTCTCTGTAAGTAATTTCCTAGAAGGAAATGAACAAAAATATCGGAAAATTGCATCAGTAGCTATGATTTATTTACTTCATGCATTTTTACTTTTTCTAATTTTGTATGGTGAGCATATAGTAATTTTTGTACTTGCACCAAGCAATGTATAATTTGATTTAAGAAGTACTTGTTTCAGATGCTGGAAGTAAATACAACACAACTAAAAACAAGCATGTTTAATGAAAAAACAAAAGGGTTATTACCAGCATCATTAGAAATCACCATATAAGTTTATTTTCAGTTTAAAATATTCACTACTGCAAGTTACTTGTCTTTTTTTATATTCCTTTTTCATTGTGATTAATAGAAGAGTTATATTCATCAGATAGAAGATACATTATTTCACAAGCACTCATAGCCCTTCTCATGTTTTTATCCCCATTTCCCTCTCCCCACCCCTCCAATTTGTTTTCCCTCTTCCCTATCCTATTTCAAATAAACAAATAAACATATATACAATATACCAGATAACAAGGTAAGATACTGTAACAATATGAGAAAACCAAGGAACAACAAAAGATATGAGATATAACATAGTAAATTAAGAATAACAATCACACATTATATAGTTCTTGTTTCCATATCCTGTATGTCCTTTCATTTAGCCTCATCCTATATGGCCTTATGTATCTACATTTTGCCCTATTGTGGACCTCTGCTAGGAGAGTCCAAGGATTATACTAATTATGACAAATGAGGGAAACCATTGAGCCTATGTTCCTTTGAGTCTGGATTATTTCACTTAATATGATTTTTCCAAGTATTTCCATTTCTTTATCAAACGGGGCGATGTCATTCTTTCTGATGGCAACATAGAATTCCATTGTGTATAAATGCCACATCTTGTTGATGCAGTCATCAACTGAGGGGCATCTGCGTTGGTTCCATAAGGTACTTGTCTTATATAGTTACTGTGTCAAAAGCTTTAAAATGACATGTGCAAACTTTCATTTCAAGCAATAAAAGCCCATGTTTATGGTAACTACTACTATTATGTCTTAATAAATATAAAACGTATGTGCTGACAACCGAGTCAGTACACACACACCAGCATACATACAAACACACATATATTAGTTCTTTTTTATTATCTTTCCTATTTGTATTGTAGGCTGTAGGAACAAAAATGAAACTAATATATTCTGGTACCTCATACTGTGTTTTCCTAAGCATAAAAAAATCATACAATCTCTTCATTTTCAACAGGTCTCTTCGAATGATGAAATTGCATTAATATTATTATGTAGCAATAAGAAGAAGACATATTCAAACATAAAACGTTAATAATAGGAATATTATTCCAGTCATATTAAAGACAAGTAATTTTTATAGGCGAAACAAATTTAAGTCCGAGTGTTCACTGAGATGCCTTGGAATGAAAGTGACAGAAGATTTAACTCATAGTACTTAAGATGGAAGGGTATTGGCTTGTGAAATAGAATTTTTCATACCACCATGAACATCTGTTTCAGGGAACATAAGGTATTTTGACAAAGCTACAATCCTCTACTTACTCAGTTTTTCTTTCATTGTTCATTCCGTTCTCATGATGATTATTACATATAATTTTCTAGAAATTCTGTTAATTTTGTTCATTTTTGTTTTCTGAATATTTATGGTGGGAACATGGTATATGTTGAAGAATTAACTAAAGAAATGAGTCAAAGTTAAATGTCACTATTAATTCCAGATTCTTATTCTTTCAGCTTATATCCAAAGATTGGCTATCTATATGAATATTCACAATATATTTCCTTATGATTCTATTGGGCCTTTACTGAGACTTTGACTAGACTTAAGTGAGCAGAGGTCAATCCAAGAGAATCTTTAACCTGTCTTGCTCAAAGACTTAGCAACAGGCAGAAAATTGAGAGAAAAAATAAAATATTTTACACAATACATGGTGTGATTGTTAATATTTGGGAATGTAAAAGGTGGAAAATAGTCACTATTGTAAATTATACATGTTAAATCAATATAAATAATATACTGTGAAAAATATCCACTTAAGTTTTATTTCTGTAGTTATGGCTATACTTCCTTCAATTAATAAAGTGAAGATTTTAAAGAAATATTCCTCTAAAATCTCTCAGAGTTAATACTTTACAAAATATTTCAGACTTTGGTTGATTGAGCCAAGAGACTCCAAGTTTGCAGTTGGCTGCTCAAAGTGAAATCAATAAGTACTTTTCTCTGTAGAGAGTATAGAACATAAATTTGAAAGAAGACGAAGAAAAGGGATGACCTGTGATGACATATTGGTTAACTTTTGTATTAGAAAGTAAAAACAAAGTAGGAAAATGGATGACCTCACTCACAGAAGGCCTTTCCATTACAGTTTTACCTTCAGTGTTCTTCAATGGATTGGTAAAAATGTTTTTTGAACTGGTTTCAAGGAATGAATCCATTGATTTACTCAGAGACTAGCTTTCAATAAGCTGTCTCCAGGATGTCTGGCCTGTCATTCAGCAACTCCAAGCACTGTTTTAAATAAAGGATAGGCAAACAGACTTCATATTTATTGTATAGTTCCAACTCTTGATTAAGTATGATAAAAAACTGAAAAATGAAGAAAAATTGTCCAATGTCTAATATTTTCACAAAATATGTTGATGATTGGAACTTCAATATTTGACCATAAAACGGCCACCTTTGTAAGCCATTTGCAGATCTGTGTTTCTAAAATGCTGACAGTAAACCATTTGCTTATTATGCACATATTTAAATGGAAGTGTAACTAGTAACCTTCCCACATGAAGTCTTAGAACTTTTGAATTACTTAAAATACCAATTCCGTACTTATTCGATGAGTTCTCTCTCCCCTAAGTAGTACTTTAGAGGCTTAGAGCCTTTACTACAGTCATAACTCAAACTTCCTTATTTGTGGCTTTTGAATTGTGTGTGCTTCATCCTGAAACCAAAGCCTAGACTCTTAACTCACTACCTCAATTTGGCCACCTCTTGAGAATAGGTTACAAAGGCGCCCCATCACTGTGAACCTATTATTGTCCCCTTTTATATCAGGTAAGAAAACTGAGAAGGCCTCTACACTTGTAGTACTTTTGTTAACAAGTTAAAACATGTAAGTCACTTAGGGAAAACAGGCATATAGTAAATGTACTATAAATATTTACTAGTGTGGTTTCCTGTAAGATGTATAACAACCCTGCATGGTGATGGCATTCAACTGCAATACCAGTGGTAGATGGTTTTTCTGTTAAGTCCAGCCCTGTGACTAAGCTGCAGGCAATGGAAGATGAGTGTAAATTGTGCCATTGTCTAGCTAGGCATGGGAAAGCTTCTTTAGGTTTTATGTTCATTTTCTCTTCGGTGGGGTTTCATGTTTAATGTCAATGTCAGCTTTCAAGGGTACTTCAAAAAAAAGGACAAAATCTGTCATTACTGTCTGTGTTTCTGAATGTATGGAGGAGAAAAGAATATGTAACCCACTTCCCCTGGAAATTTTCAGGAAGAATAAATGTTTATTTTGTTTCAAGTCATTACTTTTGAGATTTACAAAAAATTCTGTGTCCTATGCTGTTGGTGTCTTATGTATACTTTCTGAACACCCTACATTAGGTGTTGTCTTTTCTTCAGCTTCTTTCCTTGCTCAAGTTTAGACATTCATTATTCTCATACTTCACTGTGTGTGTGTGTGTGTGTGTGTGTGTGTGTGTGTCTGTGTGTGTATCTGAGATCAAGTAAATGTGTTCAGTGAATATACTTCTGAATATCATCTTCTCATCGTCTACATATAATAGCATGAATTATCTTGTATGTCTCACCTGCCTTTGTCAAATCGTTTTGTTGGGGCTTGCCTTAATTTTAACAATGCTTATCAAAGGAACTTGATAGACCGAATAAATGTGATGAGAAAGTAGAAATAAGGAAAGTTTAGAATTTTACACCATATTCATCCTTAAATAAGTATTATACATTCTTTCTAACCCATTGTTCATGTTATTAAACAAAAGTGCAACTCACTACAGAATTAGCAGCTCATAAAATATAAACAAGTTTGTGATACTACAGGCCATTTTTTAAAAAGCATCATGTCTTCTAGGTGGATGCTTTTTAATAGCTGGGAGCTGCTAGCACTACCATGCTAAAGCAAGTGTATAGGAATCACAAAGAAAAGGATGGAGAAATAAGAAATTCTGTTATATCCATCACTTATAAATCCAAGAAAGGTACTTTTTAATGGGGACTTCATTGGTGTCAACATAACTTCAAATGGTGCTGATAGGATATTTTGGGGACAAATGAATAAGACCGTGTCAGAAAAACACCTATGGCCATCTCTAATTACTAGACACTATTTGAAAAAAATCTTCCTTAGACATTATTTTAATAAGCAATATGATTTGCAAACAACTTTTATAAACTTGCACACATTCAAATATTTTATATACTTTTATGCAAATAGAAATGTATAGTTGCATTTGGAAAGTACATTAACACAGGCTTGTATTTTTAATGTTTTATTACTATCAATTCATTGAACCATGAGATTTTGATTTAATATGGCCAAATATGCATTCAATATATCTTGATCACACATTGTGTTAATCAAACTCACTCCTTCTGTTTCCAGGCCAATTTCAACAAGATTCATTGCTCCATATCCACACGTATGTTCAAGGTCTCTTAACATTATTTAACTCATTCCCTCTCTCTGATCACTCTCTTCCTCCCACTGTTACCTATATCCAGACATTTCACATTCTATTTTATTTTTGGTTGAAGTGCATTTTAAGTGCTCAAAGGGACTTCACTAAGTTATTTCACATGTGCATGGTATTGTATTTAATCAAATGTGATATCCATCTACCATTAATTTTATTGTTTATCTATCCATGCGATACTGCATATGCTTATGTATACATTTATCTTTTGGTCCTATAAGAGAAAGAAAGCATGTGATCTTTGTCCTTCTGAACTTAACTTACTTCAGTTGACTTTATGATTTTCATATCCATTTTGTTGTAAATAACATAATTTCATATTCTTCAATTTTTCTAAAGTTATTAAGAAGCTATACAAACCAGTTACTTTTTTACAAAGCAGTTTAGGAATTCAATGCATCTTGATCAATGTCATCCTTTTCAATATTCTCATTTATTCCTTTCCTCACTTTTCCCAGTTTTGTAGAATGTACACTGTATTCTTCATTGCATTCACCCACTCTTCTCCTCTTCATTGTCCAAAGTTTTTCCCCTTTGACTCCACTTCACCCCTTTTGAGTACCTGCTTCCACGAATATTACATTGCTGAATTTTCAGTTGACCTTAAAGGAATAACACAGTGAATTCTTTCTTGAATCTATTTGTATAACACCCAATGACCAAAATATGTTATATTCGTAAACTGCTTTGCTATATGGAAAGTCCTTTTGCAACTACTTAAAGATAATAATAAAATTAAAAATAAATCTAAACATGCAACTATCATGCAATTCAGTTTAAAAAAAATAAAGAAGTTTAAGCTAAATCTTGATTCTACATATAAAAGAAACATGCATTCTCAGTCTCTCTGGGCCTCACTTACTTCAATTAACATGACTTTTTCCAGGTCTTCTCATTTATTTTTTAAATTTTATTTTATTACCAGAGTGATGTACAGAGAGGTTACAGTTACATTCATAAGGTACTGAGTACATTTCTTCTTGAACATTGTTACCCTAAGTTGTAGAGTTCATTTCCCTGTTACACTGGTTCATCCTTTGTCTATTGTGGTGCAATTATCATTCATTCTTATTGTTGGTTAATACTCCAGTTTGGTGTGTGTGTGTGTGTGTGTGTATAATACACACTTACTCACACATTCATGCACACACACAAGCACATATATATATATATATAGGCACATGTACCATATTTATTTTTATTCATTTTTCTGTTGCAAGACATCTCAGCTTTCTTGAGACATGGAATATTGGGAGTAATGTTGCAATAAAGGAGGTTATGCAAGTGCCTCTATTGTATCCTGACATACATGAATTCCATACATGAAAACTGTGTGGATTTATTGTACTTGATTCGATCCTACTTGTCTGTTCTTGTTTTTATATGCTGAGTGATGATGGAAGTGACTGAGGTGATATGTCTGATTAACGTATGCATATATTGACATGTCAACATGAACCTCCTGGTACAACTAATTAATGGAAAAATTATGGAAAAGATAAAGAACTGCAGTTAAAATTATCGTTTGCAAGCTTTCAATAAAATGTTGATTTTAAAATAGTTGGTCTAAAAGCTTCTGGTTTAATCTCAATGTTTAGTAAGTTTGCGTCTCTTGGCTGTAAACATATGTGTATCTCTAGTGTAAATCACCTAGTCCCCTTAGGGGAGGTTCTGTCTAGTTGTTCTAGGCAGAATATCAGGTGATGGAGTGGAGGAATTCCCTCTCCACAGTGACATCAACCATCTGCTCCAGTCTTTCCCTGGTGGGGGCAGGGAGTTGTTATGGCATTGTCTGTGTGTGGTTTTCATGAATATTCTTCCTTCTTCTGCCAGAGTTGTATGATGATTTTTCATGACTCTTCTTTCTGAGACTCTTGAGAACAATTTGGAGGATCAAAACCCATGAGAGTCTAAGAAATGCCCTAAGACCATACTTTCCAGAACTCTCATTCATGTTCCAGTCCACACTTGGAATGCAGGTGGTTATTATGTTATTACTTTACTCATTCTACCCGTTTGTGGTTTTAGCAGTGTTTTGTTCATTTAACCAATCTCAGCTAGGATATTGAATTTTTGTTTGTCCACCTTTAGGGGTGACTTCTTTTTTGAAAAAGAAATTTCAATTCTTTGATAAGTGAAACTTTCAATAATTTTCAAATTTCTTCAGATATTTTTCTTGTGAAATGGGAACTAATGATGTTCAATCTATACACATGTGGGCTAAAATGGGAGGTTTCTTTCTTTTTTTTGTTTTTGAAGAAGTATCTGCCCAGATGTTTATTCTGTTTCTTACTAGAAACAGCTGTGGTTATTTAGAAAGTTCAGCACAATGCTAAAAATTTCCATTATGTATTCAGAGCAAATGGTCATTGGCGACTGCTTTAGTCAGTTAAGCTGCATACAGCCACACTCTTCTTGTAATTTCTTAGTTCATATAGTAGCTAAAGTTTTGTTCTTAAATTTCTGAGATCATGTGAGGTTTAAGAGCTTTCCTCTAATTTAATTCAAAATATTCAGATTATGGCTGTGATAGACATAATTCCCAGTACGCGGGTGTACCTACCTCATGTAATATCTTCTTCATTTGAGATGAGTTGTCATGAGATGAGCTACCCTTCCTATGATTGCATTACATTATGGCAGAAGAGATTTCAAAGATGTAATTAAGGTTCCCAATCAGTGACTCTTAGTTAATCAAAAGAGAGATTATCCAGGTTTGGACTATTTTAATCATATGAGGCATTGAATAAAGGTCAGGAAGATTTGAGGTAAGATGAATTCTGCTGACCTTGCCAACGAAAAATCCTGTTTTGATTTACCTATGGAAGAATCATATGGCAAGAGACAGAGTGGTCTCTATGACTTAAAATGGTTTCTGGCCTACATCTGGAGGAAAAGGGAGACTTCAGTCCTCTAATCACACCTACTCACATAAATTAAAAAACAAAGCAACAGCAACAAAACCCTCCTGATATCTGTCAACACCAATTAAGACTGAAAGTTGACTTTGAGCCTCAAATTAAAATGCATTTATAGCTGGAAACTTGATTTCCTGCTTTGTGAAAATAACAACATAAACCACTGAGAAACAATCTCAGTTAGATGACATTGACTTTTGACTTTGAGCCACAGAAACTGTAAGGCAATTAATATATGTTGTTCCATGCTTCTACTGTTTGTGATAATTTCTTGCATAGCCATAGACAACTAATACAAAATCTAAGGAAACAAAACACATTGTAAAAATATTTTGATTATTTTGTTAACATTAGACCTACTGGAACCATAGGAGTTAGGATTCACAGAATTAAGCTCAATTTTCTTTCCTCAAATGAACTTACATAGAATGAAAATTTATACCTAATGTATAGAACACCTACCAAAGTGCTTTACCATCGTAAACTAAGGGTAGTTTTCATGTGTGCAAGTCATCAAGTATTAGACATGCATCCAAGAATATACAAAACCTAAGCCTAGGAAAAGATCTGCTTTATACTCAATGGTGGTGGCAAGTAGGGAATGCTCATAAGATTTGCACGTATTTTAGAGTCTTTGCCTTCCTAATTCTGATGTGTGTGTGTGTGTGTGTGTGTGTGTGTGTGTGTGTGTGTGTGTGTGTGTGTGTGTGCAGTGCATGTGTCCGTGTGTGTATGTGCATGCTGGTCCTGGGCATATGTATATGTTAGTCCTGGGGCTTGAACTCAGGGTCTGGGGTGCTGTCTCTGATTTTTTTGTTGTTGGTGTTCAAGGTAAGGGTTTTGCTTGTGCCACAGATACACACTTTACTCATTTGGCTCTCTGCTCTGCCTGGCATTCCGGTAACTTCTTTTTTGCCCACTTTAAACTTCATTTCTTTTATCTGTGGTGCAGAAAATACTCAGGCTTTCTTTTGCTTTAACTTCTTCATATTTGCTTGTGCTGTGAGTAACCAGGGCAACTGAGATAGAAAAAAAAGAAATATCCTTTTCCTTATTCAATCACGCTGCTTTTATGTTTTCTATGTCACCTGTTCTGAGATCCCTTTGCTTGTCTAGTGGGGGAAAGTTAATATTGACAGCAATGGTGTATTCTATAAGTGTGATTTCTGTTGCAACACATGGATGTCATATTCCTATGTGTATCATGTATTTCCAAGCATTCCGAAAATTTAATGTTGAATATGTGTGAGAAAATTAGCAAATAGTCATTATAAAGCTAACAAAGTAGAAAGATTTCTGGCTTGTCTGTTTACCTGAAATAAAGTACTTCATTAAAATAAACCACTACCGTTTTTCTTCTCCAAAGAAAGGTAATAATCAATATTGAGGATGTATCTTAGATACTTTTTAATGAAGGGAGACATCAAAATCCACTGAAAGGGAGTAGAGAGAATGAATCTGATCAAAGTATGTAATATATATGTATGATATGTCACAAAGCAATCCTTTTGTACAATTAATTTATTCCAGGTAAAATGTATCTTTTAATACTTTTGTGATTTAAAATAAAATATAATCCATGAGAGTCTTTAGTTAACTTCTCCTTCCAAGTTTTGTATTGTTGACTAGTGTCTGCAGATTACTGTGAGATGTCCAGATACAAGCAAACTAAGTTGCTCATTAAACAAAGCTCATCAACATCTAATTGTATGTTCAACTCACAATGTGACCCAGTATTGTTCATGACCAGAGTTTCAAATTGTGCAACCCATAAATATGTGTTGAATATGCTTCAGATGAGCAAAAGCAAGGCAAAGAACAAAATGGAAAGCACTAAGGAAGAGCATTTGTTATCTGAAATCTGAAGGCTCCAAGAAATATGTCAAGAGGTTGCTGGGACTCTCTATCATAAATTTTACAAAGGGCTTGGAAAAGGATGCTAAAATGCAAAATTACACTAAACCATGAACTAGACATAAAATAACACACAGGAAACTGTGTGATAGGTCACCCAGAGATAGCTCAAATTTGTACATACTGGAATATTGATTAGTTCCTAGCCCAAGCCCAAACTGTTTTGAAAATGAGAGCAGTCATTCCTTGAAACAGATCAGGCCAAGAAGATGCTTAACAGATAGATACATATTGAGAAGGTTCTCACGTTTTCATTTATCTTCTTTTGTGATCCTTCCTGATCTTTGACTCCAATAAAATGGTCTAAACCTAGGTAGATTCCTAGAAGCACTGTTTCTAACCAGGAAGTTCCAGCCTTTTGGAAGACCCAGAATCACCCTCATTTCTTACATAAGCTGGGTAAATATCTGCCACCAGGTGGCACCAAATTGCAGGCAGGCTGAATGGATTTGGAGCTCAAAGACTGTTACAGTCCTTGACCAGATCAAGGTCTTCACAGTTACCCCAACCATTTCACTGCCTCCCAAAGTAACACAGAAGGATAAAAGTCTAAATTTTTAGAGTGTCCATAGAACATTATAGAACACATAGGACATTTTTATGCATTTTAAATTTGAAAACAAATATGAAAGGCAAGTAAACTTGGTAAAGGGACACAAATGCAAGCTACTTTCCTTCTCCTGGCCCCTTTCCTTCTCCTGTGTGCAGTAGTTTTACTGACTAGGAGATAAGAAGAGTAAATTTAGCAGGGTACCGGTGGCACATACCTGTACTGGTAGTTACTCAGGAGACTGAGGTCTGAGGATCATGGTTCAAAGCCAGCAACGGCAGGAAAGTCCTTGAGACTCTTATCTCCAATTACCCACCAGAAAGCCGAAAGTGGCTCCGTGGCTCAAGTGGTAGAGCACTAGCCTTAGCCGAAGAGTTCAGGGACAGTGCCCAAGCCTGGAGTTGAAGCCCCACCACCAACCAAAGACACACACACACACACACACACACACACACACACACACACACACACACACACACACACACCAAACAAAAACAGAAACAAAAACAAGAAGAAAAGCCCCCCCCCTTTGGATTTGTAAGCTTAGCGTAGATGAAATTAGGGCCATTAGCATGTTAAGTTTCTCCTATGGATACAAACAAAATTGTGGGATGTATTATCTAAGAATTCGAAGAATAGCTAAGCTAAAGGGTTATTTCTAAGCAATTCATGAAAATTGGAGAAAGATAGCATGATAGTTCAGCAAATGACATTTCAATGTGTTTGATTTTCTCTTGTTTTTCATTTTTCATCATTTCCTAAAATAGAACTTGTTTTGTAATGTGGAAGATCATTGCTGCATTACCTTACTTCAGAGAATAGCATTTGATGGATTAAATAGTTTAACAATTAATTCAAGGTCCTATTTCTGATTTCAAGTTTACGATGCTAAATTTTCATTTTCCCCAATTCTCCCACATCTCTGTCTTCCTAGTAAGTCAACAGCACAAGACAGCACCTATTTACAGAGCTTTCACACTGTCTCATTTTCTTTCCTTGGGCATTAGATGCTGTTATTGCTTCTTGTGGTCAGATTGCTTATTTCAACAAAACTTTCCTCCTAGGAAAACCTTTCCCAAGTCCCCATAATTGTTTGTACTGCAGAACCACCTTCAGAAGATTTCTAAATTGAAAGAATTCTTAACCTGCTCAAAGTTGTTCCACTAGGGGCTTCACATCGAAAGATGCCTTTATCACAATTGTCTCAAGGCACTGTGTTTACTGAGCTTTAGATGGGTTGAATCTTGTGTAGCACTGAAATTCATATTATTGCATGTAGCAGAATCTTTCTCTTGAGCGGTGGCTTTGAACTCCAACTACACAGGGAAATCACAGGGGAGTTCTTTAAAAATAATCTCATACCATTGAATCCAAAATTTAATAGATCTGAGCTAGGACAGAAGCTTTAATTATTTTTTAAAGTGCCCTAGATGTGTGAATGCTTGCAGTGCAGAGAACCATTCCCCATCTTTTGGCTGGATCAAATGAATCTTTATACTATAGCATAATTCTTAGATCCTTTCTACTTTAATACATGAAGAGCTATTTGCCAAGATTACTTATTAGGTTTCACTACTGCTTCAGATTTCTCTATTGCTTATTTCTCTAATATCATTGTTGTGTATATATTTGTGTACCAGTTCTAGGACTTGAAATCAGGGATTGGATACTGTCCTAAGCATTTATTTATTTATTTTTCTCAGGGCTAGTGCTTGAATCACATCTCCATTTTAAGTTTCTTTTAAATACTTTTTGTATTTAATTGGAAATAAAAGCTGCCAGTATTTTCCTCTCTGGTCCACATTTGAACCACATTCTTCAGATCTCAACTTCTAGGGTATAATTAATGAATGGTATGAAACACTAATGCTTTGCTGGTCTTTTGTTTCTTATATTTTGGAATCTTGATATTTTGTAACATGCTTACTTTTAGTATGTAGTTTTGTCTGTGAGACAGTAATGGTTCTACCTGAAGATTCTTTACCTACTCTTTCTTATTGAATCTCAATTTAGTATGATTCTCAGCCATGCATGGGAAGGATATCAGGAACACCTCCCTTTAGATACCTACAAGTAGTTACCCTAGTAAAGATCCAGTTTTTCTTTTAGTGTTTATATGAAGCAATTCTATCTTGGAAACATAGTAAAAAGTTACAAAACCTGCCGGGCATGGTGGTTCACAACTCTAATCCCAGCTACTCTGAGGACCAAGGTTCAAAGCCAGCCTGGGCACAAAAGGACCTTAGATTCTTATCTCCAATTAACCTCTAGAAAATGGGAAGTGGAGCTTGGCTCAAGGCTAAAGAGCTCAGGGACAGTGCCCAGTCCAAGTTCAAGCCCCATGACCCACAAAAAAAGTGTTGAAAACCTTAGCAGCTATAGGACTCAAATCATAATTCCTAGCAGTTTAAGATTCTTTAAAAAATGTAATTTGTAGTTTTGAAAAATGATATAATTTTCACTTAACATATTAGAATAAGACATAAAAAATAAAAGTAATTACCTATTTGCCTATGAGAATATTCATTTTTTAATTTTATGTTATTATGTTCCACATTTCAAATATATCTAGCTATAGGGAAAGAAAATCTTTGCATGTAGACCAAACCACATTAGAGTGAAAAGTAAGTCTCTCAATGCTGTACCTTTCCCATCAAAAAGCAGCAAGAACATGTGATTTGGCCATAAACTTGGACTTAACACAAAGAACATCACCTGATTCACTCCACACTCATTTCCTGGCCAGATGTGTATAAAAGGCACATCTTTCCTCTGGACCTATTCATCTTACTCCCGGATATGTTAAGGAGGTAGATAGATGTCTGGAGTATTTAGTTATACGGTTTTTTTTTCCCCTAAGAGACAGATAATTAAATAGAATCCTTAAAACACAAAGTTGGATTTTATATTACTCAAACTGGTATATGGACATTAAGGTTTTCAAAAGACAAAACTTCAACAAATTTGGTTAACAGATCTAGTCAGTTTTTCTTCGGGAATTAGAAAGCATTTCGCCTAGAGGTTGAAGAGAAGCACTTGGATGAAGCAAGACATACTTCATAAGCAGAAAAAGTGGGGAAAGAATAGAAACAGGAGGAAAGAAGCAAACATAAAGGGGATCCAAATAGGGAAAGAGGAAGTGAAACTTTTCCTCTTTGCAGATGACATGATTCTGTATTTAAAGAACCTTATAGACTCTGCTCCCAAGTTGCTTGAGCTGGTTAGAAACTTAGGCAAAGTGGCAGGGTATAAAATGAACCCTCAAAAGGCAATGGCTTTTCTGTATGCCAACAATAAGAAGAGTGTGGCAGAAATCAGGAAAGGAAATCCTTTTGCAATAGCCTCAAAGAAAATGAAATACTTAGGAATTGACTAAGGATGTAAAAAGGAACTTCACGATGAAAAATGTTAAAAACCTGAAAAAAGAAATCAAAGCAGAACTGAGGAAATAGAATAACCTCCCATGATCCTGGATTGGAAAAATTAACATTGTGAAAATGGCAGTTCTGCCAAATGCTATCTACAAACTCAATGTAATGCCCATCAATACACCAATGTCATTCTTTAAGCAATCCAAAAATTCATGTGGAATAATAAGCCCTCTGTACATTACCCTGACAATAAAAAAATACCTCAAAAAAAAACAACAAAAAAAAAGAAAGAATAGAAACAGGGAACAAATGATAAATTGGTGAGCCTTGGATTCTTTCAGGCTACAGTCAGTTATCAGTGGGGTTGAAGCTGTGTTCTATGAAATGCATTCTTAGGAAACTTGGTCATTGCACAACTCACAAGATCATACAGTACTTGAACATAGATGATGTAGCCTATTATATATCTAAACCATGGGATACGTAAACACCTCATATGTGCTATCACAATGACCAAAATATTGTTATATAATATATGATGTGTTTTCTTGAAAAGGTTAAAGCCTACTTTCTCATTCTTGCTAAAACTGCCCTGTCTGATGATTTGACTAAAATTTTTCTCTCTCTTGGCTTCTTGGGAGGATAGATACAAAATTTAGTTTCAGTTTTATTGTTAAGAAATTTAGCAAGGTGACTCCATTTTGGTATATTTGTGAGGACCTTGGAGATCACTCCAAATCAGTAGGTTTTCTAAATTTTCTTTGGCCAAATTGTTAAAATGATCTACATTTTAAACAAAAAATATCCAAGAGAAAGAAGTATCCATTAATCCATAAATATAAATTTTGAAAATAATATTCACTGATTAAAGACAAACTTAATTACATCCATTCTTCCCTGAATGTGTAAGGCACTTTGAATTGAAATTTTGACATCTATGGCAATTTATAAACCTGAGATTCAAGATATATTTTGCACATATTGTGTGCATGTATTATTTATCATATATAAAAAGAAATGACTTTTTTTGCAAAGTACTTCAGTGTCATCAATCAAAGACTCATTAATTGAAATTTATAAACAGGAGGTTTGAACCATAGTGCCTTGTTCTCTAAAAGCTTATATAGCAACTTCATTACTTGTTGGGGAAGTTCCTTCCTTTGCTCCTTTTATTTTATTCTTAATGGAATATACTCCATTTCCTAGGAGCAACTGTAATAACATGAGGCAAGAATTCAAGGTGAAAGTAGCATAGACAATTACAAAAGATCAGGGGAAGTACAGCCCTCACTAACTCATTAGATAAATATTGATTATCTTCCTGGGGTCAGGCACTGTGTTATGTGGCAGGGCTCAAAGATGAGCAAGATAGACATGAAGCTGGCCTTATAGTGAAGGGAGAGAGAAAAGGGTAATAAAAGAAAAGAACATCATTTCAGATGGCAATAAATGGCACTCAATAATAAATAAAATGCACTGACTTAACCAAAATTTTGTGAAGAATGGAAGTTTCTTTGGAACAAAAGATGAAGGAAGACCTCTGAAAAGGGACCTTTGTAATTCAAATGAAAATCACACTGTGGCACAAACTATTGACAATAAGGAGAGGGAAGAGAAATCACTCAATAAGAATGAGGCTATGATGAACAAATTTGCTTCATTAGAATATAAAGTGAGCTTCAGTGTCATTGAGGTTTAGGTGAAGAGGGTTAAGACATGACTTAGTTACTAAATAAAGTCATGGTGAAGCAGTTTGATGTTATTCTAAGTAGAATTTTGCTAAGGATAATACATAAATAATGTCTGTTGGTTGTGTGCTCTTTTTTTGTATGTATTTCAGCATAAATGTATTTGTCTTCTGTGGATCTCTTTTAAAAAAAATTTTTTTTGGTCTGGATTGTTCCTAAGTTGCTGGAATCTGATTTTCCCACATTCAGAGAAGTATCTGAAAATTAATGTACATGATTTTGCAGGTAGCAATTAGAGAATGGATCCAGACATAGTCAGCTTCCTTTCTCTTCAGAATTGCTCTGTGGGAGTAGGCTGAAGCTACACTTGGTAAGAATTCACCTGTGATCACATGTTTGCTAGATTTTGTATCTTTGTCATATTTTGTTTTCCAATTACTTCCTGGCATAGCTTCTTGTCAGCTCCATTGGGAATAGTTCTTTGTGAAGTCACTTGCATAGTATCCACATCTAATGTTTGCTTCTCTAAAATTCAGCCTTATCAGTTACAATATATCCTTAGAAATAGGAGAAAGACAAAAACTGACTGATACTTTAAAAATATCACTGTGATAGCTGTGCCAAGAATGGAAGACGGCCAGGAAGTAAGGCTGTGATAGGCAGAGAGATTTTATAAGCTGAACTGGAGAGCAACTTATTTTTTTTTATGCCTGTTCTGAACTTGGATTTAGGGCCTGTCACTGTCCTTGACATTCCTCAAGGCTAACGCTCTACCACTTGAGCCACAGGACCACTTCTGGCTTTTTCTGGATATATGGTACCTAGGAATGAAACCATGATCTTCATGCATTTTATGCAAGCACTCCTTGAATCCTTCATTTTGATGGAGGAGATTTTTGAGTTCCTACAGGGTGGCTACATTTAGGAAAGTGAACCATTAATTTCTTTGAATAAATATGTAAGCAGTTGTAAGGCAAGTTTGACAATTCTCTATTGTTTTCTGAGAGTAGGAGCATTAAAAATACTCCCAATACTTTTAGTGTAATTTTGTACCTACCATAAATTTACTTCGGAATGCTTTACTTATACAAGGTCAGGGCATTACTGCTCATTAAGGACTATATGCATGCACAATTTGAAATTTCATCAGAAAACCAATCAGTTGTTTGAACTCAAAGAAATTCTATAAAACATGTTGAGCAAACTTTTTCCTTCACTCAGCAATCATTGGGAACCTTTTCCATTGGGCCTCACTATCTGAAAATATTAATTAGGTATAGTACAGATATGCATTGACTAGGTATAGGAAACAGATTAGGGGCAGTTGCCACTGAGGAAAAAATATTTAGAGTTTTCTAGAAAGGCTCACTGAAGGCCATGATGGCCACTGAGGCCAGAAATATGTCCTGTAGTGGATAAAGAACTTGGGGGAGCTCAAAATAGGAGGTTCTACCTAAGCTTAGGCTTAGATTACTTGGTTTGCAGGTGAAAGGAATAAAAATTATTTATCACAGAATGGGTATCTTTCTCAGGTCAAAAATAGAGCTGGATACCAGGGGGTCACACCTGTAATCCTAGCTACTCCTGAGGCCGAGATCTGAGAATCATGGTTCAAAACCTGGGCATGAAAATCAGTGAAACTCTTAATTTCAGTTAACCCCTGGAAAGCTGGAAGAGGTGCTGTGTCAGAAGGGTAGGGTGCTAGCCTTCAGAGAAAAAGCTGACAGATGGCACAGGCCCAGAGTTCAAGATCTACAACACACACACACACACACACACACACACACACACACACACACACACAGAGGTGTGTGATTATACAATCACAAAGTATGATAAAATACATTTTTAATGATCGAATGAAGAAAAAAGAACAGTAGGGAGGGAACAGAGGTAACTGAATAAATCATAGAAAAGAGATCTAAGAGAAGGAGAGCAGAATATATAGGAAAGGAACAATGTAGGAAATAAAAGATATTTCCTGTGGACTAGTTCTAAAGTTACAATGACTATAATATGTCAGTAATAATTTTATAGATTTTTAAAACTACGTTTATTTCATTGTGAATTGACTCATTTAACAGCGAAGGAAAGTGTGGCTAAGTAGATTTGAGACAAGTGAATGACTATATTTTTTTCATAAGAATAACTTTTTGAATGAGTTTCAACTTAACATTTTTGCGTCATTTCATTTGTAAATTGTATATGCATGAATGATTTTTCCCTAAATGACTTATGGAGATTTCTACTGGTCATAAATTGAGAACTGAACAGGTATTTAGAAAAGAAGGCTCTGTTTTATTCAGTTAGAAAATTGAAAATTTTCCACTAAATTTTCTCTATATAGGTAGCTCTGCATTTGTTTTTAATCTGAAATCTCTAAGTCCTTGGCTTTTGCTGAACTGAATGTAGAATGGTCAGGGTACAACAGTAAAACTTGGACACACCATCATTCTAATGAAGGGCCCCAAATGCCAAACAAAAATTCTTGCATCACTCTCTACTGATGCTTAGGGCTTGAGCAGGGGGAAACATCTTACATAATTTTCATTTTTTTGTGGTGTTAGGAGTATAACTTAGGTGCCTATTCATGCTCTACCAGTGTGTTTACCTATGCTTATGAAGCTTTTGTTCCTTAGCACCAGCCCGAGAAATCTAACTATATTTGTGAAGCCAATCACAGATTAAGACTTGCTTTGTACATGGTTCATATGTAACTTTTCTATGCTCACAAACCCTAGGCAGAACTTGATGTAAGCTGGCCCCTCTCTCCCTCCCTCCCTTCCTTCCTTCTTTCCTTCTTTCCTTTCTCTTCTTCCCTGACTCCCTCCCTCCCTTTCTTTATTTCCTTCCTTCTTTCCTCTTTATCATTCTCATTTTTTCTTTCTTTCTTTGGAGGGAAGTGGTACTAGTATTCCATGCTGTGTTTTGTGCTTGCTATACGGGTGCTGTACCAGCCCCAATAATGTTTACTTTAGCTATTCCCAGTCAAGTTCTTTTGGATTCTCTAAGTCTCCTTCTTATGCCTCTTGGGAAGTTGGAATTATAGACTTGAGACACCATGGACAGCTGATTAACTCAATAACTTTTGTTTGAGCTGGCTTCAAATCAGGATACAACTTCCTTCTTTATCCCTATTCTGGAATAGCTGGTATTAAAGGCATGTACTTCCCCACTATCATTTATCAGAGACAGAATAATTTTACTATAAGTTGATTTAGTCCCACTGATCTTTAAGTTTCTAAAAGGTTATCATATATATATATATGTATATATATGCACACATATATTCCTAGGCTTATTATTGTACTAAACTATGAGATGTAAGACTTAATATCCTCTGCAGACTAAAAGAAGTATATATATATATATATATATGTATATACATATATATACTGTGCAATTTATAAATTGTTTCATTTACTCTGCAAGCAAGGTGTTCTGAGGCTTAGCTGCAATCTTAAAATAGATTGGAATGTGTGAAAATATGGCCATTGTTGTCAACTATTTTACCATTCTTTGCTGTGATTTTCTCATAGAAAAGGTATCTGCCCTGAGGATATGTGGTACTTGTCAGAACAATTTCAAATCACAGAAACACAGAAGCAGACAGAGGGAAGAATCAAGCCTATTTCAGGCAAGTAGCTTAGGCTATCTAATTTATTTTAGAAGACTTGGTCACCAGTTAAGTCAGGATACTTATACAATGTCCAAAAATATGACATATTCCTGGAAAGCAAAACTTATATCTAATTAAACATAACACAGATGAAAATAGTATACTGTAGAGACCTTTAAATATAATTTATGTGTTTATCCACAGTAATTAATTATTGATTTTTAATACTTAAGAGAGGAACCAGTGGCTGTTTACTTTAACCTATGGATAAAACTATTAGGTTAAATTGGGCAGAAAGAGAAAATATTTGCCATAGTTATGATCTAGTTTTGATGCTTCTAGTGATTTTTATACATGTACACTCACTTTTCAGAAATTACCTCCATGCAGGGGATGTGGCTAGGAAGGATCACTACTACACTGTTGGTGGGTGTGCAAACTCGTTCAACCACTATGGAAAGCAGTATGGCAGTTCCTCAAAAGACTAAACATAGACCTCCCCTATGACCCAGCAATTCCACTACTTGGCATTTACCCAATCATCCAGAAACAAGGACATACTAAATCCACTAGCACAACAATGTTCATTGCAGCACTATTTACCATAGCAAAAATATGGAACCAATCCAGATGTCCCTCAGTTAATGAGTGGATCAACAAGATGTGGTATTTGTACACAATGGAATTCTATGCTGCAGTCAGAAAGAATGACATATCCCCATTTGTTAGGAAATGGAAAGACTTAGAAAAACTCATATTAAGTGAAGTAAGCCAGACTCAAAGGAACTTAGGCTCAATGATTTCCCTCATTTGTCATAATCAGTAGAAACCTTGGGCTCTCCTAGCAGAGATTTGCAATAGAGCAAAACCATGATACATAAGGCCATATAGTAGGACCTCTTGGATATAGAAACATAAGCCATATAATGAATGATTGTTGTCCTTAAGGTACTGTGTTAGCTCTCATCTCTTTTGCTGTCCCTTGGTTATCTCATATTGTTACAGTATCTCATTTTGTTATCTGATATATTGGATATATTTGTATTTGGTTATTTGAAATTGGATAGGGAAGGGGGGAAAAACAAGATGAGGAGTGGGGGTCGGGGGGAGGGAAATGGGTACCAAGACATGTGAAAGGGTATCGATGTATGTGAATTAATGCACCTTCTATCTGGCAAATATCATGTAACCCTTCTATTAATTACAATAAAAATATATGAAAAAAAGAAATTACCTCCATGCATTCTCATTTCTCACAACATTTTTCAATAGGATAGTAAAGTTAAAAATGTGCTGTTGGATTTTTTGATCCGAGGCCAAATCCATGGCATTCAATACTGTAGATAAATCTTTTTTCCAGGTCTCATTATATCTCTCTAGTCTTTACTACTTACTCATCCTTCAGAGTTCTACAACAGAAGCAACAAATTGAAGATGGATTTTGCCAATACATTGCAATCTTTCCATCTAAACATCTTTTTGTGTGTGTTGCCAGTCCTAGGGCTTAAATTGAGAATCTGAGAACTGTATTTGAGTTCTCAAATTTTTACTCAAAGCTAGTGCTCTAATTCTTGAGCCATTTCTCCATTTCTAGCTGTTGGAGGGTAGTTGATTAGAGATTAGAGACTCCGGGACTTTCCTGACAAGGCTGACTTCCAGACGAGATTCTCAGATCTGTCTTCTGTGTAGCTAAGTTTATAGGCACAAGACACCAGTGCCTACCTTCTAAATGTCTTTTTTCATGAACTTGTTTCTATTCTCTTTGAGGTACTCTTTTCATACTTTCTTTCTTTCTTTCTTTTTCTTTCTTTCTTTCTTTCTTTTTTTCTTTCTTTCTTTCTTTCTTTCTTTCTTTCTTTCTTTCTTCTTTCTCTTCCTTCCTTCCTTCCTTCCTTCCTTTCTTTCTTCCTTCCTTTCTTTCTTTCTTTCTTTCTTTCTTTCTTTCTTTCTTTCTTTCTTTTCTTTTCTTTCTTTCTTTCTTTCTTTCTTTCTTTCTTTCTTTCTTTCTTTCTTTCTTTCTTTCTTTCTTTCTTGCCAGTCCTGGGCTTGAGTTTAGGGACTGGGGACTAAGCACTGACCTTGGGCTTTCTCAAGGCAATATCTCTACCACTTGAGCCACAACACTACTTCTGGCTTTTTCTATGTATGTGGTATGGAGGAATTAAAGCCTAGTCTTCACACATGCTAGGCAAGCATTTCTACCAGCCTCATTTCTACTGCTTGGCCCCATATTACATTCTTACAGCCTTGAAAAAAACAAAGTTTATGAAAATAGTGTCAGAAAGGCAATCAAGAAATTTTTTTAAAATGCAATAATAATTTTATAATCTCCACAACAGCAAGAATGTGGAATAAATTCAGAATGAAATGAAATTGTGTATTGCAAAAATTTTAAATTATCCATAATCTCTCTCCTAATTTGTAAAATGCACATTCTTGGTAGAGAGGAGCTTTACCTCCATCCTCTCAGCTTACTCTGTCAAGGCCTGAAGTTTAAACCAAATAGAGACTAACAGAAAGAACCATAAAAATTTTATGGGAGGGTTTGTGTATTCACATGTACATGGAGGCATTCATGTACTAGAAAGGAACACTTCAAGAAGACAGGCCTGAGAGGTTATTGACCATTTTAATAAAGAAAAATATTTTGTAAAGGTATGTCAAGACAGATGAAAGTGGATTATGGGCTAAGGTAGTAAATTATGGGAAAATGACCAAGAAATATATGTAGGAAACTAATGAAAGATGAGCTGTTTCTTAATAGGTGAGATTGCACACATTCCTCTCATCATTATGCCACACATTTCCTGACTGGAATTTCTTTCTTTCCCTGGTACAGAGGGGATGCTATAATGATGGGTAATTTAACTCCATGCTGTTAGATAGAAAGGAGGAGTTTGAGACTTTCATGTATCTGCTTCTTCTTCAGAGACCTAAAATTGATAAGAATCATGATGTCAAAGTACCATGTTTTGGGAATAACAAATCCTCATCCCCTCCAAAATAATACCACTGAGCATGAAGCATTCCTTGAAGGAAAAAAAAAACAGTGAAGGAAAATCAAATTTATTCCTCAGTAGCAACAGTTGAACTTAGCATTTTCATCTTCACATTTTATTCATCAACATTTGCAAGATTACAATATATATTGTAGACAATCACTTGTAAAAATCTTTCACCATTAGAGAACAAAATAGGTGCATAGTACTTTACAAGTAACTTCATTCTCCCTGCTCATATTGCCCTGGAGGAATTTATAAAAAGTGTACTGGGTTTATATCTTTTACTTTCTAAAATCCTACAATTGCCTCCTTTCCCCTTTAGATTAAAAGGCACATAAACTATGACTAGAAGAATGCACACTATTTGAAGCCTGCCTTATTAAATAATTTCAATAAGCAAATACATTTTAAGAAAGGCAAAAGTGAAATAAAAAGAAGGCACATTCTAAAAAAATAAAGATAACAATGAAACTTAGAGCTTAGAGCTCTTTTATTGTTATCTTTAAAAAATGTTTTAGGCAGGTTTTTTTGTTCTCATTTTAGTTATTTACACAAAAATTGCTCCAGTTCTTTAATTATCCATATTATCTGCTGGGTGCTGGTGGCTAATACCTGTAATCCTAGAAACTCAGTAGGATGAGATTGTAGAATTACATTTCAAAGCTAGTTTAGTCATGAGACATTTATCTCCAATTAACCACCAGCAAAGCCTAAGTGGAACTGTTCCTCAAATGGTAGAGGTTTAGCCTGGAATAGAAATGCTCAGGGCAAGGACCCAGGCCCTAACTTCAAATCACATGACACATAGAAAAAAGTACATACACGTACATATTCATTCATCTAGTTTAACTTTATTCATATGGTTAACTTTTATGACACATTTTTGTCTCATCTTCTCCAATCGCCTTTCACTACATTTATCATTTTATCTATTTAACCTTATAAAAGAATGACTACTGCTGCTAATTTTAATTCCATTTGCATGAAATATTATTCTCCATTCCTCCATTTTTCAGTCCCTGAGTGTTGTTAGAGGTGAAATGACTTTTTGTAAATAATGCAATTGCATTTTGGTGCTTCTATGAATTCAGTAACTTTATATCTTTTAATTGGAGAATTTAATTCAATTACATTAGTGTAGGTAGGTACTAGTTGGTAATTTTTATTACTTCCATTTTGTTATATTTTACATTTCATTTTAATTCATTTTTCCTTCTCTTTTATAGGGAAATTTGGCTACCAAAATATCATTAAGGGAAAGTATTTTCCAGAGTTTGCACACATCAGGCTATCATTCATTTGAAGGAGTATTCTCATTTTTACCTTCATCTAATTATTATTTGCATGAAGAATAATGGATTTCAGTGATGAGGATAAAAAAATTCCAAATGACTGATGGAAATATTAATATTTTGAGCATCATTCTGGATAATATATTTTTGCAATACTTACAGGAATTGGAATGAGTGAAGAGCTTTGAATAATTAAGGTCATTTCTCATAAAAATCTGGTAGTCTACAGAGCTTGCATGAGTATCAGAGATTTCCTTGAGCTTGCTGCTGAAAGCCAAGAAATAATCCTACTAATTACAAGAAATAAGGAAAATTGTGAGGATACTATATAATGACTTATAGGCTTTACTTATAAATTGTTAATTCATGACCCAAATACAGAAACTCTCATTAGTAGAATAAGATAAATGGAATTTAGTAAATTTTGATATTGAGTAATTATGTGGATAAATTTAAAGTACATCCCTAAGCTACCCCAAAAAAAGTTGTAGTTTTAATGGAGGATTCTATATTTTGGTTCAGTAAATCCTGTTAAATAAGATCTCTAAAGTCTGTTAATATGCCAGCAGTAATAGTCTTTTAATCAATGCAAACATTAATGCATTTCCTTCCTTTTTCCTTCCTCCCCATTAGTCACAGTATTGAGCAGCTTCTGGATGAGAAGCATTGTGCTATATTTAAATATGTCCATAAATATCTTAGCAACACGGGTAGCTTCAGGAATATCCTGAGAATGAGGTAGTACATATCCTAGGATGCTAATTAAATTTCTTGATATCACAGTGATAGTAAATGAGGAAAATATGTCTTTTAGAAGCAAACATTACTTTCATCATTACATTATTCATCCTCTTTTCAAAAGTGTATTTCAGTCAACAAGTGTTCATTGAAAGGATTCAATACATGTCATTGTGTCATATACTGAATTAGACAGAAAGCACATTACTTTCAATTTTCATAGTTAAGCAGTGAAATTATTCATGTAAACAAACATTTTTGATTAAATGTAAGAGTTCTGTATTGCTTTGAGAGAAATTTGTACAGTGTGAAACGTTAAGAAGACAAATAGTAAAATTCATGAGGGAGAAACATTTCAAAATGGCTAATAAGCCATTTTTGATTCTGATACAAAGACACACATACACACACTTTTTCTTTTCTTTCTTTATGGACATGCTGGGGTTTGGATCAGGGCTTCATGTTTGCTAGACAGGTGTATTATTGCTGCATGAACCATGGTTCTTCTTCACATGCTTTTAGCCCTTTATATTTCTTTTTTTTATATAGATCTACCGTGTCTTCCTCAGAATTCCAGATCCAGTGGTTCTATTTACTGGGACCTTAAATATTTTGAAAATTCACCTCTAGGCACCAGATCATACAGCTACTCTTTGTTAGTGGAAGAACACAGAGAGATAGAGGCAGGCTTATTCTGGAGTCATATGGAAATCACCACATGGCTGGATTTGCCTCAAGGTCTCCCCAGCTGCATCTCCAAATCTTTTTTTTTTCATATATTTTATTGTAATTAATAGAAGGGTTACATTATATGCATCAGATAGAAGGTGCATTAATTCACATACATTGATACCCTTTCTCATGTCTTGGTACCCATTTCCCTCCCCCCACCTCTACCCCTCATCTTGTTTTCCCCCTTCCCTATCCAATTTCAAATAACCAAATACAAATATATCTAATATATCAGATAACAAAGTGAGATACTGTGTTAATATGAGATAACCAAGGGACAGCAAAAGAAATCACTCATTATATAGCTTTTGTTTCTATATCCTAGAAGTCCTTTCATTTAGAGTCATACTATATGGCCTTACGTATCTAGATTTTGCTCTATTGCAAATCTCTGCTAGGAGAGCCCAAGGTTTCTACTGATTATCACAAATGAGGGAAACCATTGAGCCTATGTTCCTTTGAGTCTGGCTTACTTCACTTAATATGAGTTTTTCTAAGTCTTTCCATTTCCTAACAAATGGGGTGATGTCATTCTTTCTGACTGCAGCATAGAATTCCATTGTGTATAGTATCTTACTTTGTTATCTGATATATTGAATTTATTTGTATTTGGATATTTGAAATTTGATAGGGAAGGGGGGAAAACCAAGATGGGTGGGGGGGGAGGGAAATGGGTACCAAGACATGTGAAAGGGTATCAATGTATGTGAATTAATGCACCTTCTATCTGGCAAATATCATGTAACCCTTTTACTAATTACAATAAAAAAATTAAAAAAAAAAGAATTCCATTGTGTACAAATGCCACATCTTGTTGATCCACTCATTAACTGAGGGACATCTGGGTTGGTTCCATGGTAAATAGTGCTGCAATGAACATTGTTGTGCTAGTGGATTTAGTATGTCCTTGTTTCTGGATGATTGGGTAAATGCCAAGTAGTGGAATTGCTGGGTCATAGGGGAGGTCTATGTTTAGTCTTTTGAGGAACTGCCATACTGCTTTCCATAGTGGTTGATGATTTTGTGTTTTACCCCCTACTGGCAAAGACCAAAATCCTTCTATGCTCTGCTTCTCTGCAAAGTTGAGACATGCACCACTCTGCTGGTACTCAGTTTTTTCTGTTAAAACAGGGTCATGTGATCTTTTATTTTAAAGCTGTCTGGCATGGTTTCTTCTCAATGTTAGCCTCATGTGTAGCTAGGATTAGAGGGATGGAACTGTTGTGTCCAGGTTTACTTCTCATATTTATTTGTAAATACTAATGCTGAATTATATTCTACACAACAACAAAAAACTAGATATATTATCATGTCAATAAGTCTCTTATTTTTATAATCAAAGAATTAGCAACCATAATTATATAACTATTTTTGTCATATTTTACTGTAAATGGAGAATTGAATTACTCCTTTGCTTTCTTTGCCGAGAAATTTCTGAAAACTTGTTAAAAACTGAGTAAATCAATCTGATTTTTGAAGGATATATGGGATTTAAAATCTGTGAAGAAAATGTCATAGTTTTAATTGACAATAAAACAAACGTGATTATCAGTTTGAGTGACATGAGAATAAGACAATGAGGAATACTTTGCTCACATCCTTTAGTATGTGATGAAAAATTAATTAGGACACATAAAATATAGCAAATAATGGCTATAAGCAGGAAAATAGTGAGCCAATGAGATCACTCTACTTACAAGCAGAGATGATAGAAATGCTTTGTCAGATACCAGATGTTCAAGCAAGATATGAATGAAGTGATACCACTTTTCAGGAAGATTGAACTATGAAATACTTGTCACTCTTTTAAGAATAACAGCATAAAAGACAGCTTGCTTGTAGAGAACATAGTCTAGTTGCTGGAATCTGCTTCAGTGTAACAAAACAGGTTTGACTAAAGATAAAAATACTTCATAAATTATGCTCGTATACCATCTTCTACCATGTTTTAAAGAAATTAATAGACCTTCTATGAAAGCTGAGATGCAGGTTGGAATCTAGAGGCTCATTATATTGAGTTCTGATTTATTACATTTCCCTATATAATAACAGAATGTATTATTCTTCTTAATTTATTGAATGAGAAATATTTGGCTGGAACTGTGATCTCTACAGATATCCAACCGTAATCATGATGTGGAGGAAGGGTAAATGTGTACATCTGAGACACACCAATAAGAAAGCTGGAGTAGGCTCAGTTCATAACAGAGTCTGTTCTTGATAATTGCCTCCCCACACAGCAAATATATAACTTAGTAATGATAAATTTCTAGACTGAATCCCTCCATATTATTATTGCATTGGGAGTTAAGTTTCCAAAAACATGTATTGGGCAAAAACATTCAAATGGCAACAAAGCCCATGGATTCTCCACTGCTACAGTCTAGAACCATGCTAAAAAGTCTTTTAAAAATATTGAGCATATTACAAGTACCTAGTACTCAGCAGTTGTGGTTGAGATCAAAGGAAACAGGATGGACAAATGAAAAGCAGAAGCGGGGATGCAGTCATAAAGTGCAGTGGTATTCTACAATATGGGAAAGAATGAAGAGAGGGTGACACTGATCACGATTCACTGTGTTCACATACTATTTTTTTGAATGGAAATTCCTTTGTACAACTACTTAAAGATGAAAATAAAAGCAAAAAACAGCAACAAAATATAGTTTTATAAAAAATAGTCTGAGGCCTCAGAATGTAGCTTAGTAGTAGAAGGCTTACCTTGCACACATGAAGCCCTTGGTTCAATTCCTCAGTACCACATAAATAGGAAAAGCCCAGAGCTCTAACTCTTGAGCACAGAGAGGCCCAGCGACAGAGCATAGGCCCCGAGTTAAAGGCCCAGGACCAAAATTCAAAATATTTTTCAAGTAGTTCAATTGGAGGTACTGATTTGAGGAACTTTCAGGAATTGAAGAGGTTACACATATTCACCTATAGAATAGAAAACTTTCAGCCTACATAGAAATTTCAATTCTACAAAAGCTTGTATTGGCTGGCTTGTATAGGCTGTGACTCCAAGATATTTTTGTATTTCCACCATCCACAGTTACAGAAAAGGAAAAAGAAACATAATTTTTCATATTAAAATGTTTAATTCTTAAAAGTAATTTGAAATATATTAGGAAAAATGTGGTAATAATCATTGGAGGAATTTTTTTTCATTTTAAAAAATTTAAACTTTTGCTGGAAGTCCCAAAACTCCATTCTAGATCGGTGATACTTCCTCTAAATATTGATTTTAATATCACTTAAATAAAAAGGATATTGCCATTATGTTTATAGTTCTGATGTAATAATGTTAATAACAGGACATTAACTCATGGTTATAGGTATCAAGTACAATCAGTATATGGATTCAGTGTTAGGAAATCAACAAATGCTCTAGACATGGTTTTGGATGAACAGTTTACCATAGGTAAGCTCATTTCTATGGTAATGTTTAGAAACAAGTAGAAGATGGGGCTGGATAAAGTTTAGTGGTAAAGTATTTGCTGAATACACTTAAGGCCCTGAGTTCAATTGTGCACACAGAGAAGAAGAGAAAAAGAAAAACAAGAAAAGGGGGGAAAAACACACAAAAGAAGAAAAAAATAGCAAAAATAAAGGACAATGAGCCAATATAATATTTTTAATACAATCATCACTCTTTATCCAAAGTTGTGCCAAGGGAATCACTAAAGTTCCATGACTAGTTGTTTTATAATAATTTGCATATGATTTTTCATTACTTATTGTTAGTAACACGTGGCTATATTTCTTCTGTGTCCACGATGAATTTCAATTTTATGCTCAGAACAACAAAATCATGTGAGTCTTCTTTCCTAGTTTTATGTTTTTGTATTTTTTCCCAATAGATTGTGGGGCTTGAACGTAGGGCCTAGATACTATGCTGTCCCTAAGCTCTTTTGTTTAAGAGTAGTGATTACCATTTTAACCATATTTTCAGTTTTTGAGTGGTTAATTGGAGACTATTCTGTCCAGGCTGGTTTCCAACTATAATCTTCATATCTAAGCCTCTTGAGTAGCTAGAATTATAGGTGGGAGTCATTAGTGCCTGGGTTTTTCTTAGTTTTGATGTTTTTCTTGTACAATTTCATGATCTCTGCATCTGTTCAGAATATACTTACTTCTAACACAATAGGTTCTGAAATTATTAACTGCTTTATTTTTTTGACATCTCATCTCCTTGTATAATCTTCCATATAAAGTAAGAATGCTCAGGTAAGTTAAGGAGACTCCAGAGAGTGAAACTATTGTTTCTGATATTCAGTCTACAAAAATCTTCATTGTTTAGTACTGGTCTTTTTAAAAGAAAGCATATTAACTTAAATGCAAAAGTTTTGCCATCAAAAAAAGATGTGATATTTAATTTTAAAATGATATACTATTCCAAAAGGTCCCTGCAGCATGAATGCTTTGCTCTAAATCACTGTGCCATTGCTTTCCAGGCAGCATGGCCTGAGGTAATTAGTTTTACTTCTCCTGAAGTCCATTGAGAACCTTTCAGTGGAAAATGAATGTGAATCAGGAAATGTTCAGCGAGTTTGTTTTTTAAAACAATGTCCTGTAATGTTCAGTGCGTTCGTTTTTTTTTTTTTTAACAATATCCTGTTATGACCGTTTTTTAACTGGTATGGGTAGCCCTAGACAAGAACCTCACAGGGATGGATCCAAAATGCTCTACCTTGGTTCCCCTCTGCTGGAAGATATGAATCATGTTTTGATGCTGTTTTACTATTTCAGCATTTACTCTTGTTACACACATGCAAATATTTTCTTGTCATTAATTTAACTTAAATCTTCTGAAAGTAGATTAGATTGGACTAAGTTTCAAAATATGTTTTGCAATCATTCAGGAGATTGGATGACATATCTGGAAACTACATCAGGACAGGAAGTTCTTGTAAAGGGCAACTGAGAGTGTGATGCAGCTTGAAACTGTTGACTTTCTTCTATGGGTTTGGGAGTGAAAAGAAATAAGAGTAGTAAAGATAATTTATGAAGTCTCAATAGTCATCTGCTTATTATCTGAAAATAACTTTGAGGGTTTCCTTAGGATCCTTCGAAGAAAGCTAGTGTGACAAATTTTGTTTTGCAAATGTTGAGTGGATTCAACAATTTTAGTATAATTGATTAGTCATTACAGTGAAATTGCTAATAACTTGTTCATAGCTTGTGGTAATTTAATGAAAAACATTTATTCAACATAAATGCTATATAAATATGGGTGGATGATTACAATTAATAAAGTTTATGATCCTCAAAAGGAATCTGAACATCTCAGTGGCTCCTACTTTCTAAACTTCTGTGCTTGTCTTTCAGTACTTTCTAATGATGATGCAAGTTTGCTTGAAGATGCAGTGCATCATTGTGCATTTGCCCTTTATCTTGAAATGGTGCTATAGCAATGAGAAGTCATTCATGGTCTCAGCAAATGGACTAACAGATTATGGAATATTAGTACTGAACTTTACAGAGAACCTGTTGAAGAAAGCTTGACATAAAAACAAAGTACTAATTCTGATAGTTTACTTTCATAGGTTGACATCCCTACAATTGCCTCCAGGACGAACTCTATTCTGTATTCTTTGAAGATATTCTCAATTGATACATCTAACAACATAAGTAACAGATAATGACAATAGGATCATTAGTCTGAGATTGTCATTGAAGAGGGATTAGTCAGCAAATGAGACAAATCTCACACACACACACACACATCCTGATATGCCTATTCCTAAGTGGTACTAGATCTCTAATTTTTGTGTACAGAAATCTGTTTGATTATGTAACAAATAACTTGCTCATATCAGTTTTTTAGAAATGATGATTTAGAACATATATTTTTGTAGTGAATTGTTAATTTTAAGACATTTTTGACTTATAAAGATGGTATGGAGTTCCATGATCTCTCATGCCCAGTGAGTCATGCTTTAACAAGTAAACATAAAATATTCAAAGTGGAATATATTCTTAAATTCCTGTCTTTAAATATACCATTTTTAAATGGAAAGACCTCCCATATTCATGGTTAAGGAGGATCAACATTGTAAAAATGGAACAACAAAAGACCTAGAATAGCCAAAGCATTTCTAGGCAAAAAGAGCAATGCAGGTGATATTACAACACCAGACTTCAAGCTCTACTATGGAGCCATAATAACAAAAGGATGGTATTGGCACAAAAATAGACCAGAATGGAACATAATAGAATATCCAGAAATAAAATAGTCAGCTTATATTTGGCAAAGGAGCCTGAGATATACAGTGGAATAAACACAGCCTCTTCAATTATTGGTGGTAGGAAAACTGGGCAGCCACATACAGAAAACTAAAAGTTGATCCCAGCCTATCGCCATTAACTCAAAATGGATCAAAGACCTCAATATCAGACCTGAAACTCTGAAACTGTTACATGCAGAGTAGGAGAGACACTGGAACTCATAGGCACAGGCAAAAACTTACTGAACAGAGTCTCAGGGTTACAACAGATTGGAGAAAGACTTGACAATTGGAACTATCTAATAACAAAAAAAATTCTGCACAGATTAAGACATAGCTACTAAAATAGAAAGGCAAAAAGGCAACCAACTGGGAAAAGAAATTTAACAACAATACATCAGACAAAAGCTTAATATCCAATATCTACAGGGAATTTAAGAAACTAATCCCCACCAAACTCAACAAACCAATTGTTAAATGGGCAAGGGAAATAAAGAGACTTATCAGAGGAAGAGGTAAAAGTGACAAAGAAACATATGACATAATGCTCATCATCCATGGTCATAAAGGAAATGAAAATAAAAACAACCCTGAGATACCACCTTACCCCAATCAGAATGGCCAATATTCTGAACTCAGACAACAACAAAATGCTGGCAGGAATGTGGAGAAAGATGAACCTTACTACATTGCTGTTGGGAATTTTAAACTAGTACAACCACTCTGGAAGGCAGTTTGGAGGTTCCTCAAAAAACTAAAAATAGACTTCTTACCACCCAGCCATACCACTCCTGGGCATCTATTCTGAACATCATAACCCTGGATATGATAAGGACACCTGCTCAGCTATGTTCATTGCTGTACTACTCACAATAACCAAGGGATAGAAACAACCCAGATGCCCCACTACAGATGAATGGATATATATATACAATGGAATTTTACACAGCCAACAGACAATATAAAATTCACTGGGGAATTGAATGGAGCTAAAGTAAATCATGTTGAGTGAGATAAGTCAAGACCAAAGGAACAGAAGGCCCATGGTCTCCTTGATATGAGGGTATTAGATCCAAACAGTACAAGAGGATGGCTCAATATTCAGGTACTTCAGGTCATTGACATGAAATTGGAGATAGAAATATATCCATAAAAGGCTAGGAGTTTGGCCTAGTGGTAGAGTGCTTGCCTGGCATGCAGTAAGACCCAGGTTTGATTTCTCAGTACCACATGCATAAAAAAGCCTGAAATATTGCTGTTGCTCAATTGGTAGGGCTCTAGCCTTGATAAAACACAAGGACAGTGCTCAGGCCCTGAGCTCAGGATTGGCAAAAAATAAATATATCTATATAGACAAACAAGTCTATGATACAATATATATTCTAAAGATATATATTATATAGAATGATATGTATATGACTTACATAGAGTCAACTTAATTTCAGTTATATTCTTAAATTTATGTGCCAAGGATTGCATACAGAGATTTATGTCTTGAATACTTGTTTGTAGAACATGACATTTGAAATAAGATGTAACAACTCAGTGTTAATAAAAATGTTTACTAAAAAAAGTATTTGTGTCACATACTGGTGGTTTATGCCTATCATCATAGCTACTCACAATGCTGAGATCTAAGGTCAGAGTCTGACAACAGCTCAGGCAAGAATGTCTAGGCAACTCTTATTTCCAATTAACGAGAGAGAGAGGGAGAGAGAGAGAAGGAGAGAGAGACAAAGAGACAGAGAGACAGACAGAGACAGAGACAGAGACAGAAACAGAGACAGAGAGACAGAGAAAGAATTTAGGCTATGATTGTATAGCCACAGGCCTTGGGAGATCATTCACGGTCTCAGCAAATGGACTCTGCAGGTGACTGAGTATTAGTGGAGGACTTGAAGATTAACTTTTTAAAGAAACCTTGATATTATTTCCAAGTACTAATTTTGTGGCTCAAGTGGTAGAGTGTTGACCTTAATAAAAATAAATAAAATAAATAAATAAATAAGAAATTGTGTTCAGCTGATTTGGGAAGCCCAAATATCAGAAGAAATTAATCATTAATTGTATGTTATTCTCTATACATTATTTTGGAGTGTTTATAAAGGAACCTTTTAAGAATTAGGCTCCATGTATTGAGCAATATGCTTGTATGATCTGTTTTGTGGGATGTAGGAGCAAGAAAAGGGTGTTTAAATGCCAGCTCAGGCAAAGTTAGCATGAAACCCAATCAAACAAAAACAGATTTAAAGAGCAAAAGACATAGGGATGTCACTCCATTGGTACGATCCATGCGTAGGCTCTGATTTCATTTCCCAGAACTGCAGAACCAAAACAAAACCCCAAATCTTTCAGTTGGAAGTTTATATAAGTTAATTAGAGAGTAAAGGATGTAATTACTTTAGTTTATGAAAGTTTTCTTTAAGAGAACACTGAGCCTATGATTCAGTGCATAGTGTTTAGAAAGTAATTTCATACTTTAATTAATAGACAAGTCAAATGCTTTAATGGATGCTTCTTACAAGTGAATATAAATTCATCATCATGAAAGAATGATAGATTTCTGACAATGCTATGACAGTGAAATTAATGTGCACAAAGTGCTAGTATTAGTGACAAACACTGAAAAAGACTTGCATGAAGCTGAATTAAAAGTGATGTTAAAATAATTTTTAATCTTATACAAAATTCACTTGACCAAGCAAAAGTATTACTTATAGTTAATATAAACATATAATTTCACCCTGGACTATTATGGGTACCCCATGTATTTTGACTAAGCTAACATTCACAAGAACTATTTTTCCTTTGTGTGATTTGTTTGGAAAATCATTGCTTCTCCGGTCATAGTTCACATTCCTAAATTATTTTCTTACAACAAATTGAATGAACCTAAATTGTGCTCATAACGTCCTTGAGTGCTCTTCACAGTAGTGAAGCTAGTATACTACACAATGTCAGCATTCTGTATTCAATTTACAGTTGCTCCCAGGCAAAGATACTTTGAATTAACTCAGTATTATATTTATTTTTAAGATGAGTACATTGATGAGAATGTGAAAAATCAAGGCATACATCCCATTCTTCAAAAATGCATGGGGGTAGTAAGTGCCATCTAAAGAAGTTACATTAGGTAAATATAATTTATTCCAAAATAAATCTTTTCCAAGAGTGTAAGAACTTTACTTATCTTGTGGGAATCTCCTGTGTTGTGTAAGATAAATGGGTCAAAACTGACAAAAATTTGACTGGAAGACAACACTGAGCATGACTTTTTTTTTTTTTTTTTTTTTTTTTGCCAGTCCTGGGACTTGAAGTCAGGGCCTGAGCGCTGTCCTTGGGTTTTTCTCAAGGGTAGAGCTCTACCACTGGAGCCACAGCACCACTTCCAGGTTTTTCTATATATGTTGTACGGAGGAATGGAAACCAGGTCTTCATGCCTGTCAGGCAAGCATCCTACCACTAGACCAATCTCCCTGCCCCTGAATCATGACTTTTGCTGGCCATTATTTGTAAATTCCGGAATATTTTAGACTTGAATATAAAAAGAGCATTCTCTTAAAATGAAATAGACTTTTGCTTTTAACTTTGGTTTGTTTATCAGACTTAAAAAATAATACCAAATTCTGCTTTCCACTCTTGTATTTCTTTTCCTAAAATAACCATGAATAAAAATATTTGCAGCAGAATTTTCCAGAATGCTTGGAGAGAGTTTGAAGGAGCAGCAGCTGCCCTAGATAAGCATAGGTACTAGCTCCTTCCTGCTTCCTCACCAGCCCCAGTCACCTCATCGGCTATAAAATGATGAAAGAAACTATTTACTATGATGTTTTGGTAGTCAAACCCATTGACACCCATAAAGGATTGAAAAAGCCTTACAAGAAACTGGCCTTGAAGTGCCACCCTGGTAAGAATCCAAATGAGGGAGAAAAGTTTAAACAGATTTCCCAAGCTTATGAGGTTCTCTCTGATGCCAAGAAAAGAGAAATAGATGACAAATGAATACAATAGGCAGTTAAGGAGGGTGGAGCAGGTGGTGGTTTTGGCTCTCCCATGGAAATCATTGGCATGTATTTTTTGGAGGAGGGGGGAGGATGCAGAAAAAAAGGCGAGGTAAAAATTTTGTGCATCAGCTCTCAGTTACTTTAGAACATTTATATCAGGATGTAATAAGGAAACTAGCTCTGAAAAAGAATTTGTGACAAATGTGAAGGCCGTGGTGGTACAAAAAAAAAAAGACATAAAAGAAAAGAAGGCAATGGAGTGCTGTCTCAACTGCCGAGGTACTGGGATGCAAATAAGAATTCATCAGATAGGGCCTGGCTTGGTGGCTCACATCTGTAATCCTAGCTATTCTGGAGGCTGAGATGTGAGGATCAAGGTTCAAAGCCAGCCCTGGCACAAAATGACCTGAGACTCTTATCTCCAATTAACGTCTAGAAGAAGGAAGTGGAGCTTGGCTCAAGGGTAGGGTGGTAGCCTTGAGCTAAAGAGCTCAGGGACAACATCCAGGTCGAGTTCAAGCCACACACACACAAAAGACTTCATCCAATAGGACCTGGAATGGTTCCGCAAATTCAGTCTGTGTGCATGGAGTGCCTGGGCCATAGAAAAAGGATCAGTCCTAAAGATAAAAGCTGCAATGCAAGGAAGCTAGTGTGAGAGCAGAAGATTCGGGAAGTTCGCATAGACAAAGGCATGCAAGATGGCCAGAACATTCGACTGTGAAGGAGACCAAAAACCAGCATTAGAGCCCAGAAATATCATTGCATTAGATCAAAAGGATCATGCTGTTTTTATATGACAAGTAGAAGACCTTTTCATATCTATATACATACAACTGGTGGAAGCATTGTGTGGCTTCCAAAAGCCAATCTCCACTCTTCACAACAGAACCAGCCATCATTTCTTATCCGATTGAGGTTGTTAAACATGGAAATATCAAGTGTGTGCTAATTGAAGACATGCCAACTTACCCTATGTTAAGGAGTGCATGATCATTGAGTTTATAAAGTTTCCCGAAAATGGCTTCCTCTCTCCTAGACTCACTTTGGAAAAACTCGTTTCTGAGAGGAAGTGGAAGAGACTGATGAAATGGATCAGCAACACTGGTGGACTTTGATCAAAACCAGGACAAGTGGCACCATTATAATGGAGAAGCTTATGAGAATGATGAAAATCACCCTAGAGTGCTGTTCAGTGTCAGATCTCATAATGGGGCCAGTGCATAGCACCACTACTGGCATTTTAAATGCAGCAGTGAATAAGTGAAGGACTGTTACCACAAGCTCACTACTTGCTATTGTTTATTGTTGTTGTTGTACTATTCAACTTTAGTAGTTTTAAAGTTAATGAAGAATAAGCATAAATATAAAAGCTCAAAAATTATTTGCAATATGATATGGCTTTAAACATGACATAGACTATGCATATATGAATATGAATGTGAAAGTGCATATAAGAGATTTAGTCTCATTTGAAACATATGTAAAAAATTAAGTCTTATGAACTTAGATTATCTCTTTCATTAGGACGTATCTTCTCCTAAGCATGGAGTAGCTATGTGTGTAACTTTCTTTTTCAGTGCTCTAAATCTTATTTCACTTTGTCCTTAAAGAGACTCTATTTTAATTGTGTTATTGTGGAAGTTTTAAAAAATATTCACTGAGAAAGAATGAAATATTCAATAAGAATGTACCCATCATAATGCTTTAGTAAGAGATGGTTATTTGATAATTTAGCTAAAGAATGAAAAAAGACACCTATTAATTCCTAATAATCATAAGGTTTTTTCATACATAGCCATTTTTATACCATGAGTAGCACTTATCTTCTCAGATCTTACAAAGGGGTTAATACTATGCTCTGTTCCTAATGGAGAAAATGAATGTAGTAAGGAGAAGAGAAGCACTACTTGCTGTGTGAGGCCACACTGCACTGTGAAGAATGGGGATGTGGTACTAGGCCTTCTAATTTCAGGTATCATTGTCTTTTTAAATCACCAAACATTCAGATAGTTACATTAAATAAAGATAGAGTTGATAACAGTCATCAGTAGGGATGTTTGGAGTCTCAGAAAGTGTGAGCAAGATGCTTGTCGTTCTGGATCTCTTCTCATTGGAAAGAAATAGTGTGCAGAGTAGACAAGACTGCTCTTATAATATTATAGAAAATATTCTTGAGAAAGTACTGGGATAGATGGCTGTTTTATGAGACTGTCAGGAGGCAAATTGATATGAGCAGGTAATCTCAGAATGATTTGCATCTTAATCATGTCTGGTTTGTAAGTTATGCTATGTATTGATAAAATGTATATGTGGTTAACAGTGGTAAATGCTGATGAGTCAGAATTCAATATTTAGTGATTGGTTTAGGCATTAACTCTCTGTGTGTGTGTGTGTGTGTGTGTGTGTGTGTGTGAGCGTGAGTGCCTGGAGCTCAGACACAGGGCATGGATACTGTACTTGTGCTTTTGCACTTAGTGCTAACACTCTATCACTTCAGCACAGCTAAATGTCTGTTTTTTTGTGTGTGGTTAATTGGAGATAATCTCACGGTGCCCTGGCTGGCTTTGAACCATGATTTGCAGGTCTCAGCCTCTTGTGTGGCTAGGATTATAGGCATAAGCTACCAGCACCAGACAGTTATGCTTATTTTTTATTTATTGTAAACATAATGTACAGAGGAGTTATGGTTACATAAGTCAAATGAAGAGTGTACTCCTTTTTGAACAATGTCACCCTTTCTCTCACTCTGTCCCCTGGTTTTCCCTACCCTCCCATATACTAGTGGTCTAGTTCATTCTCAACATAGTGTTTAGTGAGCACCACTGCTGCACTGATTCACACGTTGTCCCATCAGTTCTGTGCTTCCCCTTATCCTTAAGTAATCACTTTCTATAAAGTCTTAAGACTGAAAATAACATAGCAATGGTATTTAATAGGTCAGGGCTTAAGTGGTGTGTGGAAAAATTCCTTTCATATTCCACATACTCAGAATCATTTCTTCCCCTCTTTTTTCATGAAGTTTAAAGTTCAGATATTTGAATTTTGAGATGTTTTTCTTGATTTCTAACTTTAGAAATAGTCTTGTTGGAAACAAATATGTTTTATTTTATTTTTATTTGTATTGCTCTCCGTTGGTTGGAATGTGACAAGATGTTGACATGTTACTGTGGGAACTGTTACAGGACTAGTGCTCACTGACAATCTCTAACAAATTTTCACAGAGCTGGCTGAACATCCTGGACAGATAAGAATTAGCCCTGAAAGGGCAGTGTTGAGTGCTAGTAGACTTTGGTGACACTGGTGTCAAAGGTTTTGAGGTTCTGACTTCCCATTCTGCCTCTTAATTTGCTTCATTAAATTCTGGGGACCTTTTTAATGTACAAAAATGATTCAGAGTTTTTCCTCCTTCCCTATCCTCTTTTAAATGGTGGGGGGAGGGAAATGGGGAACAAGACATGAGAAAGGATATCAATGTTTGTGAAGTAATGCACCCTTTATCTGGTGAATATAATATAACCCTTCTATTAATTACAATAAAAATATATGAAAAAATGATTCAGAGTATAGAAGCACATGGTAAACATTATATAAGGTTAATTTTTATTACTTTTATATGAGCATACACTGAAGTTTTCAATTGGTATAAGTCTGTGTGTGTGTGCGTGTGTGTGTGTGTGTGTGTGTGTGTATGCTCGCTCATGCCGGCAGTTTGAACACAGGGCTTAAGCACTGTCTTTGAGTTTTCTTGCTCAAGGCTAGTGCTCTACTGCTCGAGTCACAGCTCCACGTTTGGTATTGTCATAGTTTGAGGTAAGAGACTCCTGCACTGAGAGTTTGGCCTAGAGGTATAATGGTGGCGTAGCATGCACGAAGCCCTGGGTTCTGGAAATTCCTTGGTATCACATACACAGAAAAATCTGGAAATGGTACTGTGCGTCAAGTGCGTGAGCACTAACCTTCAGAAAGCTCAAGGGCAATGCCAGGTCCTGAGTTCAAGCCCCAGTACATGGGAGAGGGGAGAGAGGGAGGGGAGAAAGAGAGAGAGAGAGAGAGAGAGAGAGAGAGAGAGAGAGAGAGAGAGAGAGAGAGAGAGAGAGAGAGAGAGAGAGAGAGAGAGAGAGACAGAGAGAGAGACAGAGAGAGATAAAGAGACAGAGAGAGATAAAGAGACAGAGAGACAGACACAGAGAGAGACAGAGACAGAGACAAAGAGAGACAGAGAAAGAGACAGAGGAGTTGGAGAGGGACAGAGATGGAGAGAGAAGGAGAGGCGGATGGAGAGAGAGAGAGAGAGAGAGAGAGAGAGAGAGAGAGAGAGAGAGAGAGAGAGAGAGAGAGAGAGAGAGAGAGAGAGAGAGATTCCTAGCTTCTGGTGTCTAAAATATCCTCAGATTTCAGCCTCCTGAGTAGTTTGGATTATAGGTATGAGCCATTGCTATCTGGCCTCATTTGGTGTATGTTCCAAACCTATTATATCATGCTTATGTTATCGTTAGGCCAGCTTTTCTTGTGATGCCTAAAGTAGTAAATATTTCAACTTTTTAAAGATATAAATTCTCTTGCAAAAAAGTCATATTATCACAAAAGTAGAAAAGCATTCACTGGCAGTATACAACTGAATAGATGTAGCTATATTTGCAAAAATATACAATAGACCACATTTGACTGCCAAGTTCTAGATTGTATATCAGTTGGTTTAGGAGAATATTTCAGGCCTTTTTCTACATGCATCATTCAGAGTAGAGGATGCCTTTAAGCCAAGTAGAAGTACATACACTCTGTGGAAGGGAATCATGAACTCCATGAGTCAATGCCATGAAATCTGTTT
The DNA here is from genome assembly GCF_031878675.1 of Megascapheus bottae. Taxonomy (NCBI): domain Eukaryota; kingdom Metazoa; phylum Chordata; class Mammalia; order Rodentia; family Geomyidae; genus Megascapheus; species Megascapheus bottae. The sequence continues at coordinate 26,664,695 of NC_143521.1, forward strand.
GGACTGGTAATGATATGACAGCTGCCAATATGACAGCTGAAAAAGGCAGAAAAAATGGCTTTTAGAATGCCATAATTATAGTGAAAACTTGAACATGAATATCAACCTTTAGTTTATGAGCAAAACACTAATCTATCCAAAGAAATATGTTGAAAAATTTCTCATGATTTTTAAATGACAGTGTTACATCTAATGTGCTGTATTAGCATTTTGAACAGCAAAGCCATACATATTTATTCCATGTACAAAGACATCCTGCTACAGTGTCAGAAACTCATTAAAATATATTTACATCAATTTAATTATAATAATAATATTTTGCACAAATATTTTAGACAAATAGATGCTTAGAACAGGACCTATAATGATTTAGACATTTATTTAAAATATGTAAAATATTTATGCTTTTTGCACGATTCAGTGACTATTTCAGAATTATATGTACAGCAACTGAGAAGGGAAAAGTTTTACCTAGCACTCTATTACGAATAAATGGCCAGGAGAGCATTGCAGGACATGCCCGGAATTCCAGAGATTATGAGGGTATGATAGGGGAAAAGTGACTGAATGGTCATCCTTGGCTTTATCCAAAAACAATAAGTCATCAAAAGAATTTCTAAATTAAAAATTAGGAGAAGGACTTAGTATGAAGTAATTACATCTACAAAACTTGTATTAAGCTCATTGTAGTTTTGTAAATCTTGAAAATGGTTTTAATAACATATACTCGTGAATTTAAATATGAATTTAGGTCTATATATGTATACATGATGATTCATAAAATTGAAAATTAGCAAGCCATAATGATATTTTAGTCATTTTTCTAAGTATAAGTCTTTCAATGAAATTTCTTAACAGTACTTAAAGTGATATTTAAAACATTATTCTTTGATTTTAAAGTTCATAGACAAACGGATCTGTGGAAGATGGAGGGCTTGAGAAGTAGAAGAGATTAAAACTTTTAACAAAGAGAATGACATCAGTGATACCTCATAATTTTCCAATTTCTGACTGTCAGAAAAAATATTCAATTGAACCAAAACATTTCAAATAAGGTATGTTTCTCAAGTAAAATATCTGAGATATCTTTAACCTCCTATTGAGTACTGTAACACTATGTTCATTAAGTTGATAGGACAGAAATAAAAAAAGTTCTAGAGGATGCTCAGATATGCAAAGATGATATGTGACAAACTATTCAAAAGAAGTTCAATTCAATTCCTTTGGTTTTGGATATTTTTATTTTCTTTAAGTAATTGCACAAAGGAGTTGTCATTCAACACAGCAGTTTATGAATGCAGTGTGTCTTGAACAATGTTGCCCCTTTCAACATTCTCATTTACCCCACCTCCCCAATATACCCTTCCCCTTATTTTTCTTATTTTGTGGGATATATATTGAATTTTCATTTTTAGTCATTTCACAATACTGTTTATGTATATAATGGATTGTTTTCTTTTTCTTTTCAACATTTTCACCCCTCTTTGTCCTAGCCCATCCCTTAATTTGTCTTAATTTTGTGATACATATATATTTTTTTTCTGCATTCTCCCCTTTTCATTCCTTTACTTCCTTCCAAGTACCCATTTCCCAGTATTTATTTTGGGGGGCTTTTACTAAGTATTTTTTAAAGAATTATACTACTTGAGTCCTTATAGAATCTGTTATACTTGAGTTAATTCATTTGTAACCATTTTTATACCCTATAGATTGTTTACTTACAGGTTTATAGGTGCATTCTAGTTACCACAAATGAGTCCTGGTTACAGCAAAAGGGAACTCTGTTACACCTTTGGGAATATAAGTTTGTTCAACCACTCTGGAATGCAGTATTAATGTTATTTGAAAAGTAAATATAGACCTATCACCCAAGTCCATTCCTGGGCATTTATCTAATACAGCACAACTATAGTAAAGCCACAAGTACAACTATGCTCATTGCAGCACTATTTACCATAACCAAGATACAGAATCATTTGCTCAATGAACAAATGGATACACACACACACACACACACACACACACACACACACACACAAAATGATGGAATTCTACTCATTCATCACAAGGAATGCGATTGTACCTTGTAGGAAATGGAAAGACTTGGGGGAAAAATCATATTAGCTGAAGTAAGCCAGACCCAGAGAAACAAAGGAAACACAGTTCTTTACCCTTAGATGAGTGTTAAGAAAGTAAAGAAGGTAGAAGTAGATTAAAACAATAAAGGAGACAATTGTTATCTGTACTTTTTATTCTAGAACAAGAGCAATAATACATATCTAGTAAAATGAGGAGAATAACAAGACCCAAAAGTTACTACTTTGGAATTCTGGAAAAAGCCACATATTCATCTTCCTTATGTTGATCTGGAATACAAGCAGAGAAGAAGACAGGCACAGGTAGGATTTCAGAGTTAGCGGTATTATGAAAAAGGATCAGTAGAGTCAGAGTGCTCATGAATTTGTATGTATTTTTAATTTACCACTAGACTTAAACGGAGAAATTAATGATTTTGCAAAGTCAACATGCTAATGATTTGGAAAGTCAAGAATGTAGAGAATTTTTCAAGATGCTATTACATTAATTCTGCTGAGTAATTTAATATGGGACAAAAATACCTAGTGTTTTATGGATTCCTACCTTATTTGATGAATGAGTCTAGAACTGCATGAGATCTATTAATTATAACTCTGATTTAGTTTCATCTAATCATCCATAACACAGTGATGCAGTAGTAAATTTCTTGTGGAGAGTAGTGGTAAGACCTTAAACCAAAACACCAGGACTCACATTTTCTTCCTACATACCTACCCATAATGAACTTAGCTAAGAACATGAATCAATTCTCTGAGGAGATGAATAAATTAGGGGAATTAATGAAGGTTTAAGTGGCAGAAATCAGCAACTCAGTGCGAAGGGAAAGATATTTGTGGGTACCTTGAGGCAATCGTAATTTGAGGCAACATTTTTTTAGAGGCAATGTGTACAGATGGTAACTTGAAGGTGAAGATAACTTGATTTCTATGTCAACTGAAAGTAGAATTGTGTGACTATTTTTCTCGTTAGAGTTCATAAGTTATTCAGTGAGGTAAGAGTGTATTCACCAAGATATTTTTAAATGCAGAATCTTTAGAACTAACAATGAAGTCTTTTACCCATACTATTTTTTTTCCTTTCAGGTGTAATTATTTCAAAGAACTATTTAGGAAAGCAAGATGTTTAATGAGCAAAAAACATTTATGCTAGGCTATTTACCATAGCAAAGATATGGAACCAACACAGAAGCTCCTCTATAGATGACTGGATCAAGAAGATGCTTTGGAAGGAAATGGAGAGACTTGGAAAAAAATCATGTTAAGTGAAGTATGCCAGACCAAAGGAACATAGGTGCAATTGTTTCCTTCATTTGTAATAATTAGTACACATCTAGGACTCTCCTAGCAGAAACTACAGTAAGGTCATATAGGATGAGACTAAATGAAAGGATCTCTAGGATATGGAAACAAGAGCTTTCTCTTGTGTGATTGTTGTTCTTAATGTACTATGTTATTTCTCTTCTGTTTTGTTTCCTTTTGGTTAATCTCATATTGTTACTGTATCTGACTCTGTTACCTGGTATATTATGTATAGGGTTATTTGTTTATTTCAAGTAAGAAAGCGAAGGGGGAAAATCAAGATGATTGGGAGGGATTGGAGGAGAGAAATGGGAACAAAAACATGAGAAGGGGTATCAATGTGTGAGAAGTAATTCACCTGCTATCTTGTGAATATAACTGTAACCCCTCTATATATTACAATAAAAAAGAAAAAAATAAAAAGACATTTGTGCTAGGATAGATATAAAGGATTTTTCTATAAAGGTTTTCTCCATACTAGTAGAAGACCTTGAAGCTCTTCATAGGTCATGGCCTGAAAAATGGCACTTTAAAAGATTCTGGAAAAGAAAGAAAATGATACGAGGCTAAAGGTTGCAATTGTTGAGGACTTGGAGATGATGGAATTGATAGGGCCATATGCTATGAAAATATTTTTTGAAAATTTGATGACAATTAAAGTTACCAATTGGCCTTATCAATGCTTTCTCAAGAAAGAGCACTCTGAAGTCTGACTAAACTTTGAGTACTTTAGGTATTACAATCAGCCTGCATCATAATAAAAAAAAAGACAGTCATTCTCAAGGTTTTTATTATATTCTAAATATTTATTAAACACATATACTGTTTGATATACTCTATTGCTGGGTAAAATTATACTTAAATTCTAGTATCCTCCAGTATTTTCATAGGGTTTTAGTTTCATATACAGTATTTCCAATTTCATTGCTTGAAATTTAATTATATTGAGCAACATGATGTACTTTAGAGCCTTTAGATATTATGTGGTCAACTTGAAGATGTCCTTAATCAAAATTACTCTAAAACAGAGAATGTAAAAAAAGTGGGTATAAAATGTAGAAAAGAATAATTTTAAAGCAATTTTGCACTATCAAACATTTAAGTATATCAAACACTTATAATTACAAAAAAGTTCTTAATCATGTACTATCCATGCTAATATTTGTGAACACTTGAACATTTCCATTTTCCCACTCCTTGTACAAATACTGAAAAATAGATTTCAATTAAGCATAGTTCATTAACACAATTTCCTTATTCTCTACAGTTTGTCCTTGAATATTGAAATATTGCTATATTAGTCATTGTTCTGAAGATAGTGTCAGATATTTCAATGTAAATTATTATTTTGTTGAGGAAAATACACAGTGCTACCTCTTACTTGCTAAGATTAATATTTATCTTTATTTTCTGGTCTTTGGATAAGAGATTGTACTGAAATGAAACAAGTAGACTATCTTGACTGAGTTAAATAGCATTGATTTTTTTTTTGAGCAAATCAACTGTGGCAGAAATGGGAAATTTGATGTTAAAATTTTGCTGGAATCTCTCTGCTTAATTTTCATTTAGAAATTTAATGTTTCTATTAATTTCTGTCTTCATGTTTTTCTATTTCTCATAACACCATGCTTTGAGGTTATTGATGTTTCCCTTTTCTTAACAAACTGAAAAAAGATGGCCTTAATTCTCTAAGAGATTTTGATTTTTTCTTTTCTTTTTTTTTCTTTTGCTTGTCAAACAAGGCATGCCATGTTATTTTTTAACTAATTTATATTATTGTTATTGTAGAAAAGATGTACAGAGAGATTACAATGACATGAGTTGGGTAATAAGTGCATTTCCTTTCGTACAGTGACTTCTGTTTCCTCACTCTCTCCCAGTCCCTCTTCCCATCTCCACCCATGTGTTGTATAGTTCAGTTTCATCAGTGTCCAGTGAATTTCACTGCTTTACGTTTTTTACCTATTTCCCTCGAGTTCTGTGCCCTCTCCCCCATCATCCCAAAGATGTGTGAATACACCATATATAATGTAAAATTAAAATTAGAAAGTAAGAACACTCAAAAATTTGTGAAGTCTTTTGTTTTCATATCTTGGAATATGTGTCAGTATGTATATGACTTTATATAAATATGACGAGACACTTAGGCATTGCATCTTGTCTCTTTTGGTCTCATTGTGTGTGAGTAGAATAGAATCCTGCATAACTTGTCACATCCTGGTGGCAATTCCATTAGTCGTAGTAGTGGTAGTAGTTTTAAAAAAAATCTTCCAAAAGTTCAAGAGACTACCTACCAGGTAACTTTGTTTCTGCTTCATTTTAATGGTAAATGATAACAAGTTTTCCAAAACTCTAGACATGAAGTGTGAGCCCAGCCATCTCTTCTATAGGGCTTGTGGTACAAGCATGGAATGTGCTTTATTAAAAGAGATTGAGGGACTGAAAATGTGGCTTAGTAGTAGAGTACTTGCCTAGTATGCATGAATCCATGGGTTCCATTCCTCAGTACCACATACACAGGGTAAAGCTGGCGCTGATGCTGTGTCTCAAGTGGTAGAGGGCTAGCCTTGAGCACAGACAGGCTCAGGGACAGAGCCTATGTTCTCTAGAAGTGGCAAAATAAAATAAAACAAAACCCCAAAACAACAAAAAGAACGAGATTAATGTATAAAATATCTATTAAATATCTATTCAAATTTCTTGGAAGAAATTTATTCATAATATTCTCTTATGAACTTTGTTCCTTCTTTAATACCTCATGCTGTCATTTTCCATACATGAAATTGCATATTTATTTCTATTTGTCCTTCAAAAGAGGTTTTTCTTTTGGTAGTATAAATCTAGTCATTGATATTTTTCTTTAAAAAAACACTTTTTTTCTTTCTTAAGTTTAGAAATACTCCAAATTTTATTCATTTTAATCTCATCTTTTCTAACTTCACCATTTAAAAAATTTTGGACTTACTACAAATTGAAAGCAAGGCCTCTACTAGCTCTCAGACCTTTTGACTTTATTTTAATTTAGCAGTATGTTATTATTTTTAGTTGAAGCTAATCTAAGTGTAATTCTTCCACTTCTGACTCCTATTTAGATGGGATTACAGGCTGGTCTCAATATCAGCTAGAGATAATTAATTAAATTATTTTGGCTTAGGCTAACCTCAAATCACAATCCTTCCATTTCCATTTCAAAGGCAGATGGGATCTAAAACAGATTTTAAAGTACTCATTTTGTTGGGGAGTGTAATGGAAGCACAGAAACAATGGGATAAATGGTGAATCAACTTAACAGTGAAACCCACTAGAAAATTGATTGAAAATGATCTATACAACTTTGGGAAAAGGAGAATTGGAGGGGAAAAGCTGGGAGAGAATGAAGGGTGGGGGGGTCAGCACTGTTCAAAAGGAAATTTAATCACATCCCTAACTCACATACCTGACACGCATACCTAGAATTCCTTTGTTTATCACCTTTACAATCAAATTTAAGAAAAAAATCACTAGGTGTTTTGAATTTATCAGAATGGTACTATTTTTTAAAAAAATATTTGTAGAGAGTTAAATTTTCCTTTATTATCATGTATTACTTAATTTTATTCTACCTCACATGATTTTCCATATTTCAGCTACTGTGGATGAAGTGAATTCCCTCTCTCTCTCTTTCCCTCTTTCTCTTTCGCTCTCTCCCTTTACCAGTCCTAGTGCTTGAACTCAGGGCCTGGGCACTGTCCTTGGGCTTTCTCAAGGCTAGAGCTCTACCACTTGAACCTCAGCACCACTTCCCGAGTTTTCTGTGTATGTGATACCAAGGAATTGAACCCAAGGCTCCATGCATGCTAGGCAAGCTCTCTACCTCTAGGCCATTCTTGTATTTTTTTGTTTTTGTTTTTGTTTCTGCTTGTTTGTTTGTTTAAAAAATATCTATTCTATTTTGGAAGGTAAGGATGGAAACATAAAAGGTAGAACAGGATTGAACAAATACAACAAGGATATTCTCTAGACGAGCTGTGGAAAATGAACTGGATAACTTATGTTTCCGGATGGAGGGGAAAGACTTGGAGAAATTATTCATTATTCATTACCTGATTCTCAGAGAACTTTAACCCCTCTGTATATTAACTCTACAATAACAATAAAATGATGTATTTATGATAATGTTTATTTACTTAGTGTGAAATATTATTTAATGCTATCCATCCACAATACTTAACACAATATCTACATATTTGTGAATTAGTATTTTATTTACAAGTATAATTAATTACATTATATTTGGCACACAAAACACTTGACAGAATATTGGAGATTGTTCTTATCATAGCAATGATGCAGATAAGCATAGTGTTTTCTGCCTGTTATTTCATCAAACCCCCAAATGGTGGCTCTCTTCTTTAATCCCAGCAATGTGGGAAAGGTAGGTAAAAGGATTATTGTCAGGGAAGTGCCATGAATAAATGTAGAAGATATTCTCTGAACTAAGTCTGAAACAATGAAGGCTAGATCAAAAGCTCAAGTGTAGGACATCTGCTTTGTAAACACTAGGCCCTGAGTTCATTACCCAATAATGCCAAAAAAAAAAAACCCACCCACAAAATCATGGTAAGTGTATGTGTATGTGTACTTCTGTTAAATGAATAGAAAACTAAATTCTAGTATACTATAATCTGAATGTGGAAATAATTTAATAAAACCTTGTGTACACTGGTTAGAAAAGTCTCAAGTCTTTCTAAAGGTCACCAGAGTAAAACAATAGACTATTCAATTGAAAATTCTATGGAAGCCAATTGATATATGAAAGAACTTTCTGTCTGAACACTTCAGTGAAGACTGGCATGCTACAATATAATGTGTTTAATTTTGTGACCCATTTTCCTTTGACTGCATTTGGCCATGGATAGCTGTCAGTGGCATATACAGTGACTAGAAATTTACCTGACATGAGTGTATCTTAGCTGAAAAAAAAATTAACCTAATAGCTAAAACTAAAAAGCACTCTTTAATATAGAATGTGGAGCATTTGTGAAACTTACTGCAAATTAAAGGGAATGTCTAGAATTGGTAATATCTAAGTTTTTGTTTCAGACATGTGTCATCAGAACCATTTTAGTTCTTTTTCTTTTTACAGTGACAGCTGTCAATGCTCCGAAACAAACAGACAAACCTAAAAGTCACCTAACATCTGTTCATGTTCACTTGCAATTTTAATAGATTTCCTTTCACATGGGAAGAATAGAGAACTAACAGATGAGGAGTTTTCTTGGGGCTAAATTTTACTAGCAATTTTAGTCCCCAAGTAACTCAAATAAACTGAGGAATTATTTTTTAAATTTTACTTATTTTTGAAATAAATTTCATGGTGTACTTTTAAGTACATAGGTGATAAAATGTGTTACACATATAAGGAAAATACTATAAAAGTGTAATGAGCATATCCATCAATTCACTTAGGAAACTAATTTTGATTTTTTGTGGCAAGAAGAAATAGAATATACTATTTCATATGAATTACAAATGTAATGATTTAATGGATTTCACCCATATTTTTTAATTGAAATGTCTAACATATCTACTTGGCTTATAGACATATAGAATTTACTGTTTTGTCTTCTGAAAAACACATTTTTACTTCCTTTTTGGCACATACTAAACCCAATAACCAGTTATATTTTTTATTAGATGCAAGGTTGGCAGATATTTTTCCTAACCCAGAGGCTCAAGCTTCATTGTAAATTGACATTTACCTTGCTATAAGAATTGTTTTTAGTTTGATGAGAACCATTGTTTAGTTTTGCTACTTTATTTTTCACATTGCTTACAAACAATTAGTGTGGAGGCCAACATCTTAGAGCTTTTCCCATGCATTCTTTTCTGAGAATTCTATGGTGTCATTTCCCTTCTGAGAATCTTAGGGTCTATTATCTGACATCTTGAATACAAGTTGAGTTGATTTTTGTGCATGGTATAAGATAAGGTTCAATTTCAGTCTTATATATGGAAATTCAATTTTATGGCATCTTTGTCATCTCTTGATGCCATTATTGAAAATTAATTGCTTTCTGCATGTTTGAAATTATTCTTTTATTTCTCATTCTCTTTCTCTGGTGTTTGTGTCTATTTGTGTGGGTGTATGGGAGGATACTAATGTTTGAGCTCATGGTTTCATGCTGTCGCTTGGCTTTCTTTCTTTCTGTCTTTCGATTTTTTGTTTGTTTTGAGTTGTACTGCTGTTATTGTTGAATATTTGTACAAAGGTGTAACCATTCAATAATTTCTCCCTAATTTCACCCAGTCCAACCTCTCCTCTGAGTTTTCTTAGTATCATAAGATATGCATTGAATTAACTTCCCGTACTTCCTTATTTCATTCATTCTTATGGTTTTATTTGTGGTACTTTATAATAAGATTTTTTCATCAGGAAGTATAATTTTTTCTAACTTTTTTAGGCTTTTTAGAGTTGCTTTAGCTCTTACAAGATTTTTATTTCCACATAAATTTTAGCATTTTTTATTATTCCTGGAAAATAAATTGGATTTGATAGAGATTACATTGAATGTATAGATTGCCTTGTATGGCATGGACATTTAACAGTATTGACTTTTTGTGTATGTGTGTTGGTTCTAAGGCTTTATTCCATGCCTTTACAATTGCATTTGCTTTTTTTTTTTGCACTGTGTGTGTGGGGGGGTGTATGCATTTCTTATGTAATTGCTTTTGCTAGAATTTCCAATTCTGCGTTTACTAGAAATGGCAGAATAGATGTCTTGTTTTGGTCTGAAATTCTTTTAGATTTCCCTTACTCTTTGTGATGTTAGTAGATAATTCTCATAAGTCATCTTTATTATGGTTTTAGATTTTCATTTCATGTTATATAATCCATTGAAAGGATGTATATTTTTGAAGGCTTTTTGGGCATCAATGTTGATAATCATTTGAATTTTATCTTTCTTCTTCTAATTCAATGTGTCACATTAATCTTTTTCATTTGTTAGAGTAGTCTTGGATGGTAGAGATAAATCCATTTTGTTGCACATAATCTTGTGTGTATGTGTATGTGTGTGTGTATATACGTGCATGCACGTGTTTGATTTTGCTGGGAATTGAATTTAGGAGTCTAAGAGTTTAAGAATTTTTTATTGATGTTTCTGCTTTTCTCTTTCCTTTTTATTTTGTGCTCTAGGCTACTACTCTAACAATTGAGCCATACTTATACTTTCAGCTTTTTTTGTGATTAATTGGAGAAATAAAAGTCTTATGAATTTTCTTACTCAGGCTGGCTTCAAATTGTTATACACATTCGTCAACCTTCTCATTAAGCTACAGTTTTAAGTGTGAAAGGCCAATGCCCAAGGCATATAATGCTGGAGGATTTTACTTGCTTATAATTTATTCAAGTGTTTTGCATCAATATTCACCTGTCAGAGTCTCCAGTAGAGAAGACTACATGTGTCATGTGTGGTGATGGGTTACTAAAGAGCCCTTTTCATGCCAGAAAGATTCCCTTCTGGTTCTGGGGTGAGGCTAAGTATGGGTGCATTACAGTGAAGGCTGCAATTGTCATTTCTGTCCCATAGTTTCAGTACTGTACAAGATGCCTGCTGCTTCTTGCTGCTATGTGAGTTCATTAGTTATTTTGTTGCAATCTCAGTATAAATTTTGTGGTATATATCTGTGGGGTAAAGAATTGCTAAGACTGCAAGGAGCAGACATCTTGCTTTATTTTAAAAGATTCTTATACAGTATTGTAGTTGATGAAATTTTTGAAAATTTTCATAATCTCAAGTAACTAGTTACCACTATTTTAGATTCAAATCCTCTTTGAAACACAGTAAGAAAGATATTTGGTGCCCTGTATAAAGAAAATTCTGTACACAACTCCAACTTTGCACATAGTTGCTTAAGAACTAGGATTTTATTTTGAAGGAAAAATATCCATAATACTATGGAAAATTTCATCCTCAAAAACTTTCATTTATAAGTGCAAATATTACTTACCGGATTAATTGGTTGCTTTGTTTTATTATTTATTATTTATTTTTATTTATTATTTATTCCCAGAGCCATGCACTTGACCTAGCATTAATAAATATTCAGCACCAGGAGTCTGGCCTAGTGGTAAATTGCTTACCGAGCATGCACAATTACTTGACATCATATATACAGAAAAAAAAATGGAAGTAGTACTGTGACTCAAGTGGTAGAGTGCTAGCCTTGAGCTGAAGAGTTCAGGAACAGCACCCAGGTCCAGAGTTGGAGGCTCATTATAGACAAAAATAAATGTGCTCAAAGTCTTACTCCCAATTGTGACCTAATTACTTCACACTGACATTATCACCACAGTGGTTATACCATTCTTTCTTTTCAAAATGCTATTGTTCAGTACCAGTAGAGTGAAAGGCACTTCAGGACAAGAAAGAATTAGAAATGAAAAGTAAAATTTAAATTATACTCCAAAGTTCTTTATAGTTAAATATCATTTTTGTCTTTCTAGTGCTGGAATGTTTTCAAATATATTTCAAAATAATTACTTGTTAGACTCCATGAACTCTTTCTGGATTAATGTCTATTTCCCAATCATGCATATTTATATTCATGTCCCAAGTCTGCAACAAAAACTTTCTATGCATTTTTTATTTCCACAAAAGGATAAATAATATTTTTTTCTTTAAACTAAGGAAAAAAATTGGACTCAGAAAGGTTGGAATGTATATCTATTCCTTCTACTTTGTTGCTTTAAGTGCATTTTTCTATAACTCCAGAACACTAAAATTTGGCCTTCATTTCTTTTCATTGTACATATTGTAGTTTGGTGTACAAAATAGGTCAAATTGAATTAATTAAAATTGTCATACTTACATTATTATAGAAATTCAAGCAGAAAGTTACACTCAAATAATTTATGCTATTAGAACTGAAAATCTGGTAACAATTATAAGACTCAGCTGATATTTCTACATTTCTAAAAAAAATAGTACAGTCTTCCTTTTGCACCCAATGCAGATTTTAAATAATAAAAGCTTGTTTCTAGTTTAGGAAAAATGCCTCGGAAATGCTGATATAAACAAAAGTAAAGTAGATTCTATCATTTCATTTTATCTGGCAAAAGTTTTAATAGAAAAAGATGATTTATGAAGCCATTGGTTGGCAACATATCTGAGGAAGATTTATGCTCTCCACTTACTCATAGATGAATACTTTTATTACATATTTGGTTTTCCTTTTTCTTTTGATTAATTTGTTTTTAGTTCTTTGGTTTGGTTGTAAGATATTAGTTCATTTTTTGACCTGCTCTGGATTACGGTGAGACATAAATATAGAATCCAATTTTACGTGCTTTCCAGTTACCTGTATTTGCACCTGAATCAATCGTTAATGATAATTTGCAACTATAAATAAATCATTAAAAAGTATATTTAAAAGAATGACCCATTGTTTACAGACAATACATTTCATATTCAATGTCATGTTATCCAATATTTTAGTTACTGTATAATTCCAAGTCTAGATTGAAATCCTCTATGTACTATTTAGGAAAATATAGATAATCTGCAAAACATAGTTCCTCTCCGAATACCAAATTATCAGTTCTGCAATGAACTAATTTAACACTTCAGCCATTGGCTAATATAATTTAAAGTTGTTATAAAAGAATATTTGGAATATTTGTTTAACTTCATCTTTTTAAGAAACAAAGTTATACTATAACTTCCTCTATACTACCAACTTTAAGAAGAGCCTCAATAGTCATCCAGGAATTATCATTGTTCTGAATATGGTACTTCACGTAATTACTTTTTTAAACTATTGTATAATTTTTAATTTTAAAATTAGGAGGCTGAGTCATAGAAAAAGTTAAGAAATCTTCACAAAAATGTACTTAAATTAAGACCCTAGAACTAAATTTCTTTCTTTCTTTCTTACTTTCTTTTTCTTTCTTTCATTCTTTCGTTTTGCTTTAGGAAGGTTTCAAATAATGTCTCAACCTTTTCTCCTGTGACTGGCTTCATATAACAAATGTTCATTGCAGCATTATTCACCATAGCAAAGATATGGAACCAACCTAGATGTCTCTCAGTTGATGAATGGATCAACAAGATGTGGTATTTGTACACAATGGAATTCTATGCTGCTGTCAGAAAAAAATGACATCACCCCATTTGTTAGGAAATGGAAAGACTTAGAAAAAATCATATTAAGTGAAGTAAGCCAGACTCAAAGGAACTTAGGCTCAATGGTTTCCCTCATTTGTCATAATCAGTAGAAACCTTGGGCTCTACTAGCAGAGACTTGTAATAGAGCAAAATCTTGATACATAAGGCCATATAGTATGAAGCTAATTGAAAGGAAACAAAAGCCATATAATGAATGATTGTTGTCCTTAATGTACTATGTTATCTCTCATCTCTTTTGCTGTTCCTTGGTTATCTCATATTGTTACAAAGTATCTCACTTTGTTATCTGATATATTGGATATATTTATATTTGGTTATTTGAAATTGGATAGGAAAGGGGGAAAACCAAGATGGGGGGCTGGGGAGAAGGGTAATGAAGACCAAGACATGTGAAAGGGTATCAATGGATGTGAATTAATGTACCTTCTATCTGGCAAATATCATGTAACCCTTTTATTAATTACAATAAAAAATATATATAAAAAAACAACTCTTCTACCACTGCTTCCTGTTTACCTAAGGGGATAGGTCTGGCTTGTCTGTAAAGATCGGGTCTTACTAACTTGCCTGTGTCCTCAATCTCTTTCTCTTTCACATATACGATCATAGCCATGAACCACCCCAAATTGACCATTATATTTTCTTTTCCTTTGCTTTTTCTTCTCCTTCTCCTTTGTTCTTCTTTATTTTCTTTTTTTTTTCTTTTTTTTTTTTTTTGTGTTCCATTTGAACTCATGACCTGGGCACTGTCCCTGAACTTCTTTTGTTCAAGGCTAGTGCTAAACCACTTGAAACATAGCTCTACTTGTGGTGTGTGTGTGTGTATGTGTGTGTGTGTGTGTGTGTGTGTGTATTGTGTGTTTAATTGAAGATAAGAGTCTCATGGATGTTCATGCCCAAGCTTCCTTTTATCCATGATCCTGGGATTGCAGCTTTCTGCATAACTGGAATTAGAGGCATCAGTTACCAGTATCCAGCTCATCTCTTCTTTTTTTACACTAACAATAGCATGTGAAATATATACTTCTAAACATATTATTTTTGATATTATCAATTAAATTGCTATTGTGCTTTATAATGTTAGGTATTTTGGTGCAACAATTATAGTTTGATGTACTGTAACAATTTTTCTGTTTCATTTTACTATATGTGACTTTAAGAAGCCAAAAATATAAGTTAAATTATCAAATTTAAAATGCATCCAAACATAAATAACCTTTTAAAAGTAAATTTTGCTACATTTTTTACCAGTCGTAAGGCTTGAACTCAGGGCCAGAGCACTGTCCTTGGACTTTTCTGAAGACTAGAGTTCTGCCACTTGAGCCTCAGCACCACTTCTGGCTTTTTTCTTTGTATGTGGTACCAAGGAATGGAACCTGGGTCTTTGAGCATACTGGGAAAGCACTCTATCACTAGGCCAAACTCCCAGCCTTGCTATAATTTTTTAAATAAAGTTTGTACCAGAAATGACATACCTTTTACATTTATGGAAAATGTATTGGCCTCCTGATGAGCAATTTTAAAATAATTACAGAATATGCAACTGTTAAAAGATAAATATGGAAATCTAGAAACCTAAATGTGCTGCTTTATATTGAAAGATATAGCATGTTAAATTGTAATTCCTTTAGAAAGACATCTCTTTACAAAAACTGCTAAGAAAATAACAAATATCCACGTTCAAATTCAAGAAAGTAAGCTGACTACCTGGGAGGAAGAATCAGCAGGGAAACAAGGTGAGAGGAAGCAAGATAAGAGAGAACAGAGTGAATATGATTATAGTATATTACCAACCTGTATGAAAATGTCATGATGAATTCTATTCCTTTGCACAGGTTATTATGGGCCAGTAAATAAATAAGGATAAAGATGAGTGCTGGTGGCTCACGTCTGTCACCCTACTTAGGAGGCTGAGACTAGAGGGTCATAGAGAGAAGCCTGCTGGAGGAAGGAAAGTCTAGGAGACTCTTATCTTGAATTAACCACCAGAAAACCAGAAGTGGATTTGAGGCTTAATGTGTTAGATCACTAGCCCTGAAGGAAAAAGCTCAGCAGGGGACATCACCTAGACCTAAATTCAAGCTTCACCACTGAGGAGAAAAAAAAAGGGGGATGGGGGGACAAAAATTAAGCAAAAATATACCGAAAGTTTTTTGTTTGCTTATTTGTTTTTGGTAAAAAGCAGAAAAAGATTCATTCAACGCGGCAATGTTGGGAAGTACAAATAAAAGGTTTCTACAGAGGAAATAGGACAGGGAGTGGATTGGTATAATTAAGCAACCTGGACTGAACAGTGGTCTTATTGACCATTATCTCAGTTCTAGTTCTGCTCCACTGGGGCAGAAAAAGTCATGATTTCTTGATAAGACAATCAGGGTCCAATGTCATGATAGTTGCTGGTCAGATCTTCTAGAGAGCTGCCTGCAAACTTCTGCTACAGGATATCCAGGTCACTACAGGTTTAAGAGAATAACTGGAGAGTTTGGGTTAACTTTTTGGAGGCTTGTAGAATCAAGAGATTTTAATGGCTGATAGTAAGATACCTCAGTAACTCTTATTTTTTGCCTCAGCCTTGAAAGGGGTTGTAAGGAGTTAGGTATCTGATTTTTAGGTAGACATTTCTTGAGGGAATTGACATGTTTACACACAGAGTTAAACAGAGTCTGGTCTGAGGGTTTAAGCCAAAAGAGACAGACATAAATAAAAACATAGATCCCAGTTCATGCTTGGTCAAGTGTCTTACTTATTTATGTTTTACTTTTTATTTTGTTTGTCTTTTTGGCCAGTCCTGGGGCTTGAATTCAGGGCCTGAGCACTGTCCTTGGGCTTTCTCAAAGCTAGTGGTCTACCACTAGAGCCACAGCACCACTTCTAGCTTTTTCTGTGTGTGTATGTGGTACCGAGCAATCAAACCCGGGTCGTAGCGCATGCTAGGCAAGCACTCTACCACTAGGCCAAACTCCCGGCCAAAATTTGTTTATATTTTAAACAAACTTCTCCAAATCAAATTCGGAGATGATATCTTTTCTGTATAGAATTTACTTCAGGCTCTCCGCGGAGATGGGGCCAAGATCAATCAGAAAGGCTTTCTTGATCTGTTTCATGGGTTTTTAGATGAGCTGACTCTTGGCTCAGGTGTCCAACTTGAGCTCCAATTTTGTCGATACGCTTCTCCAGCGGAAGTCCAGTTTTCTGGTACACCACTATTTTAAGCACTGCTTCTGCGACTCCATCTTGGGAAACTGATGCAACTTATGTCCACTGCATTCTTCCTCCTCCTAGAGGAAGACCAGGAGGAATCTAGACCTGCTGAGGCACGTGGCTACAGCATTCTTGTCTCTCACAGGGGAATGTCAAAAGCAGCGAGTCTCATGTAGTAGAAAATGAAGTATAAAATCAGTTTATTTTTTATACAACATGGCTGTTAATATTTTTATCTGGTGTTTAAAGGATTGATTTGTACATTTATAATTTTTGAAAATTATTCAAGATATTATGCTGTACTTTCTAGTATATGAAAACCCATTTTCTGTTGAAAAATTTCCTACAAGTCTGTAAACAAACCTTATGAAGCTAATTAGAAGGAAATAGCCTAATGGAATGGCAGAGATTTGATATCCTGTTACCACACTTAATATCTTTAGTTTGTAAAGATCTGTTCAAATGGTATTTGGTAATGATAGTAAATAGGAAAAGCATTCAAAACCTCGTGCATTTAGAAATGCTGTAAAGTGCTTGAAACTGTCAGCTCAATTTCTTATATTTTGGCATGCTGCAAGTAGTAACATTCTAAATTCTTCACAAACATTTCTGAATGCGCAGTCTGAGTTTAACTGAACTGCAGTTCCAAAGTATCTTTATGTTTAAATATTATCCCTACTGGATGATAAAAGAAGATATGGATAAAAAGCTAATATCAATGAAATTTGAGCAAAGAATGTGATTGCATGTTATGTGCCACACAAGGAGAAGTTAATGTTCCAATTGCTGTCTTTTCTGATTGAATTTTCATCCGTCATGTTTTTCTAAAAGAGAAAGACTTTTTACAAGAATCTAGAAGGAAGCTGTAAGAATGTAATGCATTCCTTCTTCCAGGAAAGATTAGTGGGGATTCCTTACAATTTTGTAGCCAAAATTCTGATGGGATGTAGATGAATACTTAAGCTATCAAGTTGGTTGAGACCTCACCACCCCACAAATACTTATTTGGCATCTAAACAAAAATGTTTAGATATTCTTTTTATCATATGATGCATTGTCTATACTTATGCTCATGGAACGGTAAACAAGCAGAGAGAACAGAATCTCCTTTAGCAATGCATATCTGCCTTGTCTTCTCCAAAATGATTTTTTTCAAACAATTTTGAAACTCATCAAGCAAAATATATTGATTATTGTCACAAGTTTAGCTAGTTTCAATCACTGTATTTAGCATCTTTATGAAATTTTCAGACATTTTATTAGCTTATAAATACTCTGATTATTTTCTTTTGATTACTGACTACAAAGTAGTTAGATTGTTTTAAGTCAAATATATATTAGATTGTCTTAAGACTATGAAGTTTATTTTTATTTACAAATCAGTGAAGCTATGAGTTTTCTAAAGGTATGTATTGCAATGATTAACAGTGGTACCAGTTATTGATTTGACTTCATGCTGTTTCTCTCTGGATGTATTTTACCTATACCACTATTTTAAATTATTCTCTTGCGCAGTTATGGATTGATTCTAGGGCACTGATTGATAAGTATCTTTATGAAAAACAACTAAGAGTTACCCAAGCAACACTACACCTCTCAGAAAAGTTATTTATCTGCATGTACACATGTAAAGATGTGATTATCTCTTAAATGGAGTTAATTCTTAGGAAAGGAACACTATATCATTAGCTATCATCTAATGAGAGCTCCTTTATTTTATAAATTTAATTGTCAAATTGATGTATAGTGGAGCTACAGTTACATATGTAGGGTGATGAGTACATTTCTTGTCCAACAATGCTACCCCTTCCCTCCTTTTTCTCTCTCTTTCTCTTCTCCCCTGCTCCTCTCCACCTTAGAACTCCTTTAAAGAGATGGCTATGATAAAAGTTTCTCCCAGTCCCTTGTAGAACCTGAACTGAGTGATCACTGAGACCCTGAGCCTAATTTTACACATTATATCAGTTATGCATACCACATCATTTCCTATGTTTGGCTCAAAGTTTTTTCTCAGTTGCTGGAAGACAGACCAGGAGATCACAAGGTATTCTGTTTGTTTTGTTCAATGTAGTCACAAAGATCAAAACCCCTTTCTCTACCCTTCATTTTTTCAATGGTTGAATTGAAGTGTTTGTCTGAGCCCAGTCTATTGAAACTCTTGGAGTAGGGATTTGCCCTAAAAGCTGGCAACATAATTGACTTAAATTAAGTAGTTTTTTTTTTCAAATATTGGTACCTTTCATTCAATTAGTTGAAGGCTTTAAGAGCAAAAACAGAGGCTTCCTAGAGTTGTGCTGAAGTGTCTATTGGTGGAAGATTTCAAGGGGAGAAGGTTTAGAAGAATGAAGATGGTAATGATGAGAAGAAATCAGTCAAAGTCAATATACATTTCTGAAAACTAAACAAGGAAACCTGAGATGGTGAGTAGGTTTGAGAGGGATGGGGAAGAATGATGATAGGCCTTCACTATATTCAGAAACTGACATGTTGAATTTTAACTTTGTATAGTACTTAAAAATAAAAATATATTTTTGAAAAGATTACAACAGAAAGTATTATTGAGTATTCTTCTGGCAGCTTGGAGTAAATACTTCAGATATTTTTTAATACTCTACTAATTTGTAGCATAAAATGAATACTAGTATCTTTGGACTTAATAGTCTCATTCATAAAATCAGCTCTAATCAGAAAAATTTTCATATATTAGATATTAATTAATATCTATTATAGTAAATGCTCATATCAGAAATACTGAAGGGTAAACTACTTAATATTTTCAACTATGAATCTGATACACACCTCTACTTGATTTATCTTTTAGTACTGGTCAATTCAGTAATGGTCTCCAAACTTGTGATCTCAAAGTCTAACTTTAAAAACTGAACAGACAATAATTTTACATAATCTTATAATACATGTATATTACTAATTATACACTATGCATTAAAAATTACCCAATATAGAATACCTAAAGAATTTAAATGTTGCTAATTCAAAACTTAAAATGAATGCAACTGGGCGTTCTAAAAAATAATACTTTTGAAAATTTTATTCTATTTTTTATTGTTGGGGTAATGTATAGAGGGGTTACAGTTACATTCACCAGGTAGTAGATGCATTACTTCTCATATAGTGTTGCCCCTTCTCATGTTTTTGTCCCCATTTCCCACCCCCAACCCCTCCCAATTACCTTGTTTTTCCTCCTTCCCATTCCTATTTCAAATAAACAAATAAATGTATATTCAATATACCAGGTAACAGAGTTAGATGCAATAACAATATGAGATTAAAGGGCAACAAAGGAGAAGAGAAATAACATAGTACATTAAGAACAACAAACACACAAGGTAAAGCTCTTGTTCCCATGTCCTAGAGACCCTTTCATTTAGCCTCATTCTATATGACCTTATGTATCCAGGTTTTGCACTATTCTAATCCTCTGCTAGGAGAGTCCTAAATGTGTACTAATTATTACAAATGAGGGAAACCATTGAGATTATATTCCATTGAGTTTGACTTAGTTCACTTAATATGATTTTTTCCAAGGCTTTCCATTTCTTTACAAATGGGGCAATGTCATTCTTTCTGAGGCAGCATAGAATTTCATTGTGTATAAATACCACATCTTCTTGATCCATTCATCTACTGAGGGACATGGTTTGGTTCCATATCCTTGCTATGTTAAATAGTACTGCAATGAACATCGTTTTGCTAGGGGCTTTAGTATGGCCTGGACAATTAAGTAAATGTCAAGGAGTGGAATTAGTAGGTAATAGGGGAGCTCTGTGTTTAGTCTTTTGAGGAACAGCTATACTGCTTTCCATAGTGGTTGAACAAGTTTACACTCCCACCAACAGTGTAGTAGTGATCCCTACTGGCCACATCCCCACCAGCATTTTTTGTTATTAGAGTTCTTGATCCTGGCCATTCTAACTGGAGTGAGGTGGAATCTTAGAGTTGTTTTGATTTGCATTTCTTTTATGGCATTTCTTTTATGTGTCTACAGGCCATTTCCTCTTCAGAGAAGTTTCTCTTTAAGTCTTTAACCCATCTTTTAATGGGATGGTTATTTCTTTGAAGATTTGTCTTGGAGAGATATAATTTTTGAGCTGTAGATATATTTTTAGATATGACGCCTTTGCTATATGCTTAGTGAAGATCTTCTCCCATTCTGTGTGCTTTCTATTTAGCTTGCTAGCTATGTCCTTTGCCATACAGAAGCTCTGCAGTTTAATGCAGTCCCATTTGTCCAAACTTTCTTTAATTTGTTGTGTTTCTGGGTCTTTATTAAGAAAATTTCAACCTGTGCCAAGGAGACCTGGTATATCTCTTATTCCTTCTTGTAAATTTTCTGCCTGCCAGGTTGAACAACTGATTTCAGCCTCATTAATTTCCATGATTATGTATATCACAATTCTCTTAATTTCTTTTTGTCTTTTGCATACTAGGTTATATATACCATATTATCTATGTAATTTGTACTTACATATACTACTATATATGTATGTGTTTGTATATCACTCTATATATTTATATGTATATATGTATACATGTGTTTATATACCTGCATATTTATATACATATATGTAAACTGTTCTTGTAATTAGCTTTTTGTGATTTTTTTGTAATTAATACATGCTAACAGTGGGGCTTCCATGTTTTAAACATGATTATAGCATTATTGTTTTTTTTCTCATCATGGATGTCTTTCTATAGAAGCAAAGCAGCTACAGAATAAAATCATTAGAAACAATGAAGATTAGTATTTTTACCATCTTTTTTCATGTTCGTAATGAATTGAGTTGTGAAAACAAATAATTCTTCTTATGTTTGCTGCATGTATTGAAACTGTGAATAAGAATTCCAGCATATTTTGATCAGCAACTAGAATTATCAATTGATTTATTTAGTAATTTTGTCTGTCTGCAATGGAAGAATGGTCATAATAGTTTTCCACAATACTGAACAGTTTAAACACTTCTCTATAAATCTGAACTGGAAGCATTACAATAATGCCAAATGTCAGATTTCTTAATTTATAGCATAAAAAGGACATTGAAATATTTTTTCTATAAAACAGATTGCAGTATGTGGGAGGTTGAGAGATATCATCATCCCTGATTACTTTTTCTAATAAACACATTTTTGTATCACTTTAATGTTTACAAAACATTTCACTCACATTGTTTCTTAATTTCATATATAGTACTATGAAGTATAAAATGCTTAGACCTCTTTGTTTACTATTTCATAACAATTTTTCTAGCTAGTAATTGATGAGTAGAGATGGGTATTATCTACAAAATGTCAGACAGACAAAAAACTTGTTCACAGCTCACTCACAAGAGAAACACTCTGGTGCAAGTACATGAGCAAATGTATTGTCATGGGCTCACTTTGAAGTATTTCTTTATAGGTAGTCTTTGTGCTTAATTTTGATTATTTCAAAAAGTGAATGTTTGTTCAAAATATATTTTTATCAGATTTAATTATTAAGATTAATGTTGGTATGGTTATAAGAGATTTCTTCTTTAAGATAATCACTTGATTTTCCAAATGTTAAATTGTTAGCTGTAAGGGAACATGTTGAATTGCCATCATTGTCCGATAAATTTTTTATTCAGTCTTTATCTCTCTTCATGCCTTCTTTGTGTCCCTGCTCACAGTTCATTTTTGCATCTTCAAGAGAAATAATTTTCATTAGTCTTCACTTTTCAAAGTGAAAATGTCTATAGTGGGTTTTCAGTTTTGACAGTAAAGCTTTTATTTATTGAATGTGTTTTATCTTTTCAAATTTATATAATTTGAAATGATTACATAGCAAAAATTTAAACTTCTACCTTTATGATCTGGCTCAAAGAAGATCATTCTTTTTCTATATCCCCAGGAAAGTTGCACTATTCATAAAATTGTCTGAGAGTATCAAGTCCAACTGGTTTCTTTCTTTCTTTTCCAACCATGATTAGTATTTCTGCAACCTTCTGAAAGTTCCTGAAACAATTATAATCCTTCTTTTGCTATAACTTATCACAGTGCAATAGGTGATAATACCCTTCAAACATGGGCTTAGGGATTCATATATAAAATGCATGGAGTGCTGGGACTGGAGGTCAAGGAAGATTTCTTACCAACCATCCTATCATGCACAAGCCCAGGGATCTATCCTCATCATGATGAAAACCAACTGCAAATGTCTGCATTCATGTACAAACTTGCATTTTCCTTGAGGCTTTATTAAATTTTAAGATTGATAACATTATTAAAACACAAATCATTCCAAATTGAACTGTAGGAAAGATGACATTTAAAATATAAGGGAAATTTTCTAGTGACTATAACTGAGAACATATAGCTGAGAGCATACATCCTATTTTCTTGGAATAAAAGATGTGGAGATAATCATCCATATTAAAATATGACTCTAAAATAGAAAAAAAGATGATATTGTAAAAATATATAGTCCATACAAATTAATAAAATTTTCTGCATTTTTATATTTACATGATGTGCCTTTTCAGGATTAATAATAGGTATGATTCTGTGATAAACTAAATCATCACTTTCTCAGAATGTTCAGACAATCATATCTATGGAAGAATAGGGTAAGATATCAGATGATGATATTGACTACTTGGTTAAACATAAATATTCTCTTTAACTTTACAATGGTTTTTAGATTCTCTGATTTGTTGGAAAGATAGGGTGCTTTTGGTTATGAATTTCTGATTCAGAGCTACTGTTAATGAAGTGGTTGGATATATTTTAATATTTTTCAACTGGGCAGTTTTTAAATATAATATAGAAAATATCTTTGGTGTATGATTTTAGAGAAGACAGACATTAAATAAAATTTATGAATACTCAGTATGAATAGATTTATTCATTTTGCCTAAGTACCACCAAACTCCCACTAGACACATGACCCATTTCAACAAATCTATAATTCTCATGTTGCTACTTCAATAAAGCACAGAGAAGGGAAAAACTGACTAGAATATACAGTTATTAAATCCAACTGACTAGTCAGGCATCAATAGTTCCTGTCTGTAAAACTAGCTAATCAGGAGTCTGAGTTCGAAGATCCTAGTTCAAAGAAGGAAAGTCCATGACATTCTTATATTCAATAAACTACACAGAAAAAAAAACAAAACAGAAGTGGTGATGTAGTTCAAGTGGTAGAATGCTAACCATGAGTGAAAGGAGACAGGAACAGTTCCCAGGACTAAATTTCAAGCCCTATGTTGGATAATTGTAATAATAATAATAATAATAATAATAATAATATAACAACAATAAGAAATTCAGCTGATAGTAACATAGTACTGATAGAGAGTTTCTGTTCACCAGTTAAACTGTATAATTCATATACAGGAATTCAGAGATTTTCTTTTAAAATGTATTTTGATTTCTAAATTTAGTTTTTGATTCTGTTTAGTTGAAATCATGAATTAATAAATCTGCAAATGAAGCAGGCTTACTGTACTATTTAGGAAAATATTATGGTTCCAGGGAGGAAATAATGTAATGGCATGTTTGTTTGTTTTTTTCTTCCAATTCTGGGCTTAAGCTCGGGGCCTGAGCACTGTCCTTGGGCTTTTTCTCAAGGCTACAGCTCTACCACTTGAGCCTCAGCACCACTTCCGGCTTTTATCTATGTACGTGGAACTGAGGATTGAACTCAGGTCTTTGTGCATGCTAGACAAGCACTCTACCACTAGGCCAAACTCCCGGTGGTTTTAATGTACACATTTGGGAATGCTTTAATAGCTTAAGTATAAAAATTGTTGGATAATATATTTTCACAGCAAAAGAAAAAGATACATTCTAACACAACGAGAAGAATTATTTCTATTGTATTTTCAATACAATACTTAGGATACACATATGGTTTCAGGAACAAATACAAATGAATATTCTCAGAAAATTCACACACAGTTTTTGTTTTCAATAGTGTGTTTTAGACAAGCACTTGAACTCACATTCTGTTAAGAGACACTAACGGGAGATTCGGCGGAAGATGTCAGAGGTTCAGGGTGAGACATACTGAGCTCCTGCCAAGATTCATGTACTGGCAGTGCAGGAGACAGTCCTCTAACAGAAATTGATCCTAAGTAAGCTTTAGGACCACAGAGAACTCAGGCAGAGAGGAAAATAAGGAAAAAAAAGGAAGAATACCAGCGCGAAAAGAGAGCTTGGAGCTCCGCCGGGGAGCAGCTAAGGAGACAAAGGCTCTTCTGAATCAGAGCAGAGAAAGTGCTCCACAGCAGCGCACACCCACCGGCTGCAGACAGAGCCACACAGAGCCTGGCCAAGCCCAGAGCCAACACCCGGCAGTGCACAGACCTGCCAGCTTCACAGAATAGGAGAATCCAGCAATTTGTGAGTACCTTCTCCATGGAGAACTTTCCACTTCTGGTCTGGGAATGGCATTGGGAGTGAGCCCCTCCCCCACCAGCTGAGAGCAGCGCCATCCTGACTGCTGGCAACGACCCAGGCCAAAGCAATTGGAGCCTGAGAGATGTTGCTGACAGTGCCACCTAATTGGCAAAGGCTTTCCCAGAGATCCCTTAGCCAAAAATTCCGACCCAGCACTGGGGAAGTCCATCCCCCTGCACCGCCGCAGACCCCTGTAAACAAAGCGGCCCCTGGATCTTTCAGCTTTGTTTTACCAAACAAGCAATCTGATCTGAAAAACCGCAAAACCAAATCACAAGAGAAAAAGACTTTGTGAAGTGTTTAGATCCTGAATTTGGTGGAGACACAAGTTTTCTAACCTCTCCCACCACCCAAAAAAAAAAAAAATGAATACCCTTTTTTAAATCTTTTTTATTACCCCTTTCATTTGCATTTTTAAATGTTCTTATTTTTCTCTTTCCCCTTTAACCTACACCTTTTTTTCTAATGTTATGATTCATTCCTTTTTTTTTCTTTTTTTCTGCTCTCTTTTCCCACAATCCTGCTGTCACTGTGGTCATTCCTAGAAACACAGTGACAGCTCTGGGTACAGTTTGAACAAAAACGATATCCATATTGATGCAGTCACCTGCTTTTTAATCTCCGGGTTCTCAACCCTAGTATCTCTTGGGTAAGAACTCAGAACACTGAGGAATCTCCCCCCACGTTTTTTCTTTCTTTTTTTTTGTTTTTTTTTTTTTTTTTGTTTTTTTTTTTGGTTTTGTTTTTATTTTCATTTTGTGTGTGTGTGTGTGTGTGTGTGTGTGTGTGTTCTGTTTTATTTTGTTGCTGTTTTGTTTATTTTTTTCTTTTATTTCTTATATTGGTATCATTGAAATCACCTATATCAACCTCTCTCTTTTCTCTATATATTCTTCTTATTATTCTTCTTATTTTGATAAGTTTTATCTAAGTTCATCTAAACTTTCTACACAAATACTCTACCTGTCTATCACCTTAGGTCAGTTATCCTTACACAATACCCTTTCTTCATTACTATAATATTCTTACACTCCTGTATTATTCTTTTCCTACCTCCCTTGTCGTCTTTCATATCATTTTTCTATCTCTGGTCCTCTGTTCATCCTTCAACTCTTATAATGCATTGATCTACATTTGATGGTTGTTGAGCAATGCTGTGTATCTAGGTGTTCAATTATACTCTAGGTCCAGAGGGACTTAAATACAATAGTGATTGGATTGAGGGGCTTATTGTTTTGGTCATAAATTGGTCATCTGTGATTGTATTAGATTTGTATGTAAATGTAAAAAAAGAGAGAGTGTTATTACCAATATAAAAGAGCTAATATCTATTGTCAGCCAACTAAAAAGGTCTAGGTTAGTTATATTTGAAAAATTATAATCTTGTTTAGTATTAATCTTGCTCCCATCCTCAAATGGACAGAACAAGAAACTCAAGAAAAATGTCAAATCAAGGAATAGCATCTCCCACCCAATATAAACAGGTAATGGAGCAGTCAGTGGCAAATCTAGAGGAGAGCATTACAAGTGCTATACAAATGCAATTGATAAACATCATTAACGAAAAATGTGAAAACATAAAGAAAGAGATAAGGGAGAAGCCACAGCTAAACAAGAGGAAACCATAAACAAGGTGATATGTGAAAAAGGGGCAGTCATAAAGGAGACTATAATAAAGGTTTTTCAAAGAAAAATGGATGAATTCATAGAATCCACAAACAAAAAGGTGACTGAACGCCAACAAATGTCCAAAGAGAATAAAAATGCAGAGCTAACCACTCAAATGGAAATCAAGGAGCTAAAGAAATCCATACATGATCTAAAACAAGAGATGCAAGGCATCAAAAATGAGCAATTAGAAGCAAGGGAGATGAAGAATAAAGAAGATAGCTTTGATAGCAGGTTAGACAATGCAGAAGAGAGAATTTCCGGGGTTGAAGATAATTTAGTTGTTATAAAAAAGAACAGAAAATGAGTCAACTCAAATCTAGGAAATATGAGAAAATGATACAGGAGGTCCAAGATACAATTAGAAAGCCTAATTTAAGGCTAATTGGTATTGAGGAGGGTCTAGAGAAAGAGGTCAATTGTATTGGAAATATACTTGAGGGAATCATCTCAGAGAACTTCCCAAATATCCAGAAAGGCAGGCCCATCCAGATACAAGAAGCTTTTAAAACCCCAAAGAGACAGGACCAGAAAAGGACAACCCACCGCCACATTATATTCCGAACTGGATCAATAGAGGCCAAAGATAGTACCCTAAAAGCAGTCAGGAAGAAGAGAACAATCACCTATAAAAGCAAACCAATCAGAATAACCCTAGATTTCTCAGCAGAGACCATGCAAGCAAGAAGAAATTGGAACAATATAACACATGCTCGGAAGTCAAATAACTACCAGCCAAGAATACTGTACCCAGCTAAGCTCTCATTCATAACTGAGGGAAAAATAAAAACATTCCATTCCAAGGAAAAGCTTCAACATTATGTAGCAACAAAACCAACACTACGGAAAATTCTCAAAGATGTTCTACACATGGAAAACCAACACAAATGTAATACAGAGAAAGACATGGCACCTAAAACTCATAACATCTAAGTACCACAAAAACTATCAAGACACAGGCCCTAATGAAAGCTTGTAAAAATGGCAGGAACTAATAAATATCTCTCAATCCTAACTCTCAATATCAATGGACTTAACTCTCCAATTAAACGGCATAGGCTGTCCAGCTGGATCAAAAAACAATATCCATCATTTTCCTACCTTCAAGAGACACATCTTACCCAAAAAAACAAACACCTTTTGAAAATGAGAGGTTGGAATAAACTCTATCAAGCTAACGGCCCCCATAAACAGGCTGAAGTTGCCATCCTCATATCAGATAAAATAGATTTCAAACTAAAATTAGTGAGAAAAGACAAAGAAGGTTACTACATACTACTAAAGGGATCTTTCCTCCAGGAGGACATAACCATCCTAAATATCTGCTCACCAAATCCCGGAGCTCCGAACCTCATCAAGCAAACTTTACTTTCACTGAAACCGTACTTAGATTGAAACACAGTGATTGTTGGTGAGTTTAACACACCACTTTCACCTTTGGACAGATCAACAAGGCAAAAACTCAACAGAGAAACCTTATAATTGAACAACTATATAGACCAACTAGATCTAACAGACATCTGCAGATTATTCCACCCAGCAACAACACAATATACGTTCCAGCACATGGAACATTTTCCAAAATAGACCACATTTTAGTCCATAAAACAAACCTGGACAGATTCAGAAACACTGAAATTATTCCCTGCACTCTCTCAGACCACAAAGGCATCAAATTGGAACTAAACACACAACTCCAGCAACGAAAACCCTGTAACTCATTGAGACTGAACAACACATTGTTGAATCACCAAGGGTCATCGAAGATATCAGAACAGAAATCCAACAGTTTATGAAATTTAACAATAAGGAGCACAGAATACCAGCTCTTTTTGGACACGGCAAAGGCAGTACTCAGAGGAAAATTTATAGCTCTGAGTGCCTACAATAACAAATTGGAAAACTCGCAAACCAACAAGTTAATGTGTCACCTTAAGCTCCTGGAAAAAGAGCAACAAAAAAACCCCTAATCCCACTAGAAGGTTCAAATTATTAAAGTCAAAGCATGATTAAATGAATTGGAATCCAAAAAAACTACAGAAAGAATCAACAAAATAAGTAGTTGGTTCTTTCAAAGAATTAACAAAATTGACAAACCCTTAGCAAATTTTACCAAAAAAAGAAGGGAGCATACCAAAGTAAACAAAATCACAGACGAAAATAGTAATATCACAACAGAAATTACCAAGAACCAGAGTATCATGAGGGAATACTTCTCAAACCTACGCCAACAAATTTGAGAACCTAAAACAAAGGGGTGAATTCCTAGCCAATATTAACATACCCACACTGAACCAAGAAGAAGTAAATCAACTAAACAGGCCTATTTCAAGCACTGAAATAGAAATGGCAATAAGAGACATTCCACCTAAGAAAAGCCCAGGGCCAGATGGATCCACAGCTGAATTCTATAAGGTCTTCAAAGCAGAGCTCACACCAATACTCCTCAAGCTCTTCAACGAAGTTGAAAATGAAGGTTCTTTACCAAACTCATTCTATGAAGCCAGTATAACCTCATCCCCAAACCAGACAGAGATTCATCAAAGAAAGAAAACTATAGACCTATATCTTTGATGAACATCGATGCAAAACTTCTCAACAAAATACTGGCCAACCTTCTACAACAACTCATCAAAAAAATTATACACTATGATCAAACTGGATTCATCACAGGGAGCCAAAGCTGGTTCAACATACGCAAATCAATTAATATAATTCAACACATCATCAGGAGCAAGGACAAAAATCACATGATTGTCTCAATAGACGCGGAAAAGGCATTTGACAAGATCCAACACCCCTTTATGTTAAAAGCCCTGGAGAAACTAGGAATCCATGGAACATTTCTCAAAGTAATAAGGGCTGTGTATGAGAAACCCACTGCTAGTATTACACTTAATGGTGAAAAGCTAAAGCCATTCCCTCTAAAATCAGGAACGAGACAAGGATGCCCACTTTCTCCACTACTCTTTAACATAGTACTAGAATTCCTAGCCAGTGCAATAAGGCAAGAAGCAAGCATAAAGGGGATCCAAGTAGGGAAAGAGGAAGTAAAACTTTCCCTCTTTGCAGATGACATGATCCTGTATATAAAGAATCCTAAAGACTCTACTCCCAAGCTCCTTGAGCTGATTCAAAACTTTGGAAGGTTAGCAGGCTATAAAATTAACCCTCAAAAATCAACTGCCTTCCTCTACGCCAACAGTGAGAGGAGTGAGGCAACAATCAGGAAAGCAAATCCTTTCACAATAGCTTCAAAGAAAATAAAGTACCTAGGAATTACCTTAACTAAGAATGTAAAGGAACTCTTCGATGAAAACTTTAAAATCTTGAAAAAGGAAATTGAAGCAGAATTGAGGAAATGGAAAAAACTCCCGTGCACCTGGATTGGAAGAATCAATATCGTGAAAATGACAATCTTACCAAGGGCTATCTACAAATTCAATGCAATACCCATCAATATCCCAATGTCATTCTTTAAAGAAATAGAAGAGGCAATCCAAAATTTCATATGGAATAATAAAAGACCCCATATAGCAAAAACACTTCTTAACTGAAAGAACAGTGCCTGAGTAATTACAATACCAAACTTTAGACTCTATTACAGAGCTATAATAATCAAAACAGCTCGGTACTCGCTCAAGAACAGGCATGAAGACCAATGGAATAAAACTAAAGACCCAGATATTAAACCACAGACCTATGGCCACCTAATCTTTGACAAGGGAGCCCAAAATATAGAATGGAAGAAAGATAGCCTCTTCAACAAGTGGTGCTGGCAGAACTGGTTAAGAACCTGCAGAAAACTAAAGTTGGATCCTTCTTTGTCACCCTGCACTAGAACTAACTCCAAATGGATCAAAGACCTGGAGGTAAAAGCCGACACTCTGAAAACTTTACAAGAAGGAATAGGAGGATAGACCTCCTTGGCACAGGTAGAAACTTTCTAAATAAGGACCAAGAATCACAACAAATCAGAGAAAGGCTGGATAAATGGGACTGCATTGACCTGCAGAGCTTTTGAATGGCAAAGGACATAGCTGGTAAACTAATTAGGAAGCCTACAGAGTGGGAGAAGATCTTCACCAACCAAACAACAGACAAAGGCCTCATATCTAAAATATATCAACAGCTCAAAAAATTGAATCACTCCAAAACTAATCTCTAAAGTAACAACCATCCCATTAAAAAATAGGCCAAAGACTTAAAGAGAGTCTTCTCTGAAGAAGAAACAAAAATGGCCTATAGACACATGAAGAAATGCTCAACATCTCTGGGTCATAAAAGAAATGCAAATCAAAACAACTCTAAGATTCCACCTCACTCCAGTTAGAATGGCCAGGATCAGGAAAAGTAATAATAACAGATGCTGGAGGGTATGTGGCTAGGAGGGATGACTACTACACTGTTGGTGGGAATGCAAACTCGTTCAACCATTATGGAAAGCAGTGTAGCAGTGCCGCAAAGACTCAACATAGAGTTCCCCTATGACCCAGCAATTCCACTACTTGGCATTTACCCAATCATCCAGAAACAAGGGCATACTAAATCCACTAGCACAACAATGTTCATTGCAGCACTATTTACCATATCAAAGATATGGAACCAATCTAGATGTCCCTCAATTGATGAGTGGATCAACAAGATGTGGTATTTGTACACAATGGAATTCTATGCTGCTGTCAGAAAGAATGACATTGCCCCATTTGTTAGGAAATGGAAAGACTTATAAAAGATCCTATTAAGTGAAGTAAGCCAGACTCAAAGGAACTTAGGCTCAATGGTTTCCCTCATTTGTCACAATTAGTAGAAACCTTGGGATCTCCTGTTGGGAGCCAGAGTGGAATCAAACTGTACCTTGACTTGCATCAGACGATGGCTTTATTGTCTTATTGTTTTCTGGCCCTATTCTATGTAAATGACCTGAGAATTACCATATGAATGTAAGACCTGGAGGTTCCCTGGGTCTGGAGGAGGGAAGAAGCAGGAGTGAAACATAAACGCGGCAGTCTTTACCTGGACTGCGGACATCCCGGACCCGGTGTGTCTGTCTCTCTTCTATTTCTTCCTAGTCCTTGCCCCCGATTTCAGGAACCCCTATCTGCGAACCCTGGTTTGCTGCCGGTTGGCCCCAGCACTCTCTTAGCAGAGATTTGCAATAGAGCAAAACCTTGATACAAAAGGCCGTATAGTAAGACGCTAAATGAAAGGATCTCTAGGATATAGAAACATACGCCATATAATGAACGATTGTTGTTCTTAAGGTACTATGTTATCTCTCATCTCTTTTGCTCTCCCTTGGTTATCTCATATTGTTAGAGTATCTCACTTTGTTACCTGATATATCGGATATATTTGTATTTGGTTATTTGAAGTTGGATAGGGAAAGGGGGAAAACAAGATGAGGGGTGGGGGTTTGGGGGGAGGGAAATTCGGACCAAGACATGTGAAAGGGTATCAATGTATAGGAATTAATGCACCATCTATCTGGCAAACATCATGTAACCCTTCTATTAATTACTATAAAATATATATGGAAAAAAAGGAAAGTATAAGTTTCAGTTAATTCCTTATGAGGAAAAAAAAAGAGACACCAACAGAATGACACATCGCTTTCAGATGTTTAGAAAATAAAAGAAATAGGCTATAAATTGTTGATTAATCCTGTTTTTTTATAGAGGTATTTTCTATTTAGAATTTTGCTTACAAAAATAGAGACAATTAAAAATAAATAAATATGGTAATATTTTCTTAATTTTTTTCCTATGAAATTCCAGCTCAGTAAGTTTACCTTTGTATATATATTAAAGTATCAAAATTTGAATGTAAACTATGAATATTTTCCTATTGATGATGAAATTTATTAATGGAAAGAGACAGGACTAAAAGATAAAGAGGAAAATTATCATCTGGGAGATACCTGGAAATTGGAATAGAGACTAAGAGAGAGTAAGAGACTTTTTGAAGTGATTTTGATCAGATAAATATATAGTATATTTTATTTAAAATATTTAATATAGTATTCTATATTTTATAGAGTTTATATTTTTATATTAGTTTATAATTTGGTGAGTTAATATTGGCTACTTGTGAATGTCTGTTTCTTCCAAAACAAGCTGGGGATAGAATGTAATATGAACTAAAGGCTATGTAGAAAATGTAGTTTGCAGAATAAAGCAGTATTATCTGCCAAGCTGTGTGATTTCTAGAATGATTATAAACTAAAAAACTGTGGACTTCAGCTTGTTTTCAATGATTTTTCAGAACTCTATCCCCATAAGAAATGTTAAAATAATTGATTCATGTATACCCTCTTGTTCATGTTTCTCATTGACAGAATAATAATTCTCAGTTATATAAAAACAATTGTCCATGTGGTAGAGGATGACAACAAATAGAAAATAAAATATAAAATGAAGATCTTATTTCAATGTAAACCATCTAGATATTGAAAAAATGATCACGGGTTTTGAACAAATTTTCTTTCAATTAATATATTTTTTTAGGAAAATCATATTTAGAAGTGTAGAAGCAGGTGCTGTATTTTCAAAGGACACATTTTAAGAAAGGGAGGACATTGCCAAATTTTAAAAATGGCCAAGTTAACCGGGCATGGCTGCTTATGCGTATAATCCTAGTTACTCAGGAGGCTGAGATCTGAGGATGAAGGTTCAAAGCCAGCCCGGGTACAAAAGGACCTGAGGACTCTTATCTCCAATTAACCTCTGCAACAAAACCAAACCAAAACAAAACGGGAAGTAGGCCTTGACTCGATGGTAGAGAGGTAGCCTTGAGCTGAAGAACCCCAAACACACACACACACACACACACACACACACACACACACACACACACACAAAATAAATAAATAAATAAATAAATATAAACAAAATAAAAATGGCCAAGTTAAAAAGATTGGAAAAAGAACACATTTTAGAAATATTCAATATCATAGATGAAAACACACACACACACACACGCGCGCGCGCACACACACACACACACGCACACCAGAGCTTAAAGTTAGTACTAATAGATAAATAACAATGTAATCAATTCAAGAAGGCCATTATCAGAACAGCTTCTCTTTTCTGTGAAAACAATGGCTAGATAATAAAAGACATTTCTCAAAGTTTTACTTTGTTTTGTTTCTTGTTTTGTTTGTTTTGTTTTATTGTATTTTATTGTCAGGATAATGTTTAGAGAAGTTACATTAGTCAGGTAGTATCCACTACCTGATACCTCTTCTTGAACCTTGATACCTCTTCTCATGTTTTTATCACCCTTTCCTTCTCCCCATGCCCTCCCATGTTAAAAAACTTCTCCTTACCCAGTATAACAGAATGTAAACACACAGTTAAATGTAGTATAAATAACTTTAATTTTAGCTTGATTCAATAATCTGAGTTAGTTGACATGTCTTGGAAATAAAATATCATTATGGTAGTAAGTTATAGATATTTAAAAATCTTAAAACTTATGACTACATTAAAAACTGTTTATTACATTATCAAAAAATGCTAGAGGGATCTTATCTGAATGTAAAAAAATCATTCATTATATATATATATATTAACTTATGAAAATAGGTAATTGAACTATGTCAGTCTTACTTATGTCTGTACTACTGTTTTCTATTATTGGAAAATTTATCACTCTTCTTTGTGTAAATTTTATCCTACTGGCATATTCAAGAACAATCATGTTTTATGAGATTTAAATTTAAACATTAAATGAAACTTTCATAGGAACTGTAAGATAGATATTTCAAAGGATAAACTTCAATGTTTTCTAAAACATGCATATGAATTAATGGCTAGGTTATCATAACTGTAAAAGAGTTGCAGACTCAATATTTAGACCTGATGAGAGTTCCCTTTTATGGAAATATTTTGATCTGTAACCCAGGAAAATGAGATAATAAAGCTGGTACATTTTATAGGACTTTGGCACAGATCAGTCATACTAGATGCCAACAGGTAGGGGACAGCAGAGTTCAATAGCTTTGGATCTTATTTGAAAGAGCAGTAAAAGAAGGCAAGGAAGCCCCACCTCAGCCTTGTGTGCAGACTTATTTTGAGAAAATTATAAATTAGAAGAGCTGGAAATAGCACTGTGAGAGGAAGTGTTTCCTGCAAAGGGGTCAGAGTGAAAGATCACAGGATTTAGGAGATTACAAGATCAGGTAATTTGCCCTCAGCATAACATAGTTCATTTGTAGTCATGAACTCTGTTGCCCACATTAGCATTTTAATCAATAACTATGGTTGTTTCTTCATGTGTGACAGTAAAGTTTATTGTGAAGAATAAATTCCTGTAAATAAAGCAATGAAAGTACATGACACATTTGGGAAAGCAACACATAAGTGGCTAAAGGAATGATGAGAGAATGAATAGAAAAAAAAACAATTCAGAGAAAAAAGCTAATTATAAAGATTAGTTGGTAATTGTGCGACCTGACAAAGAGACTAACAAGTTTGCATGTGAATTTTTTGTACATTATCCTACTGAAAGCCATGTTCATGCTTTTTTAAAAAGATAATTTAAAGGAAATATCTAAGGTGCCTGAGACCTGGAGAAGTATGGGCCCAGATCAGTCTGGGAAGAAAAGTTCCTAAGAACTTTTCCAGCTCCAAAGCAATCATCAACTGGATGTGTGATGTAAGTGGGAGGGCATCATCCTCAGATGTATGTGGCGTGTGTCTGAACTTTAATACTAGGAAAAAAATGCAATTGCAATTCTCCATTTGACTTAATGCTAAATAAGGTTCAAAATATTAGAATTACATAAATTTATTTTGGGTATCTAAATACTCAGGAAATGTACACTATTGAGGGAAAACAGCAAAAAAATAGTGAGGGATATTTTTAAGAGAATGTGAACAGGAAAAGTGGATGTGGCAGATTTTTGCTTTTTCTTTTTTTTTTTTTTTTTGCTTTTTGCTTTTTAGTAGCCTTGTCTGTCAAAGTACAGAGCCAAAGTGATTTTTTTCCATTATAGATAGACGTTTCTGAATGTCATTGAGGATGATAAAGATCATTAAAAGAAAACCAATAGCTTATGCTTAAACCTTACTTAAAAGGTGGGAGGTGTTTTGTTTTTTTTTTCACATTGGTCAGGAATTTTTATTTTATTTTATTTTTTTCATATTTTTTTTATTTTCATTCTGTTTTGGAAGTGAGTGGGCAATGGTAAGAGTAGAATTCAGATCAGTGTACTTGCCAGAGAAGTGCCACTTAGCTATGCTTCAATTCTTTACATTTTTGGCAGTTTTTCAGATACTGTCTCCAGCTATTGCCTCTTATCCATCAATCCCTACTATGCATGGTGCAATAGGTAGTAAATATCAAAGATAGAAAAATTATCATCATTTCTATCCTGAAGTTTGCCATCAGAGACTCATTGCAGTATAATCTAAACTGGAATCTTCACACCAAAAATTTAATGTTAGAAACACATCATTAACATTACTAGGAGATGGAAAACACAATCTACTTCTAAGTGTGACTGAATGGAGAGGATTGCATCCCATTCCCATGACAGTTTCAGAATCTACAAGGGGTGTGACATAGAACACAGCAATCACCTCACAAAGATAAATCCCACACTGAATGATAGGTATGGGTGGGGGAAATTTTAATATCTAATTATAATAGCTGCTAAAAAGTCAAAGAAAGAGGACAAACAGTTTGTGGGACTCATTCTGGCAAAGTATTGCCTTGAAGGACAAAGAGATGCTTAGAAAGTGGAAACTACTCTTGGAGATTTTGTGATAAAGGAAGAGGGCAAGGAAAGATGCTAATGATACTGGTGAAATGCAAGCACATGTTATATTTATCTTTTATTGATTTTTCATTGCATTATTGCTCTAATAAATTGCCTTAGTCATTTAACTAAACTAAATATATTTTTCTGATGTTCTACAGGATGAAAGTCTGAAATCATTTTTTGATGATGAGTATTAAAGTGTCAGGAAGACCGACTCTTTCTGGACTGGTTGTAATATCTAGTGGACACCTACCTTACTGGTGTGTGATCTTTTTAAAAATGTTTTTTAAAAATGTTGGGATAATGTATAGCAGGGTTACAGTTGCATTTGTCAGATAATAAGTGCATTCATTACTTCTTACACATTGATGCCCCCTCTCATGGTTTTGTCCCCATTTCTCTCTCCTTTTCCCCCTCTCAATCATCTGTTTCCCCCTTCCCTTTCCTATTTTAAATAAACATATAGACAATATACCAAATAACAAAGTCAGATACAGTAACAATGAGATTATCCCAAAGGAGGAAAAAAAGAGAAAAGCCAAGAGAAATAACATAGTATTTTAAGAACAACAATCACACAAGATAATCGCATCGCTAATGTTTTTGACTTTCATCATGGCACTGTCCCTTTATGAACCATTGTTTACTACATTAACTTCATCCTTATTGAAGTCAGTCTCCTCAGGTCCAGATTATTTTTTTCAAATAGGAAAGTTCCTTTTACCATAAAATGTAGCACACTGAGTCCAGGAATTATGACAAATATTTGGAAGCCATTATTCACATTGCTTGTACTTCCTTCCGACTTAAATAAAATGACACTATAAATTAAAGAAACTGCACTTTTCTATGCCAATGGAAGAGGGCAGTCTTAAACAACAACAACAACCAAAAAAAAAAAAACCTAGTTAGACCCTCAAATTTTGTCTTAGGTATATGCATACATAGTGTGTGTGTGTGTGTGTGTGTGTGTGTGTGTGTGTGTGTGTGTCTTAAACCTAGGGCCAAACAGATACTAGAAGACAATATCCATGCAATTATTCAGATAGGATAAAGTACAAAAAAATTTCTTCTATATTTAGATAAAACTTTTGTGATTGAGATTTTTTTTAACTGAGCACAAATTCAACTGATTATTGTATATCAAAATAAACAAAACCTACCTAAATAAGAACTTTCAGGAAAGAAAATACCTTGACTTGGTAATTATTACTTTGTTTTCTTTTTGTTTATTGGTGGTACTGGGGTTTCAACTTAGGGATTTGTGAATGGATAATTGGGGTGTGTGTGTGTGTGTGTGTGTGTGTGTGTGTGTGTGTGTGTGTGTGTGTGTCTGTGTGTCTGTGTGTCTGTGTTTGTCTATGTCTGTGTGTGCTTACTGACTTGCAATTTAAAGCATCAGGACAAAAATATATAAAATTCTAAACATTTTCAAGCAAGAATTAACCAGACTTAGGGGAAAAGGAAAATACCATAACATTAAAAAAAAAAAAAGTTTTACGGTAGGCTGAGATCTGAGGATAAAGGATCAAAGCCAGCCTGGGCACAAAAGGACCTGAAACTCTTATCTCCAATTAGTCTCTAGAAAACGGAAGTGGGGGCTTAGCTCAAGGTTAGGGTATTGGCCTTGAGCTGAAGAGCTCAGGGACAGCGCCCAAGCAGAGTTCAAGTCGTATGACCGTCCCCCCCACACAAAACTTTTAGTTTACTTTAGTAAAGATTCAATTGCATACTTTAAAATGTAAGGTACACTTGTTTAAAATTTTATAAAAGCTCTGATTAGATGAATAGAAAGTAGAAATATATAAGGATTAGAAAGAGATAGGCTGACCTATAACAGGCAAAAGAAAATATGTAACATATCCAATTACAGTGGAATGAGTTAAAAAGAAGACAAAATAAAAATGTAAAAGAAATTACACATAATAAAATCAATCGTAAATCAAAATGAATTAAAAAGAGATTTAAAAAAACAAGATACTATGTTATCTCTCATCTCTTTTGCTTTTCCTTGGTTATCTCATATTTACAATATTTCACCTTGCTACCTGATATATTTTACATATGCTTAATTGCTTATTTGAAATAGGAGAGGGAAAGGAGGAAATCAAGATATGCGGGAGGAAGGAGGAGGGAAATAGGGACCATGACATGAGAAAAGGTATCAGTATTTGTGAAGTAATGTACCTTCTATCTGGTGAACATAATGTAACCCTTCTACTAATTACAATAAAAATATATGAAAAAAACTAAGGTACCAAACATAAATTATAAATATACTTAATAATTAACATATAATAAAGGTAATAAAACAAAATGTCAGAGATGGAACAAAATTCAGTCATATAAACAATTTTAAATAGCCTTATCTGATGTAACAGATTTTCAAATTCATTCATTGCATTCAGTAAAATTTTATGAAAACTTACAAATAAGAAAAACAAAATTGTACAGGCATAGCTTATTAAAACAGTACAATCAACTTATGTGCCTTACAAAAGTTATATTCAAGAAAATATCATTGCAAATCAAGAAGACAAATTTTAAAAACCAAGGACATAGTAATTTTCTCTATTAACAACAAGAAATTAATATGGAAATGAACTACTGTAAACTCAATAAGTATCTAAATAAAATACAAAAGAGAAAAGAAATTTTAAAAATTACCAATTCAAATATCACAATTAGTTAATAAATCAATTTAGTATTTGAAAGATAAAAAATAGGCAAATACCAATGAAGGAAAATTGGGAGAAAGAATCTTAAAAACAAGAAACTTCAGAATGTAATTAAATATGGCACAAGATAATAAGGAAAAATTGGATGTTTTCACAAAACTATTACTCTTTAGAAAAATTGCTATGAAATTTATGATATAGGGGAAATGTTCATGAGTTACATTTCATTCTAATTGAAGAAAAACCTAGAAAACACTCATGGAACAAGGAATGAATGTTATTAAAATATATGCCACAAACCCATTCCAAGGTCAAAGATCTAGGAGCATTCGTTCACATAAAGCATTTTCATAGCATATAAGAGGACTTATGCTCAAACTTCAGTACTGAAATTAAATAAATAAATCCACAAATAAGAAAATAAAATGAGATAAATTCACTGGAAGATTTAGGAATACCTAAAAGGCCAGAAAATTATAGTGTTGTAAAAATTGTTCTGAAACATGTATAAAACTTGTACTTAAATTGATGCATGGAACTCCCAAATTATATAGCAACTTAAATGATAAATATTAATATCCATGTCTAGGCAAGACATTACTAAACAGAATTGAATCCTATATTCACACAATAACATATCAAGATAAAAATTACTGTCTTTAACGATGGTTATTTTTCTCTGAATTGTTCAAAGCCTTTCCTTGAGAACCTAAATTGCATACCTGATGTTGCTATTCCTATGAAATTTCATAAGATCATGCAAAATCAATTATGGGATGGCATCTATAAATAGAATCTTTATTCCAGGACTTTCAATGTCATTGAGAAACTGTACCATCGTTGATGATCTTTACTGTTTTTTTCTTTAACACAATGAAAGGGAACAGATAGAAAGAAAAAGATCCCAACAATAAAAAATATATGTTAAAAAAAAGAAAGGAAAAGATCACATACTCCCTGGAAAAAATGTGCTGTCAGAACGAAGCCAAACTTATATATGCTGTTTGATATTATGTTGCATACTAATAAGATGAATCTGAGTTTTTCTTGACCTCAAAATTGTACTTGCAGTGGTCCACAGAGAAGAAGGAATTAAACGTACCCACCAATATTTTTGGACTAGAATGAACCTGCTACAATTGGCTGACTTTCAAAATGTGACACAGTTACCAATTGCTTTGCTTTCAGATGTTCACTGTAGTCATCTTTCATCGATCAATTAAATATGAAATCAATTATGGTATTGCTTGCTATAGCTAAGTAGCCTTCATTAATTACAATCTGTTCTGAAATTCACCTGTAATCATATTTTTTTCACCATCCTGACCTTATTGAAGACCAAAATTGTTCCTTCTCTACCCAAACAGAAATAGTTTAATAATTGGTGTTTTCCATTTAAGCGATCAATTTTCTCATCATCCAATTGGACTTGTTGCAACAAAGCTTTTATTACCAAGCCTTCTTGTGTCCAGAAAGCCTTTGGAACACATCACCACAGACTTGTTTCACAATAAAGTTAAATCTTCTGAGCACAGTACAAGTAATACTGTGCAAATGAACCCTGTTCAAGTGCACTTTTTTTTTTTACTCTAAATAGAGCCTGGTATACAAAATATTTTTCTGTTATGGACACATCCCTAGTTTTATATTCATACTATTTTTTCCATTCCCTGAAAATTATTAAGTACTCAGCACCCTATCCTGTGTGTTTGTGTGTATGTGTGTATGTGTGTTTCATCATTTAAAGTACATTTAATCAGTAACTATGGTTAGCCATAACCATAATGATAATTAGCATTTAGAATATATGCTTTTATTCTCTCGTTAAAATAAGATTGATTTCTTTGGGCTAGAGAGATGGGTACTACTTACTCAATATTTATTTTATTTAAACACAGAGTTACACTTTCCTGAAAGATACTCAGGAAAGATACCTTGACTCCTTAGAGTTCCTAACTGGAATTTCTAATTCTTTTATTAGATGAGCTTTATGTTTCAGAGGAATCCCTTTCAAAACGTGCTGTGTTCTGACATGACAAGATTTGCTGGTACCTTTTGCTTTCCTATGCAGTTTTCCTACGATGATGATGAGATGCTGGCAGGGTAGTATTGTCCACTGAAGGGAACAAGCTGAAGTGGCTGAACAAAACACATGAGAATGTCCTTGGACAGGGATACTAGCAAGAAATTATCATAAAATCATGTACCGCAATTTTCTAAAATTATTAAATGAGCAAGGAAAATTTCCTAATTTGTTTGGATGAAGTTTTATTTGTGTGTTGATGTGTATATAAATAGTTACAGATAAATGCTTTACTAATGTTCAATAATAGCTTTAATTAAATGTGTTTACTTCATTCAACACTATAAACTCATACTAAGTAATCATAGAAAGGATATAGTTTTTATTTTTCAGTCATTGTGTATCACAAAGCATTAGTAAAAATGCTATATATGTTATATATGTATATGACACCTAAACATAGATATACATCATATTAGAAAAGGATACCAAGAAATAAGGCACTATTGCAAGACCTATTGCTACATTTCCTATAGGACTATATTTTTCAAATGTTTTACTATTTTGTGTCTCATTGCCCACACTGATATAACTGATTTAGCACAAGCCATGAAATAAAATTTCATTCATACACGTGGTTTCAAATATTTAGACTAAAAGGTAAAAGAAAGGCTGTATGACTTTAGGTAGATCTAGTGCATGCTTATCATTCTATGGAAAATAATAATGATATATTTTAATGATTCTCCATGGAAGGGATATTAGATCTATGGTAATGAAAAATTCTATCACCTTTTGAAATCTCACTAAGACAAGAGATATAGCTTGACATTTAATAACTTTCCACCAAGAGCAAAATATATTCTTAAGTGCCTCTGCTTAACCAACCTTAAAATAATTTGATTTTGCTCATTATTTCCTCATTAATGTACAAATAAAAAAGAGGCAGAATTTATTGAATAGTAAGAAAACTTTTAATTGCTTCTGAGCTAAAGG
The DNA here is from genome assembly GCF_031878675.1 of Megascapheus bottae. Taxonomy (NCBI): domain Eukaryota; kingdom Metazoa; phylum Chordata; class Mammalia; order Rodentia; family Geomyidae; genus Megascapheus; species Megascapheus bottae. The sequence goes on from NC_143521.1 coordinate 26,707,030, forward strand.
TTGTGGCTTCATCTTTTCTTTGGTGTAGGAATGATCTTTTTTAATGTTGGAACAACCTGAAAAAATTATGTTAAGCTAAACAAGTCAGGCCTAGAGAGATAAAGGATTCATGTTTTCCATTATATGTGTATGATAGATTTAGTGTGTAAAATTAAAAGTAAATATTTGAGGTGGCATACAATGTTTACAAATGCATTAACTGAAATAGGGTAGATTCAAGGGAGGACCCAAATAATGTGATTTGTTAGAAAGGTAAAGGCAAAGTTCAACAAAATAAACATCAGAAAGTGGGTATTTGGATGGGTTTGGTAGTGTCAAGAGCAAAGGGGTAAATGAAGAGAAGAGGGGGTATTAAGGCAATGGGGAAGTTAATGTGTATTCTACAAAATTAAGAAGATTGAGGGAAGAAGTGTGTAGGGGAGGAATAGATGAGAATGTTGAATGGGGTGACATTTATCAATATGCATTGTATTCATAAACTAACTTGTTAACTGGAAACTCCTTTGTACAACCACTTAGAAGTAATAAAAATTACTAAAATAACAAAACAAGAATGCCCTCTTTTTTCCACTAAGTGATGTTTGCTACATTGAATCCCTCTTAGGAGATGGTGAAATACTAGTCATTGCCCTGAAATTGTGAGACCTACTGCTTCTTTCCTGAGAATTCTCCAGGGTGAATTAAGTTGTTATTTAAAATGCAAATATGCTCTCAATCCAGGAGCTGGTTTCTCTAACCTGTAATATTAACTCATCAGAAGGCTGAGATCCGATTAATTCAACTTGAATTCAGTCAGGACAGGAAAGTCTGTGAGACTCATCAATAATTAACCACCAAAATACCAGTAGTAGAGCAGTGACTCAAGTAGTAGAGAGTTGGCCTTGAGCAAAAATCTAAAGGACAGCACCCAGACTCTCTGACTTCAAGCTTCAGGACCAACACACACACACACACACACACACACACACACACACACACACACACACACACACACACGTATAAATAAGTTATTTTAAAAAACTATGTTTCAGAGTATATGACGAAGCGCATGTCATAATGCTCACACTCATTTAAACAACGTTATTTTCACACATGAGCACATTCCTTTGTAAGGTGATATTGTTGTGACAACTTAATTAATTTGTGATCTTATTTGCATTTCAGTACTAACTAGAGAAATATATAATCCCTAACAATCACATAGATGATTTTCTAAGTAACATACTCATAGATACCTCACCTCATGTCACCATCAGTATCCTCTGTTTCTGCCATCCATAAAATACTTCTTATTTTCCACTGTAAGGCTTTCCTGTGCCTACCTTTGGGTCTTGCCACAACAAATGACATGATCACTGATTCCATTTACTGTAGCCAGTTCTAGGAAGTTTATGCTTGCTCTCATTTAGTTGATATTTGCTTATTTCCACACTTGCATAACCTAACATCATTATCTTCCATTTATATATATGAATATTTTTGTGTCAGGCACCATTGTTATGAAAAAATTAGCTAGGTAAATAGAATATACGCCTTTAGTACATTTATAGATGACAAATAAAATAAGCAAGGAAATGCAAACTGTAGCTGCATTATATTGGTTAACTTTATAGAAGTAGACGCTGGTTGTAATGGAGACAGAGAATGACCTGAAGATAGGAAAGATTATATAGCTAAAATATAATAGTATACAAGAATTGTATTACAGTAATGCTCAGTAAACTAATAAATAAGTTCGATCACTGTATGCTTTCCTTTCAATTATTTCCTGTCTACAAAAGGATTATAGAATTTGTGTGTGTGTGTGTGTGTGTGTGTGACAGAGAGATAGAGAGAGAGAGAGAGAGAGAGAGAGAGAGAGAGAGAGAGAGAGAGAGAGAGAGAGAGAGAGAGAGTTCTGAGCCTTGAATTGATGCCTGACACTATGAACATTTTTGCTCAAGGCTGCTTCCCTACCTCTTGTGCCACTCTATTTCTTCTTTTGGTTTTGGTTTTGTAAGTTTGTTTTATTGTTTGTATTTAATTAAAGATGAGAAGCTAATGGACTTTCAAACTGAAATCCTCAGATCTCAGCCTCTGCAGTATCTAGGAAGGCAGGTAGGAGCCACTGGCACTCTCTATAGTCACATTTTATGCTAAAAATGTTACAATACACATTTCTCAAATATGTCTTTAAATATGTTTCTATGCATATATACAAATATATTTAAGCTCAGCATAGATTTTTCCCCCATTTAGACTAAGATGGACATTTCTTTGACAAGTATGTTGCAGGTATTTTCTCTGAGGTTCTCATAGGTTTTTGACAATGTACATACATCAAATAGAAAATTTTGCTCATTTGGATTTAGGACTTTTCCAAATTACTCAAAATTCATTTTAGTTTACAACCTAGTTTATGGAAAATATTACATAACAAATTGCTTTTCCTCATGAAGCTAAAATGGTCTATTGCTAGAGTGCACAATTGTTTAAAAAATCTTAACAAGATTCAATAATTTAAATATTCTTCTCTATTATCAATGGTCTTTACATATCTAATTTTAAGCTAACCTATAATATTGAGTAAAATACAATGTTATTTTTATCAAGATGATTAAAAATGAACTTTAGAAAGTCATTTATTCATTTCCCAAGTATTTCTTATTTTTCTGTTTTTCTTTCAGTGTCTGAAGAAAGGGGTTGTATTTTCAGTTGGACCATGTGACATTTTAATGACTAACAATGCTTTTTTCTTATTGATTTTATCAGTACTTAGAGACAAGTAATATTTGGTTAAGATTATGAAAATTTGTGGATATGTAAAATGTCTTGAGAACAAAGACTATATATAATTAGAGTTGAGTTAACATGTGTTGTAAAATGACATAGTTCATCCCTGACTTTTAAATTTAGTTTTATATGAGAAAAAGAACAGAAGGAAGTTCCCATTTCCACTGAAATAAATACTGGGATTTCCATTTAGTCATAAAGTCATTAACATATTCACATACATATAAATTAACACAGGTAGAGAAGCTATTTAATTACTTATGATGCCTACTAAATGAACAAGAATCATGTAGAAAATGTAAGCTAATCAGAGACACCAAGACAAATTTTATATGGAAATGAATACTCAGTATTTTGGGGCTTATCTTAGAAGAAACAGCTTATAAAGACTGAGTTATAGCTGTTGATATTGACAACCCGCTTTCAGTTCTCAGAAGGATGACATCAAAATATTTCCTTAATCTAGATTAAGGAAATAAAAGTTATAATGGGGGGTGGGAGTAATATTTGAAGTAATAGTAATATAGTACTTTTTAACAAACTGATTCACAGAAAGAGAAATTCACAACTGAAAATTTTAAGAACATGCAAATCTTTAAAGACCAAAAGAAAACCTGAAACATAATCAAAACAAATGACAAGGAAAACTTACCTGGTAAAAATTCTCTTTTGCTGAGAATCAATGGAATCTGCACTGTAATAACTATCCTGTACAAACATCAAAAACTTTTGTATCAATAGCATATTGACTAATGCTATTAGTTTCTTTTAAAATATGGATATAACAAAAGTAACATATCTATGAGAACTTTTCAGTGGAAAACTCTAGAAAATTTAGATCCTGAAAATAATAAGAAATTGATTTCAAGAGAATCTAAGAACAACAAAAGAAACAGTGAATGAAGATTAAGATTAATATTTGGACTATATAAATCAGTATTTATTTAGTAGGTACAAAGTGACTTGAATAATGTCTAATTGTGTGTGTGTGTGTGTGTGTGTGTGTGTGTGTGTGTGTGTGTGTGTGTGTGTTTTGGTTGTGGAACTTGAAATATGGACAAGGGTGCTGTCCCCGAGTTCTTCCGCTAAAGACTATTTCTCTATCTTTTGAGCCACATCACCACTTTTGATATTCTGGCAGTAAATTGGAGAGTCTTACTGACTTTTATCTTCAGATTTCAGCTTCTTGAGGAAGTAGAAAAGATCACAGGCATGAGCCACCACACCCCACTAATTTTATTGTTTTAAAGACTTTCAGAAGTGTTGCTAGTATTGTAGTGGTTTGTAACATTTCTAATTATCAAGAAGAGAGGGAAATAGCCAAGAGATATTATTATAAAGTCAATATTTCAGGTTAACATTTTAATGATGACTACTTGTGGAATCAAAAAGAAATGAATATCTTACAATCGGTAATACTGAAAATGAGATTAGGCATTGAGAATGTAGATCTTTTCAAATGAATGCAAAAATTGATAAAGCAGAGAAATAGCACATTGGACAAAAATAATCAGTTAAGGTGCTATAACTGTAAGTTAGTAATTATATATAAATTTAATTTTTATTTTTAAAATCATAGATTCTGAAAGTAGGGAACTAATTAACAGATATATATATATATATATACATATTCCAGCTCTATGATGTTATAAAACTATACAGTGAATAAGCAAAGAGAACATTTAAAATGAAAAATGCTTTCAAATCTGATTACTTAGTATTATTTTTTCTTTTGAGATTATATAATCAAGAATAATAATATAAATTTATGTCTTTTATCATGGTAATTTTTTAATTAAGTAGGGTATCAGTCATTACATAATTATATGAATCTAAATAAAAAAAGCTTTAAATACATATAAGAAAGCTGGCCTTTAGTGGCTTATGCCTGTAGTACTTGCTACACAGGAGGCTAAGCTAGCCCAAGTACCAAATTCCATGAGTCCCTCTCTTTTTAAAAGTCCATTTATTGTTATCATAAAGGTGATATATTGAGAAGTTAGAGTGACCTAAATCCTATAAAGAGTACATTTCTTCCCTTTCCCTCAGTATCCTCCATTTTCTCCTATCTGTCTCTACCTACAAGTTGTATGGTTCATTTTCAGCATAGGGTCTAGTGAGTCTTATTTCTGCAATTGTTTACTCTTTGCCTAACATTCTTATTTTCCCTCTTACTTTCCCAAAGGCAGATAACAAACAAGATCAAAGGAAATGAAAACAAACATAAATCTGTTTCGAAATCCTGGAGCCCATTTTGAAAAATATTATTTTGTATGGTCAGATGCATATAGCTATTGGGTCTATGTGACTGTATCCCAAGAACCTCCACATTTGGTCTCACTTTGTGTGAATGAATGCCTAGAGACCTGCATAATCTATCATGTCCCAGCTTATTTTTTTTTTCTTTTGCCAACCAGTGTGTTTATTTGTATAATCATAGGCACATTCTTGTTGCCAAAACTGAGGGAAAACATTTAACCTATGTTTCTTTGGGTATGGCTTATTTTACTTAATATTATTTATTTCAAGTCTTCCCATTTCCTTGTAGATAGCAATTTTTTTTTCTGGTGGATTTGAAGAATTCCATCCTGTCTATATACCACATTTTCATGATCCATTTGTCCACTGATGGGTATTTAGGTTGATTCTCAATGATGCAATGAACACGGTTGTACTGGTAACTTTAGTATGGCCTTGTTTGTGGTCTATGAGGTAAATGGCTGGGAGTAGGTCTTAGGAAAGTTATATGCATAGTTTTTGAGGAACTTCCAAATTGTTTTTTCATAGTGGTTGATCAAGTTTATATTTCCACCGGCATTATAGTACATTTTCCTTCTGGTCACAGCCACACTAGCATTTATTTCCAGTTAATCACCAGACTTATAAATAGAGCTGTGGTAGAAAACTAGCCCTGAATAAAAAGATGAGGGACAGTGCCCAGGTCCTGAATTAAGTCCCAAGATCAACATAAAAATAAGTGAATCTAATTATTTCTATAAAGGTGGAATTAAAACTTTTCCGAGGGTAAACACAAGTATTAAAGTAGTAGTTGCTTTACAATGCATATGGTACCCAATCATTAAATAGTTACAATGATGTGGATGTTTCTATCTTCTCCAAAACTTGTATTTTGGAAACTTATCCCTGTGTGATTGGAGGTTGAAATGGAAACAACTAGAGGTGATAAGTCATAAAGGTAAAATTCTCAGGGAGAAGTCACTTGCCCATATCTACTAGATTTATATATAGGATGCTAACAATAGAGCCATTTGCTTCTCTCAGAGCAGGGTATCTGAGAAAGAAAATTCAAGACAGTAATCAATATGGAAGTCATAATGTATTTTGAATCTAATATTAAAGTGGAATCCTGCAATATTCTACTCATTAACAACATTTGACTAAGTCCAGGCCACATTCAAAGGGAATAGTTATACACTTGTGAAGACTTGCAGTCAAGGAAATCAGAGAAAGAAGCTGAAAGGCTGCCTGCCACATACTAAAGAAGTTACTTTAAAAATTACAGGCAAATTTATAGACATTTGTGCAAGAGTCTTGTACAAAACTATGACACTTAGATGTCATCATTGTCTTCAATACCTAAGCAAATAGAACTTATCCATTAACACAGGCCTGGTTTAAGTTTAGAAACATAAATGACTGTATTATGATTTACTACATTAATAGTATAAAAGTAGATGAAATATGATTGATTGGAACCATACAGCAAAATTGGTTTGATAAAACTGAAATATATGCACAATAAATTAGAACAAGAAGAAAACTTCCTTAATTTCACAAACATTATTAATTACATATAGAGCACATATTGAATAAGTAGGTGTAAACATCACTCCTTTGACAGCAAAGAATAGGAAAGATAGCTATTATCAATGCATGTATTTAGTAGTTTCCTAGGGAAGTCTTATCTAAGTCGTTAAAATAAGAACTGAAGTATGAAAAGTGTAGGAAATAATTTAGTGCTAATATAATGTGATTGTCTAATGACAGGTAAATACTGACAAATTTCATACTTTAAAGTGTGCTTGTTTTGGTGGAAATTAGATTGATAAAAGTTGCATTTTAAAAGCCATACTTATGAATAAATATAATGAAAAGTAAAATATTCACCCCTGCACAATAAATAAAAAATGGAGGATAATTAATCATTTTCAAAAAAGAGATAAATGGAAGGGTCATTAGAAAAGCATAACTCTTCTAAGGATTACCTATATTTATAGGTATAATGAGAGATCTATTGCATACAAAATTAGCAGTGAGAAAACAGAAATATTAAGAAAAATCACATCACTTCATATAGGAACATGTCTCTTCTCTTACCATTGTTTGGTCACAATATTAATATGAAGCAATCTAGCTTAGTAAAACAATTTTTTAACAATTAAATAACTCCAAACTCTTATTTAGTGAGAGAGATAAACTGGAATTCCACACTCAGTGACTAACATTGTCTTGAATGTTGATTTTAAATGTAATGATGAGATAATAAAAGAAACCCTGCCAGTCACAAAGCTCTGAAGGATCCAATCTGGTGCTACAAAGCTTAGCTTGAGGTCATCCTGACATTAAATTAGTCAATAGGCTAAATTAAGATAATACAAGTTGATTTCACTCTGAGTGTTCAATTGCCATCAAAAGTTTCTTCTTTTGTATGACAACCACATGAAATAAAATAGGAGTGCTGGAATTAGATTGTCATACTTCCATTCACTAAAGAAGTTAATTGCCTGTTCTGAATTAGGGTCCATTATTTTGTATCCTCTACTATTCCTTTTGTCCTTGTCATTACCTATGATGCATTGTCATAGCCAAAGAAAAAGAGAAAGAAAAGAGAGGTCTTTTGTGGACTGAAATGGAAAGGTTATATGTTAGGAAGTATGAACAAAGACTTACCCTGAGGGCAGATATACATATATGTGACTTGTTTATCTCATTTGAAGGTGATCAACTTGTACTTTTTTGGATTTATGATAATATAGAAAAATAATTCATGAAATTGCAGACATCTGTATTTATTCTCATTGAGATCTAAAGTCCTTTTCCTATTTTTGAGTCTTTCTTTAAAAAAATTATATGAGTGGAAGATAATAATGCTGCTTGGGCCGATATCTTTTTACAGATTTTTTTAAAAAAATGTGTTTATGTAGCATATGTGCACATAAAAAAGAATCACCCTTGGGTTCCACCTAGGATAAAACAAAGGTACATATAGAATTGGGGGACCCAGACCCAAATTAGTGGTGGAGATGGGGTGATCCTGTGAGCCACACACCCCTGTCAGGAGCATGCTGGACTGACTGTTGAGCATTCTAGAGTTCCTGAGACAGGCAGACGCCATAGTCAAATGCCTGGTTCCCTCGAGGTACTACTGCTGCCAGCTCTGCTGTGTCCTCGGGTCCTCAGGGGCAGCGCTGCCTTGGCCCTCCAAGCACAGCACAGTCTCTATTCTCAGGAACCAGATCTGTAAATTCCCCAGACATGCTCCCATCTACCACATGAAAATCCCTACCCTTGTCTTGCTTCACACACTGCAGAAGCAAGAGTTCAAGGAGGGAATCAGCTCTTGAGTGGCAAACGCTGGCTTGAGTTCTTCTGGTGATGTCAGGAGGATGTGGACACTGTTAACAGGTTTGGCCTGGAATTTTGAAGGAGCGGGATTCGCCTTCAGCACCTCAGTTTTCCGGACTGGCTGACACACTGGGTCTCCCAACTCTCCATTCACTGTGAGCGAGGTCATTCCCCCGATGAACTAAGTTTTGAGGGTGATCGTGTGAATAGAAGTCAGAAGTTTCACTCTTTCTTCCTTCATTGAGGCCAGGAGATTTGTGTTAGGCTCCTCTTTGGTAAGGTTTATATTAATTGCCAGGTCGTCCACACCGTTCTTGTTCACTGAATCTGTAATTTCCAAGTGTTCTTTGCATTCTCCTCCTGATTTAGAACTATGCCTTCCTGTTCCATTTGATGTTCTTTCATAAAAGATGAATTTGGCCTTTTGATTGTCAGTAGATGTTTCTGCATGAAGCTTATTCACTCTGTTGCCTCACACTGGACCTCCTCACCCTGCACCGGAATATCCAGAAAGAGTTTTCAGCTTTTTTGTGGACTAGTTTGCAGAGTCCCTCTCTGTTCTATGGAGGGAAAATAAGGTGTCATCTCTGAGTCCTTGGGTCCTAAATCGGCCTTGCCAAGTCTTCTGGGAATTGTAGTCTTGTTAAATGGCCCGCTGTGTAACTGATTGTATCTTTTTTTTTTATTGTAATTAGTAAAAGGGTTACATGATATTTGCCAGATAGAAGGTGCATTAATTCACATACATTGATACCCTTTCACATGTCTTGGTACCCGTTTCCCTCCACCCCCTCACACCCCCCACCCATCTTGGTTTTCCCCCCTTCCCTATCAAATTTCAAATATCCAAATACAAATAAATTCAATATATCAGATAACAAAGTGAGATACTATACCAATATGAGATAACCAAGGGACAGCAAAGGAGATGAGAGACAACATACTACATTAAGGACAACAATCATTCATTATATGGCTTTTGTTTCACTATCCTGGAGGTCCTTTCAATTAGCTTCACATTATATGGCCTTATGTATCAAGATTTTGCTCTATTGCAAATCTCTGCTAGTAGAGCCCCAGGTTTCTACTGATTATGACAAATGAGGGAAACCATTGAGCCTAAGTTCCTTTGAGTCTGGCTTACTTCACTTAATATGATTTTTTCTAAGTCTTTCCATTTCCTAACAAATGGGGCAATGTCATTCTTTCTGACAGCAGCATAGAATTCCATTGTGTACAAATACCACAACTTGTAGATCCACTCATCAACTGAGGGACATCTAGGTTGGTTCCATATCTTTGCTATGGTGAATAGTGCTGCAATGAACATTGTTGTGCTAGTGGGTTTAGTATGCCCTTGTTTCTGGGTGGTTGGGTAAATGCCAAGTAGTGGAATTGCTGTCATAGGGGAGTTCTATGTTTAGCCTTTTGAGGCACTGCCACACTGCTTTCCATAGTGGTTGAATGAGTTTGCACTCCCACCAACAGTGTAGTAGTGATCCCTCCTGGCCACATCCCCTCCAGCATCTGTTGTCATTCGTTTTCCTGATCCTGGTCATTCTAGCTGGAGTGAGGTGGAATCTTAGAGTTGTTTTGATTTGCATTTCTTTTATGACCCAGAGATGTTGAGCATTTCTTCATGTGTCTATAGGCCATTTTTGTTCTTCTTCAGAGAAGACTCTCTTTAAGTCTTTGGCCCATTTTTTAATGGGATGGTTGTTACTTTGGAGATTAGTTTTGGAGTGATTCAATTTTTTGAGTTGTTGATATATTTTAGATATGAGGCCTTTGTCCGTTGTTTGGTTGGTGAAGATCTTCTCCCACTCTGTAGGCTTCCTGATTAGTTTACTAGCTATGTCCTTTGCCATACAAAAGCTCTGCAGTTTAATGCAGTCCCACTTATCCAGCCTTTCTCTGATTTGTTGTGATTCTTGGTCCTTATTAAGAAAGTTTTGACCTGTGCCAAGGAGGCCTAGTGTATCTCCTATTCCTTCCTGTAGAGTTTTCAGTGTGTCAGCTTTTACCTCCACGTCTTTGATCCATTTGGAGTTAATTCTAGTGCAAGGTGACAAAGAAGGATCCAGCTTTAGTTTTCTGCAGGTGCTTAACCAGTTCTGCCAGCACAACTTGTTGAAGAGGCTGTCTTTCTTCCATTCTATTTTTTTGGCTCCCTTGTCAAAGATTAGGTGGCCATAGGTCTGTGGTTTAATATCTGGGTCCTCAGTTCTATTCCATTGGTCTTCAGGCCTGTTCCTGTGCCAGTACGGTACTGTGCCAGTACAGCTGTTTTGAGAATTATAGATCTGTAATAGAGTCTAAAGTTTGGAATTGAAATTCCTCCAGCGCTGTTCTTTCTGCTAAGAAGTGTTTTTGCTATACGGGGTCTTTTATTATTCCATATGAAATTTTGGATTGCTTCTTCTATTTCTTTAAAGAATGACATTGGGATGTTGATGGGTATTGCATTGAATTTGTAGATAGCTCTTAGCAAGATTGTCATTTTCACGATGTTGATTCTTCCAATCCAGGAGCATGGGAGGTTTTTCCATTTCCTTAGTTCTGCTTTAATTTCCTTTTTTAGGGTTTTAAAGTTTTCGTCAAAAAGGTCCTTTACATTGTTAGTTAAGCTAATTCCTAGGTACTTTATTTTCTTTGAGGCTATTGTGAAAGGAGTTTCTGTCCTGATTATTGCCTCATTTCTCTCACTGTTGGCATAAAGGAAGGCAGTTGATTTTTGAGGGTTGATTTTATAGCCTGCTACTCTTCCAAAGCTTTGAATCAGCTCAAGGAGCTTGGGAGTAGAGTCTATAGGATTCTTTAAATACAGAATCATGTCATCTGCAAAGAGGGATAGTTTTATTTCCTCTTTCCCTACTTGGATCCCCTTTATGCTTGCTTCTTGCCTTATTGCACTGGCTAGGAATTCTAGTACTATGTTAAAGAGGAGTGGAGAGAGTGGGCATCCTTGTCTGGTTCCTGATTTTAGAGGGAATGGCTTTAGATTTTCACCATTAAGTGTAATGCTAGCAGTAGGTTTCTCATACACAGCCTTTATTACATTGAGCAATGTTCCATGGATTCCTAGTTTCTCCAGAGCTTTTAACATAAAGGGGTGTTGGATCTTGTCAAATGCCTTTTCCGTGTCTATTGAGACAATCATGTGATTTTTGTCCTTGCTCCTGTTGATGTGTTGAATTATATTAATTGATTTGCGTATGTTGAACCAGCTTTGCCTTCCTGTGATGAATCCAGTTTGATCATAGTGTATATTTTTTTTGATGAGTTGTTGTAGACGGTTGGCCAGTATTTTGTTGAGAAGTTTAGCATCGATGTTCATCAAAGATATAGGTCTATAGTTCTCTTTCTTTGATGAATCTCTGTCTGGTTTGGGGATGAGGGTTATACTGGCTTCATAGAATGAATTTGGTAAGGAACCTTCATTTCCAATTTCGTTGAAGAGCTTGAGGAGTATTGGTGTGAGCTCTGCTTTGAAGACCTTATAGAATTCAGCTGTGAATCCATCTGGCCCTGGGCTTTTCTTAGGTGGAAGTTCTCTAATTGCCATTTCTATTTCAGAGCTTGAAATAGGCCTGTTGAGTTGGCTTAGTTCTTCTTCGTTCAGTGTGGGTATATTAATATTGGCTAGGAATTCATCCATTTCATCTAGATTCTCAAATTTGTTGGCATAAAGGTTTGAGAAGTATTCCCTCATGATATTCTGGATCTTGGTAATTTCTGTCTTGATATTACCATTTTCATCTGCGATTTTGTTTATTTCGATATGCTCTCTTCTTTTTTTGGTAAGATTTGCTAAGGGCTTGTCAATTTTGTTAATTCTTTCAAAGAACCAACTCCTTGTTTTGTTGATTCTTTCTATAGTTTTTTTGGATTCCAAATCATTTAATTCTGCTTTTATTTTAATAATTTGCTTTCTTCTACTGGGATTACGGTTGGTTTGTTGCTCTTTTTCCAGGAGCTTAAGGTGAGACATTAACTTGTTGGTTTGCAATTTTTCCAACTTGTTGTTGTAGGCACTCAGCGCTATAAATTTTCCTCTGAGTACTGCCTTTGCTGTGTCCCAAAGGAGTTGGTATTTTGTGTGCTCCTTACTGTTAAATTTCATAAACTGTTGGATTTCTGTTCTGATCTCTTCGATGACCCATTGGTGATTCAACAATGTGTGGTTCAGTCTCAATGAGTTACAGGGCTTTTGTTGGTGGAGATGTGTGTTCAGTTCCAGTTTGATGCTTCTGTGGTCTGAGAGTGTGCATGGAATAATTTTCATGTTTCTGAATCTGTCCAGGTTTGTTTTATGGCCTAAGATGTAATCTATTTTGGAAAATGTTCCATGTGCTGCTGAGAAAAACGTATATTGTGTTGTTGCTGGGTGGAATAATCTGCAGATGTCTGTTAGATCTAGTTGGTCTATATAGTTGTTCAGTTCTAAGGTTTCTCTGTTGAGTTTTTGCCTTGTTGACCTGTCCATAGGTGAAAGTGGTGTGTTAAAGTCACCGACAATCACTGTATTTCGATCTATGTATGGTTTCAGTGGAAGTAAAGTTTGCTTGATGAAGTTTGGAGCTCTGGGATTGGGTGTGTAAATATTTAGGATTGTTATGTCTTCCTGGAGGAAAGATCCCTTTAGTAGTATGTAGTAACCTTCTTTGTCTTTTGTTACTAATTTTGGTTTGAAGTCTATTTTATCTGATATGAGGATGGCAACTCCAGCCTGTTTATGGGGGCCGTTAGCTTGATAGAGTTTATTCCAACCTCTCACTTTCAAAAGATGCTTGTTTTGGGGGGTAAGATGTGTCTCTTGAAGACAGCAGAACAATGGCTCTTGCTTTTTGATCCAACTAGAGAGCCTATGCAGTTTAATTGGAGAGTTGAGTCCATTGATATTGAGAGTTAGGATTGAGAGATATTTTTTAGGGCCTACCATTTTTAAAAGCTTTTATTTGGGCCTGTGTCTTGACAGTTCTTGTGGTCCTTAGGTGGTATGCTGTTTAGGTGCCATTTCTTTCCCTATATTGCATTTATTTTGGTTTTCTATGTATAGAACATCTTTCAGAATTCTCTGTAGTGTTGGTTTTGTTGCGACATGTTGTTGCAGCTTTTCCCTGGAATGGAATGTTTTTATTGTTCCCTCAGTTATGAATGAGAGCTTAGCTGGGTACAGTATTCTTGGTTGGTAGTTATTTGACTTAAGGGCATGACATATATGCTTCCAGTCACTTCTTGCTTGCATGGTCTCTGCTGAGTAATCTGGGGTTATTCTGATTGGTTTTCCTTTATAGGTTACTGAACCTTTTTCCCTGGCTGCCTTTAGGATCCTTTTTTTGGTTTCTACTGATCCAGTTCGGATTACGATGTGGCGATGAGATGTTCTTTTCTGGTCAGGTCTGTTTGGGGTTCTAAAAGCTTCTTGTATCTGGATGGGTCTGCCCTTCTGGATATTTGGGAAATTCTCTGAGATGATTCCCTGAAGTATATTTCCAATACCATTGACCTCTTTCTCCAAACCCTCCTCAATACCAATTAGCCTTAAATTAGGCTTCCTAATTGTATCTTGGACCTCCTGAAGCGCTCTCTCATTTTTCCTAGATTTGGATTGACTCATTTTCTGTTCTTTCTCTATAATAACTAAATTATCTTCAGCCCCGGAAATTCTCTCCTCTGCATTGTCTAACCTGCTATCAAAGCTATCTACTTTATTTTTCATCTCCCTTGCTACTAATTGCTCATTTTTGATGCCTTGCATCTCTTCTTTTAGATTATGTATGGATTTCTTTAGCCCCTTGATTTCCATTTGAGTGGTTAGCTCAGTAGCTTTATTTTCTTTGAACATTTGCTGGAGTTCAGTCACCTTTTTATTTGTGGATTCTATGAATTCATCCATCTTTCTTTGAACAGCCTTTATTATGGCCTCCTTTATGGCTTCTTCTTTTTTACTTATCACCTTGTTTATGGTTTCCTCTTGTTCAGCTATGGCTTCCTCCCTTACCTCTTTCTTTATATTTTCACATTTTTCATTAATGATGTTTATCAATTGCATTTGTACAGCACTTGGAAGACTCTCCTCTAGGTTTGCTAGTGACTGTTCCATTGGCTGTTTACATTGGGTGGGGGATGTGGGAGATGTTGTTTCTTGATTTGACATTTTTCTTGAGTTTCTTGTTCTGCCCATTTGAAAATGGGAGCAAGATTAATACTAAACACGATTATAGTTTTTCAGATATAACCAACCTAGACCTATGTAGCTGGCAGACTGTAGATGTTCACAAGTTTTGATTGGTGTTATCACTCTTTCCTTTTGTGCAGTTACCGACTAGTCTAATTATTCACTGATAAGCGATTTATATCCAAAACAATAAGCCTCTCAATCCAATCTCTATTGTCTTTAAGTCCCTCTGAGCCTAGAGAATAATTAAACACCTAGATATACAATGTTGCTCAACAGCCATCAGGTATAGATCCATGCAGTATAAGTGTTGAAAGGGGAGCAGAGGTCCAGAGATAGAAAAATAGAATGAGGGAGGTCAGGGGGTAAGTAGGTAGAGTATTTGAGTACAAAGTTTGGAAAGTATTAGAATAAAACTTATGAGTTGCCGCTTTTCGCGGCTTGGTCTGGCGTGGCTTTCTGCGGCTTTGGGCGAGAGGTGGGGGAGGGGTCCTCGCGTTCCGAATTCTTTGAGAAAGTTGGATGTGAGCTTTATCTGGATTTCTTTTCTGGTTTGAGTCCTTCTCCGTTGCTTTTTGAGTTTGTTGTTGTGGATTTCTTTAGATAGTTGGCTCGTAGGACTCCCTGGTTCTCTCTTTTTGTCAGAGAAAGCTAGACAGCATCCCTATTGTCTCGGCGCCATCTTCCTTCTGCCTGATTGTATCTTAATTTGATAAAGAAGCAATATACTCAAGAAGATGTGGAACTTATACACAGTGGAATTCTATGCTGCCACCACAAAGAATGACATCTCACCATGCTTAAAGAAATTGAAAGGCTTGGGAAAAATCATATTAAGTGAAGTAAGCCAGTCCTCAAGGAATAGGCTCAATGGTTTTCCTCATTTGTAATAGTACATTTGGGACTCTTCTAGCAGAGGAGTACAATACCTCAAAAGCTATGTACATATGGTCATACAGGATGAGACTAAACAAAATGAACTCTAGGATATGGAAACGAGGTTTATCTTTATGATTGCTTTTCTTAATGGAGTATGTGATTTCTTTCTTTATTTTCCACTTATGGTTAATTTCATGAGGTTACTGTATCTGTATTTGTATACTGGTATACCATTATTTTTTTTAAATTTGAAATAGGTAAGAGAAGGGGGAAAACAAGATGATTGGGAGGGGATGGGAGGGAAAGAAGAATAAAAACATGGGAGGGGGTAACAAGGTTGGAGGAGCAATGTAACCATTAGCTGATGAATGTAACTGTAACCCCTTCATGCATTATCCCAACAATACAATGCAAAAAAAAAAGCAAGATGCAAGCAAAAAACAAGATACTTCAGCATTTCTATATAGGACTTCCTTGTAGGAACTAACTATCTGTTTGTCTTGGCACTGACACTAACTTAATATGGTATGATACTTCTATTTTACATTCACAGCCATAACATGATATTTTAACATGCTAATTAACAAGTTGGTCTGTTCACCAGCTAAATTTATTTTGGATTTTTTAATAATATGGAAAAAATTGAATGTGATATGATATTTAATCTCTGTAACAACATGAAAAAGGAAAGAGATGAACTGAACCTAAGCATATTTGAATTTCCAAGGAAAGCTTTAAGTTTTAAAGAAGGTAGGTTTTATCTACTCTTAGTGGAAATTCTCTGTAAAATGGATAAAGAAGCAGATTTTTCTGAAGGGTCATTTAAAGTTGAACTAACCATTACTGTAACAAAAACAATGTATTTGTAATTTATATGGGATGGAGTTGGGTTTTCCTGAATTTAAAATTACTAAGTGTGTGTGTGTATGTGTGTGTGTGTGTACTATATATAAATACTTAATCTAAATTAAAATGCTACAAATTCATTATTAGGTTACCTGTTGAATGTGCCTATACAGATATTTTTATTCACCACTGATTAATAATTCAGTTTAATAGTGTGTTGTACATAAAACATGCTGAAAATTCCTATGAAATAAAATTTGTTATTTTACTGTAACTAAATTTTAAGAAGCACTTTCATAGCATCTTCACATGCTGTGCTACCTGGTAGTAGGCATATAATTAAGAAAATGAATAAGTAAATAAATGGATGCATGCTATCCCTGATAACCATAAATGATTCTTTTAGTGTTTAGTTGTATGTTAATGCATTAGCATAACTAAGGTCCACGGTGTATGCAGAATGACAGTTTGAATATTTTTTCTTTTCTTTGCAGTAGAATGAGTTTGAAAGAGAATGTAATCTCGAGGTGACCAGTCACACATTTAATAAAATCCCCTACAATAGTACATAGAAATAAAACAAGAGTATTGGCAACCTGGGCTGTGCACAACATGCCAGTTTCTTTCTTTTCAGAGGGACTGTCTCATGACTCTATAGTCCAATTGGCATTGGGATTTGATTTGTAACCTATGAGGCCACCTCATGTTCCAGTGCCAACATTATTACCTGGAAAAGAAGGAAATCTGCTGTCATACAGGACCAAAACAAACCTGATGTTTGCACAAAGATTGTTGGCACATGGGCAACAAATCTTAGAGCCAGGAACATCTACTGTAAAAGAGCCTAAAAAGGGGTAGAGGTGGATGCAGGATGCATTGTGTTCCTTTGTTTGGTTGATCAAGCTTATGTGTCAATGTCAATTGAGGCTTTTAGAATCATAAACATCCTCTTCCCTTGAAGTGAATTTAGGTTTTTGTTACAGATGTCAATTATCCTGTATTTTTTTTTTTTGCCAGTTCTGGGCCATGAACTCAGGGCCTGAGCACTGTCCTTGGACTTTCTCAAGGCTAGAGCTCTACCACTTGAGCCTCAGCACCATTTCTGGCTTTTTTCTATGTATGTGGTACCAAGGAATTGAACCCGGGTCCTCGTGCATGCTAGGCAAGCACTCTACCACTAGGCTAAACTCCAGGCCCTTTATCCTGTAAATTTATTCATAAAATTAACTATTCCATTTATTCTTCCACATAGCAAAAAATTCCATACATATCCTCCTAAATCTCATTATGGGTGTTTTGCTTTAAAAGAAAACCTAAACATAATTTAGGGCTAACATAAAGATGGAAACATTGCTCCATCAGAAAAGAAATTACTAAGTAACAGTTGCTTAGCTCTCTTCGCTGAAAAAGTTAAATAGCTTTAGAATTATGAGACTCTAAATGGTATTGCCATGGGTTTTCTCAACGTATTTTTATTAGCCATGATAATGAGTTGAATCATGACCCTAAACTTTTATACCCATGTAGAATGTATCACTATGACTTCTATAGTTTTAATATCAACTGCCTTCCAAATGTTCATTTATTGAACTGTCTTCCAAATGTTCACTTATTGAAGGCTTGGAACCCATGACAGTGATGTTGAGTTGTGGAAAACCTTTTGGGTGTAGATTCTGGAGGGAGATACATGTTAGTGAGGGTGTTATCTCCAAAAAGAATTGTGCAATTTGAGCTCATTCGCTTTCACCTTTTGTTTCTTGGCTGGTAAATTAGACTCTTGCATAATGTGCTATCCTTGAAAGGCTCAAAACTATAGAGTGT
Source organism: Megascapheus bottae (assembly GCF_031878675.1). Taxonomy (NCBI): domain Eukaryota; kingdom Metazoa; phylum Chordata; class Mammalia; order Rodentia; family Geomyidae; genus Megascapheus; species Megascapheus bottae. Next base: position 26,725,115 of record NC_143521.1, read on the forward strand.
GTATTGGAACCCTCAAATCTATATAAAAATAAAGTTTTCAATTTTTCAAAGTCAACTACCATATGTGATTTGCTATAGTGAGGGGAAATTTGACTACACAAGAGGCTTATTGAAAATGTAATCAAGATAGCTTCATACTATAATTGGCTTCTTATATGACTTTACTTTTTAAAGAAAAAAGAATATTTGCAAAAACACACATAGGAACACAAATATGAAGTTGAAGCTTCAAAGATTCCTAAGCTCAGAGAAACCAAAGAACACACCTCTGTATGCATCAGAAGATTTATAGTCCCAGCTAATACTTAATGAGAAAGTGTAGACTTCAGATGTGTGACACACTAATGCCTGCTATTCAAATCATGACATTTGTGGTAATTTGTTAATGATATCTGTAAGGAATGAATTCAAATTTGGGTATTCAGAGTTGAATACTGCTGTAACCTAAAAATATGAAAAGGCTTAATAAAAATTCTATCCATTCACAGCTTTTATTTTATACTTTATTTATTTCTGGGTCATGGGGCTCAAACTTGTCTGGGGCACTGTCCCTGAGCTCTTTAGCTCAAGAGTACTGACCTATCCTTGAGCCAAGCCCCACTTCCATTTTTCTAGAGGTTAATTGGAGATAAGAGTCTCAGGTCCTTGTTTTATGTTGCTTTGTTTTGTGTCCCGTCCAGCAGGACGTCAACTAGGGCCAAGAACCTAGAGGGAGGAATGAAAGGGACAGGAGACATGAAGAAGGCAGCAAGACAAGCACTTCTGATCAAGCTGCGAATTTTATTTTTCACACAGGGGTTTATATGCCTCTTCAGGAGAGGCAAGAGGGGGTTGGGGTACTGCTCGGAGTAGGAGGTTAGGTGGTAGGATGTTTACATATCAATACAAGCAGGCATGTGTTGCTTAGTGACCTAATTACAAAATGTTGCCCTTAGGGCAAGGAACTATGCAGGCACATTCTAAGAATTCAGGGAGGGGGAGAATGTTCCCAACAGTTTTGCTTTTTCCAGAGCTGAGAACAGGCAAGTGCTCTTTTGCTGAGCTAAATCCCCAATCCCTTTCAGGTCCTTTTATGCCCTGGCTGGCTTTGAAACTTGATCCTCAGAACTCAACCTCTTGAATAGCTAGGATTACAGGCATGAGCCACAGCGCCCAGCTTCATTTTGTACTATTTTAAAGAAAACCTTTTATTATTAATTTAATTTATTGTTATTTTAGAGACATTGTAGAGAGAAATTGCAATTGTATGAGTCAGATGTTGAGTGGATTTTCTTTCATGCAATGTCTTTTGTTTCCTCCCTCTCTCCCAGCTCTTCCCTTCTGTCTCCACTCACTAAGTTGTATAGTTTACTTCAATCAGTGTCCACTGAGCTCCACTAGCGTAGTTCTGCTTTTGGTAGTTACTTAAAGTTACTGTAGACTGCAAATATTAGGTGGAAAATTCCAGAAATTAATAATTCATACTTTTTCATTTGTGAGCCAGTTTATAAACTATAAATAAATCTATTTCTCAGCTATTTCTTATCTGTAGGGATCCATCTTATTTGTCCTATGCCTCCACATTTTTACATCCTGTCCAACCATTAGTCACATTTTATCTTTCCCACTTATCAGACTGAATGTGTTAGTATTCCAGGACTTGCACCAAGTACAGCATATTGGTGGTGACAATGACAAAGAGAAACCAAATATACTGTCCTCTAATTCAAGAGGTGACATTTGATCTGGATTATTTCACTATAAATATATATATATACATATATATATATATATACATATAATATATTTCAACTCTTTCCATTTCCTTACAAATAGAGCAATGTTCTTTTATGATGGAAGCATGAATTTCCATTGTGTTTATACTCCACATTTTTGACCCATTCATCTACATAGAGCATCTAGATGTATTCCATATCTTAGCTATGATAAATAATGCTTCAGTGAACATGGGTGTGCTTGTAGTTTTAGTACAGTCTTGTTTATGGACATTTGGTAAATGCCCAGGCGTGGGATTGCTGGATCACACAGGAGTATTATTTGAGGCTTTTGAAGAACCCCCATATTGCTTTTCAGTGTGACTGAACAAATTTACAAGCCCACCAACAGGGTAACAGTGTTCTCTTTTGGCCATATCCCTGCCAGCATCTGTTGTTATTAGTTTCTTGAGAATACCCATTCTAACTGAGGTGAGGTGGAATCTCAATGTTGTTTCAGTTGCATTTCTTTTATAAAGCTTGTATTTTTTTTACTTTTATTTAGTTTTTCAATTTTTTATTTTAATGTATAGAGGGGTTACAGTTATATTTGCCAGACGGAAGGTCCATTACATTTCACACATTGACACTAGTTCTCATGATTTTTTCCCCATTTCCCTCCCCCCACCATCTCCCCTCATTTTTCCCCTCCTATTACAAATAAACAAGTAAACAACTGTATAGTATATCAGGTAACAAAGTGGAATAATGCAACAATATGAGATTCACCAAAGGGCAACACAAGAGAAGAGAAAAAAACATAATACATTAAGAATAATAGTCACTAAAGGAACATAGGCTCAATGGTTTCCCTCATTTGTAATAAATAGTACACATTTAGAGCTCTCCCAGCAGAAGACTACAATAGCTCAAACCCCAGATACATAAGGCCATATAGGATGAGGCCAAATGAATGGACCTCCAGGTCATGGGAACAAGAGCTTAATTATGGAAAGCTTGTATTTTCTTAAGGGTCCTTTGTTGTATGTGAATGTGTGTGTGTGTGTGTGTGTGTGTGTGTGTGTGTGTGTATACAAACACATGGATATACATATGTATATGTATATATAAATATATATATTAAATGTGCACATATATATATATACATCTGCATGTATGCATATGCACACATATATGCACACATATACATATGCATGTGCATACATATATAAATGTATATACACATACACAATTATGTATATACTTAGTTTCTTCTGTTAAAGGCTCTGAAAAATTTATTCTGAAGCTATTCTATTTAAGAGAATATGTATATTGCCATGAAAAAGACTTGTCATATATATACTTATAGTATTTTTAGTGAGATTTAGAAGAGGAAAAGTAATTTGAAGCTCGGTGAAAAGTTATCCTGATAACAAAGTGGCAAAGATTTGACTGGATTATTTTCTGCTGTAGAATGGAATGTAGACATGGTCAACAATTAGTTTAGGTATTTAGCTTAATCAATATCAACACCAATTATAAAATATATATCATGGTTTATGCTTGTTATTTTACTAAGTTTCCAGAACAGTGACCTATTAAGTGAAAGAAACAATTTGTTGATGTTGGAAAATCACAATAGACCCAGGCATTATTTCTTGGGACATATTCCAGCCTGTACTTGAACAGTTTATTAAAGCAATGTATATAAGTAAACTAAATAGCCAAAAATAGATAAAAAATAATCTTCATATAAGCTGGGAATAAAAATGATATGTACTACTCAAAATATCTATGGACAAATCTGGTACTTAATGGTTTCCCTGAAAATGTCTAAAAGTCAAATGATATTTCTGAGAATTTTATACAAGCTATCCTGGACTGAAATGGAGGCAGATATGGAATCTGTTTCTGGTTTTTTAACCCATCAATTTTATGGTTATTTTTTGTTCAGCCCAAGGAGATGACTCCAACTTTTAAAGAAGAAAAGCTCAGCTGGATGTCTTAGTAGGTAAGGAAGAAATATTTTCTTTAAATGCAAAAGGATAACTGAGATTAGCTTTGACTCTTAGATGTCTTTTAAAAGTTAGTCCAATATCATAATAATTGGAAAATGATCAAGTACTTATAAATTAGAAAAGAGAACTCATAAGAACCTGCAAGTTAGAAGAGAACTTATAAGTTAGAGCACAAAGAGACTCAGTAATTTCCAGCTTATCTTACTACATGGTAGACAGGTAAGGTAAATTAATGAAACACAAAAAATAATCATATATGACACCCATGAAACTAATTTTATCTAGAAAAGGTCTTATTGCATATTTTCTCTGGAACTGTTATTTCAAAATTATTTCCAGTTCCATCAAAAACTTGGCATCTACATTTAAAAAGACAATTTTGTAGCTCCATTCTCTCCATCAATGACACATCTTTCCCATTATACAATAAAACCACAGTTGCAAATACATAAATGAATGAGCATAGCTATATTTTATTTACAGAAAAAAAGGAGTTAACAATTCTTGTATTTGTCTCACACATTTATGGTTTTAAGCATACATAAATTTTATCCTGGTTTTAAGCAACATAAATTATCTAATACTTCTGTGTATTACAAGATAAAACAGACATTTAGTCACCTATGTAGTAGATATAAATTCTGCATGTATAAATTTTGAATTTGATTTAGCATTCAGGTGGCATATAAACGGAAAATGGTGGCAGTCTACTTGCTGCTTGGCTACCAACATTCTCAGTTTTCATGAATTTGACATGGCATGTTCTTGATATATCGTTTTGAAAATGCTTACTTTTTGCACATACATCATTTTACTGTTTCCATTAATTATTAAAAAGTTCAAATTCTATTTCCCAGGCTCCAGAATCATTCATATTGCATTCTATATCTTTCCTCACACATATAATAATTAAAATATTGCCTTTCTGTAGACTCCTTATTTGTTCAATCTATTCATTCCAATTCAATGCATCTAACAGACAGGCTATCTCCTTGTTTGTTTGTTTTTTTCTTCTCCCTAGTGAAGCAGATGAGTCTTCTAATATTCTCTTTCCCCCTTAAAACTTTCACTAGAAATTAGTAATCCATTTATCATATGATAGTATGATGGTCTTTTAAGACACAAAGAATGAATTTTTTAATTATAATTGGTGACTGACTCATCTTAATTTGTTCTCTACGGCTTTCATTATGAGTCAAACAAACACTTAAAAAATTAACAGGTAATAGAAAAGTGTGACATATGATTATTTGAAAGATTGGATCATACGTATTTTTATTAATGGACTTATTATGCCCTTAATATGCTACAAGTCACTTTTACTAAGACTTTTTCCCAGTATAATTATGTGTGAGCACACACATGTGTGTATACATATGTACAAAGGATATGGTGAAATTCATGGACTGTGTATATATGTATATATTTGTATTAAGTTATTTTAAAAATGATAACAAGGATCCTTGAGAATAAAGAACCTTTATGGGAAGAGATACTTACATCTTCATGTATCTATTGGCCATTTTTACTTCTTCTGAGAAGGTCCTCTTTAAGAAACTTTCTTCTGAGCTTTTGTAATCCTCTGCTAGGAAAGTCCTAGATGTGTACTAATTATTACAAATGAGGGAAACCATTGAGTCTATGTTCCTTTGGGCCTGGCTTATTTCACTTAGTGTAATTTTTTCCAAGTCTTTCCATTTCCTTACAAATGGGGCTCTTGTGTGATTGTTGTTCTTAATGTTTTAAGTTATTTCTGTTCTCTTTTTTTTCAGTTTAATTACTCTCATATTGTCACTGTATCTGAATTTGTTACCTGGTATATCGTATATACATTTACTCGTTTATTTGAAAAAGAAAGGGAAGGGGGAAAACAAAATGATTGGGAGGGGTAGAGGAGGGAAATGGGGTTCAAAAATAAGAGAAGAGATATCAATATGTGAGAAACAATGCATCTACTATCTGGCGAATATAACTGTAATCCCCTTATACATTGCCCTGATAATTTAAAAAAAGACAACTTGCTTCTTCTTTATCTACTAAGACATTCAACTGAGTTTTTCTCCTTTGAATGTTGAATTTATCTCCGTGGGCTGAACAATAACTTGCCATAAAACTGATAAGTTAAAACACTAGAAATAGATTCCATATCTGTCTCCCTTTTAGTCATCTAGTTTGTAAATTTTCAGAAACCTCTTTAATTTCTCTTTAATTGGGTTACAGTTTCTTTGGGGAGTTTATTTCATTGGGGTTTAAGCCTTTGTCTGATTTATAGCTGGAAAAAATCTTACTCAATGGGATTTCTATTTCACTTGCTAGCTATGTCCTTTATCATACATAGATGTTTAAATTTATTCAGTATTTTTTATTTGTTGTGATTTTGAAACATTACTTCAAAGTTTTGACCTATGCCTAGGATCCCTATTGTTTCCACAACACTTTCTGTAATTTTTCATGATTTTTGGCCCCAGTTAGAATAGCTATTATCAAGAAAACTAACCAATGGTGATGTAGATATGGTCAAAAGGGAACTTTATTATTCCATTGGTGGAAATGTAAGCTTGTTCAACCACTTTAGAAAGCAGTATGGATATTCTTCAAAAAACTAAACATAGGAATACCTATAATAAGAAATTCCACTCCTGAGCATTTGTCCCATGGAACACAAATAAGACCACATTCATGCTACCAGCACAATTGTGTTCAGTGCAGTAGTATTTACTATAACCAAGAAGTGAAATAAGCACAGATGCCCATAAATGGATAATTAGAACAAGAAAATGTGATACATACATATACATGTATACATATATATGTTTATGTATACATTCCATATATATACGTATATAAGTTCCAGTATATATAAGTTCCTATGTGTGTGTGTGTGTGTGTGTGTGTGTGTGTGTGTGTGTGTGTGCTACCATTCTATACTTAAACCATACCGCCACTTCAGGCTTTTTTTATGATTAGTTTGATTTAAGAATCTTGTAGACTTTCCTGCCCGTACCAGCTTCAAACTTTAATCCTCATATCTCAGATTCCTGAGTAGATAGGATTACAAAAGTGAGCTGCCAAAACACAAGCCATTTTTACTTTTTAAACAATGTAAGGTAGATACTTATTTGTACTACATTTTCCCTCTGTGACAGTAGCTGTAAGCACACTGCAATAGAACATCTGATGTAGATATCAAATAAATGTTTTACATAGAGACTGACTTCTAAATATATTAACATTAATTGGATGTATGATTAGCTGACCAATAAGAAGAACACTGGTTGTAACAGCAAAACACTACTATTATTACTTATATTGAGAAAATTCATCCAGATTGGAATGAGAACAATGCTTAGAATAATGATCAAAAACTACTGTGGACAAGAAAACATCACACAATTTTAGGCTATTGTCTTTCCTTTAAAAACTGAATAAGATTATATAGGCTTCAATGACTTATCTTACTTATTAAGTTAGAGTTATTATAATTTGATTCATCAACCTATTTCCCCCAAGTGCCAGTTAGCTTTATATTACTACGTCAACATACCTGAGGAAACCAACTTAAAGTGAAGACAAGCTCATTTTTGTCCATGGCTTCATAAGTTTTAAGTACATAGTGCTGCAAGGGGGAAAGCCTGGTAGAAGAAAACAGTTCACCTCATTGTTTGGGATAGCAAAAGGAGACAACAGATGATTTCAAGGCCCAAAATTCCTTTCTAGATGGTATTTCCAAATGATCTTATTTTCTCATATGAAAACCTGCCTTTTTCTTAGAGTTCATTTTGATAAACATTACTTTATATGATCATTTGCAAATATCTATTGAGCCATTATGAGTATCTCTTAAGAATATTCTTCTTCAGGCACACTTTGTGAATATTTAAAGTCTTGTTTGATTATTCATGCCCAAGTGTAATTTTTTCTTTTACTATTTATTTGGCTTTGCTTCTAAATTTATAGAAAAATTTCTTTTTTAAAATTTTATTGTAGGGTTGATATACAGATTGGTAACAGTTACATTTGTCAGGGAGTGGGTACATTACTTCTTGAACATTGTTACTTACCCCTTTCCATGTTTTCTCCCACTTTTTCCCCCTACCCCATATTGGTTTTTCCATTTCCATTCCCTTTTCAAATAAACGTATATATAATATACCAGATACCACATTCAAATACAGTGTCAACATTATTCCAAATGAGGGAAAACATGAAGGCTATGTTTTCGTGGGTCTGGCTTACTTGGCTTGTTTTTTTCCCAAGTTTTTACACTTCCCTATTGTAAGGTCTGCTGAAAGGAAACTCCACGCAGTTCAGGAGAAGATGGTTTATTTCATGAGGAAAGAGCAGACTCCTGCCGTCCAAGATGGAGTCTGGCAAGCAAGAGAGTTTAGGGATGGAAGTGAGGGATTATATAGACACAGAAGAAGTGAATGTGACCTCAGAGGATGGGGAAATACCTCAGTGGGAATATCCCACTGCCCCCAGGTTTGCCAGTTGCCAGGGTTACAGGTGCTGGGCAGGGCTCCAGGGTGCAGTGGGAGAGAGCCAAGGGAAGAAGTCATTTCTTCCAGTTGGACCTAACACCTATCAGTGGAACAATGTCATTCTTTCTGATGGGAAGTATAGAATTACATTTTCTTGATCCATCAAGAGATTTTTTTTTCTTTTTCTTTTGTATTTGTAGTGTTGGTGGTTGTTTCTCTCTTCCCTTCCTTTTTTCTCTCTTTGGTTTATTTACTTTTGTTTTTGTTTTTAAATTTCTGTACCATTTATTTTGCATACAAGTTTATTTGATTTGGAGGTGAGGAGAACGCCTAGAAATGATGGGACAAAGGATGAACTAATTTAGCAGTGATATTTACAAGACAGCAGGTTGGAAATGAACTAATAAAACTTGTGGGGAGAGGAGTCTGGAGGGGAAATTGAGGGAGGGGCTGAAACTATTAAGAAAATCAATATACTCAATTACCTGACTTATCTAATTGTAACCCTTTACAATAAAAACAAAGAATGAAATCTTATCTCTTTCTTTGTACTACTTTCTAATAGCATCATCATACCATTACTTTCAAATAGTACCCTCAACTAGGGAACCAACTGAAACAGAAGGTTACTTACTTTCAAGTTATGTAGCTTGCTATCAAAGCAACAGGCTTCAGTGGGTCCCCCCTACCTCACACCCAGTCCTGGAGTCATTGAAATTGGGATGGTTCCTCAGAGATGTCCAGCATTAAATTAATGGATTCAAGCTGCCCTCTAGTGATGGAGGAAACTGGGGAAACAGCTCACTTTGACCAAGATTCTCAGCTGTGAGCTGCTAGCCTGCAACTATACTGGAGATCCAAGCATGAAATATCTTTCATCTATAAAGTGTTATTGAGTGAAGTACCACACCAATCACTACCCTTCCTCTTCTTAAATTTGCAACATGGCAGAATCAAACTTATTTCCATGAAGTGAGGAGAGAATTTTATATAATCAAATAATAAATTAAATAGTTGCATTGACATTGATATATTCAGCTAAAGAACAAATGGAACACTGAGTTAAATACTTGACATTCTCAAAATATATTCTTGTAAGATTTTAATTTGGTGAATAATTTTTTTTTATTTTAGCCATTCACCGGTTTTTATTTATTTATTTATTTTTATTGTAATTAGTAAAAGGGTTACATGATATTTGCCAGATAGAAGGTGCATTAATTCACATACATTGATACCCTTTCACATGTCTTGGTACCCATTACCCTCCCCCCCATCCCCCACCTGTCTTGGTTTTCCCCCCTTCCCTATCAAATTTCAAATAACCAAATACAAATAAATTCAATATATCAGATAACAAAGTGAGATACTGTAACAATATGAGATAACCAAGGGACAGTAAAGGAGATGAGAGACAACATAGTATATTAAGGACAACAATCATTCATTATATGGCTTTTGTTTCAATATCCTGGAGGTCCTTTCAATTAGCTTCATACTATATGGCCTTATGTATCAAGATTTTGCTCTATTGCAGATCTCTGCTAGTAAAGCCCAAGGGTTCTACTGATTATGACGAATGAGGGAAACCATTGAGCCTAAGTTCCTTTGAGTCTGGCTTACTTCACTTAATATGATTTTTTTCTAAGACTTTCCATTTCCTAACAAATGGGGCGATGTCATTCTTTCTGACAGCAGCATAGAATTCCATTGTGTACAAATACCACAACTTGTTGATCCACTCATCAACTGAGGGACATTTAGGTTGGTTCCATATCTTTGCTATAGTGAATAATGCTGCAATGAACATTGTTGTGCTAGTGGATTTAGTATGCCCTTGTTTCTGGATGGTTGGGTAAATGCCAAGTAGTGGAATTGCTGGGTCATAGGGGAGTTCTATGTTTAGCCTTTTGAGGCACTGCCACACTGCTTTCCATAGTGGTTGAACGAGTTTGCACTCCCACCAACAGTGTAGTAGTGATCCCTCCTGGCCACATCCCCTCCAGCATCTGTTATTATTCGTTTTCCTGATCCTGGCCATTCTAACTGGAGTGAGGTGGAATCTTAGAGTTGTTTTGATTTGCATTTCTTTTATGGCCAGAGATGTTGAGCATTTCTTTATGTGTGTATAGGCCATTTTTGTTTCTTCTTCAGAGAAGACTCTCTTTAAGTCTTTGGCCCATCTTTTAATGGGATGGTTGTTACTTTGGAGATTAGTTTTGGAGTGATTCAATTTTTTGAGTTGTTGATATATTTTAGATATGAGGCCTTTGTCCATTGTTTGGTTGGTGAAGATCTTCTCCCACTCTGTAGGCTTCCTAATTAATTTACTAGCTATGTCCTTTGCCATACAAAAGCTCCGCACAGGTTTTTAAAGATGAAGCATTACCAATGATTTTGTTCTGAGTTTCTGTAACAGGCTACTTGAAAAGTGTTTTAAATGACACAGAAGAATGATAGAAGTGTTGATATAATCAGATATAGCAATATGATATTAATTCAGAAGGAATGTTTAACATGGTGAACAAAACAATGCTGTTGGAGAAACCGAGACAAAAGAATTCTTAATCATTTTATAGCATAATATCTATTGTCTCTGTTCTGTCTTAAATACTCTTCTTAGACTTATTATCATGGCACATATATAGAGAATGAGTATGCAATTGAAAAAAAGAGGATGGGTAATATTTTTACTGTATTATTGCTCTTCTAGTGAACATTTTAAATACTCTATTATTTCAGGAAAATGATGGATTGCACTGAGAACTTATAACCATAATTTTGATCTGTCTAACTGTGCACACATGCAAACACACACATACACACACACAAAGTCACACACAGTTTTGCATGTATCCTCTGACAGGAACATAATCATCAACCATGGGATTTATTTCTAAGAAATTAATTGTTTTAGAATATGTCTGTGACTGAATTCGCTGTTTTCTCTTTAAACAATTTTTTTTCTCACTCTCCTGTTATAGCTTTTTGGAACTGCATAAGTTTGTGATCTGAGAAACATTGGTAGCAATTAGTTTCTGCTTTGTCATAACTCTCCACACTTTTACCATTGCTGCCTTTTGTCTCTGTGTTTTGTTCCAGCTCTAATTATAATGACTACACCCAAACACAGTCTCAGGTTTCTCACCTATAACCACTGTCTCTGTTCATTGTACCACCTGACAGGTTCACAGATTTAAGTCCATCCATTATGTAAACTCAAATCTTCCTTAGAATTGTTTTGTCATAAAACTTCGTAGGGCAAACAAATAATCTAACTTGTATTGACTGGATGGTCTAGCATTCTCTCTGATAAGTCTACACATATTCTCTGCCTATTTGAATTTGTTTCTGTCTGTTTTGCCTTTTTAGACCATTGCCATTTTTCTTCAGATGGTAAATTCTAGACCTTTCCCATATTAATTGTAAATAAATTGCTTAATAATTGTATCTCACAATATTAAATATGGGCAGTATTTAGCCCATATCATGTGTCAATTCAATGTTCAGGTTGCTTAACATCCATATACAGTATAAATGTTTGGAACATAAGGATAAAATGTAATATTAATACTAAAAACTGTGGAAGCCTCTGTTGTGTAGAAGCATCTATTTACCTGCAGTTTACACAATCAACCTGAAATCAATTTAAATTTATGAAATAATCAATTTTATCCATGATGACAAGATTTGCACAAAAATGTTTAATGTATACACTTGCAAGTAATGTGATTTACTGTTATTATGACATACTCATTCTGGATTGTTTTTCCTAAAGGTTAATGAGACTGAATGAAGAATTTTTCACCAAGAATAACATAATCAGTTAAATTATTTCTGTGTCATAAGAAAAGATGAACCAGAAAACAAGAATGCTTACAGAAAAGCAATCAAGGAATAAGCTAGTACAGAAATTCTTGGGTCATTTAAAATTTAGGATCTCCTTTAACAGTACCTTAAAATCCTTAAAATACTAAAACTAAAACTTCTTAAAGAAAATGTGTGAACTTTAGGGGAATATTAGACAATAGAGAGTTCACTGACCACATAGTAAGAGGGTAGTATTAGACAAAGCTGCTGAATCAATTTTTAAGTAAAGCATACTTTTGAGTATTAAAAAATGTTTTTTTATTTTCCCATGTAACACACAAAATAATATTTTCTGATTTCTGGTTTCTTTCCCTCTGTTTTCCTCCTCTGACAGCATCCTATTGGAATTTTAATATTTCTCTCCTACTACATCCTCAGAAAGCCTGGGAACATTAGGGAATCACAGCTGTTTTCTCCATCCTCGCTCTGGGCACAGCAGGAGCTTATTAATGATCAATTTCTACTCCTATGATTTGTGACTTCTGGTAGTCCCTAGTTCTGGTATGTTTCTAGAACTTACCAGAACACATACAAGTCAGTGACTTGTACGGTGACCTCACTTCTATGAGACTTGTTGGTTTTATTTGCTGTTGGGATCAATGCTGAAAATGGGAAATTTACCCTCCTCTTTTTTAGTCAGTGGGGATGATGCTTTGGAATTGCTCATATGACACAACTTTAGGTAGGAAGGAAGGAGAAAAATGAGTTGAATTACAAAATCATGAAATCTAGAGGACATATTACTTTTGGCAATCTATGGAAAGGCGAGGTCACACCAGAAGGACTAGAAACAATGAGAACCAGGTATGGTGGATGATGTCTGTAATCTCAGTTCCAGAAGAAGCAGAGATTAGGAGTATCAAGGTTCAAGACTACTTGTAAAACATTAGTGAGACTCTCAACTCAACCAACAAGCTGCACACAGTGGCTTAAATCTGTACTGCAATCCCAGCATCTTGGTCTGAGACTTGTGCCAAGGAAAAATTGTGTGAAAACAAAATTCATGAGATCATGATTTAAGTGGTAGAGTACCTGACTAGCAAACTTGAGGGAAAAGACAAAAGAACAGAAAGTAGAGGAAGGGAAGCCAGGGGAGAGAAGGGAAGGGGAAGGAGATTGAGAAGAAACATGTATTTATTCCTGTGCAAATAATCAATATACTCATCAAGCTATTAATGTTGACCCTTCGTTAGTCATAACACATTTAATGAGTTGCTACCATTTAGCTATTAGAACTAAAACAAAATTATGAAATAAAGAAGATAAAATACGAGCTCAGGCTTAAATCTGTTTTGTAATTTCTGCTCTATTTTATATGTTATGATTATTCATGTATGTATACATGTGGATATATAAAGTGTATTTACATATAGGATATGATGAAGAAGCTTTGATGTTACTACATAAAAATTATATATTATATTGCTAAGATTTATTTAGCTTCTTATTCAGAAGTAATTTGAAGGCATTTTCCAAATACCTGACCAGACTAGGGTATTTGGAAAGTTTCATAGTCTCACTATTTTTCTGCTAAGCTTTTCAAAACATTTAATATATGTTAACTAGAGAAATACAGGAAGTCTACATATCATGTGAAAACTTAATTCTAATTTTAAAATGTCTTAACAGCTATTATATTTAATTCTAAAATTATAACATCTGGTGAATCATCAAATGCAATTTGTTCAAATTGGTATACATGGCTTCTACAAATAAATAGTCATTAAGTTGGTGCTACAACCAGTAATTAAACCTAATATTTTTCACTTCTACTGTCTAGTTTTATTTAAAATAACAAATTCATATGAAATGATTTGTGGTATTGCTTTAGTGAAGTACTCAAGATTTTTTAATATATGGTAAAATAATCTTAAAGCTCTGGGAAATTTCTGAATCACTTTTTATCTTACCTGATATTATTTTCTTGTTTTACTGGGTTAAAGTATTTTTTGCCTTTAGAATTTGTGATAGTTGCAACTAAATTCAAGACCTCATTCTTGAGCTTTCTTTTTAGCCTGTTGTCTTTATATTTTAGAGATAAAGTTTTATCCAGTTTCCTTAGATTGTTCTGAAAACTAGAATCGTCCTGTCTCCACCTTTTGAAAAGCTGGAATAATAGGTAAGCACCACCTTATATGGCTCTAATTTTGACTCGGGATATCATTATTAATTATTATTCATAATAATTAAAATGTTCTTGACTCAATATTTCCAAACATTCTTATTTAAATTGATGATGTTAATTTTATAATTTCTCAAATGCAAATGATTTGGCAATGCTAGAAAAGAAATAAGACAATTTTACCTATAGAAAATGAGTTAAAGAAAAAAAGCCAGTGGGATTTGTTGTGTTATACATTTTCAGTTTTTATTCTAAACAATGACTCCTAGTATGTAGCCATTTTTAGCATTATTTGGAAACCAAAAGCATATCTTAACAAAATGTATATTTCACAGGAGTGAATTTATAGCTAAGCCTGCATTTTTGCAGTGATTTTCATTTTTTTAAATACTATGAATCCTCATACCCTTTAATGATAAGTTAACTCTTTATTGCTAAGTTATTATGTTTAATGATCAAATATACACTTGTATTTCTAAGCATACAGAGCTTAACTAAGTTGGAAGTAATATAGCTATCACGTGTAAGCCTGAAAATAGAACCAAATCCAGAAAGGAGAAGCAACCAGCCTGCTAAGTCTGCCTTGTACTGACATATACTCCAGTTTCTTATAGTGTGTTTTACCTACCAAAAATCTGGCAGTTTACTATGCTATTGATGAAATGCAAAGCAATAAAATAAGGATTACTAGTTCAATCTTGAAATAGTAGATTTTCTTCCTTGTACTTGGTACCCAGCTGTGATGTCTAAAGTAACCAAATACTTGTTTGTAATTGGGCTGACTGAATACATTGGCCAATGGTATTTTCAGCCACAGTACTGTGTGACATGGTCATAGTTGCTGGCTTATTTACAATGTTTTTGATGAAATTTTATGAGCACCCTCTCTAAGGACATTTAAGTACAGATTCTTACCTTATTCAAATTTTTCTCTTCATTGAGGACAGAACTTAGAATGAGTTATTAGAGCTCAGAATGGTTTTCAAAAACAATTTTGCATTGTGTTGTCATTACAAATGAGGAAATATGGACCCCTAAATTTGAGAAGACAAACAAAATACAACAATATTATATTGGTTTTTATAAAAAAAAAAACCAACACTGCATGTATAGTAGGAAATACCAGATGATCATATAAATGTACCAACCTCATAGGAGGAAAAAACTAAAAATAATCATATGAATAGGTTGTTTAATGTACCTACTACCTGACAAATGTAACTGTAAGTCCTCTATTCATTAACCCAACAATAAAATAAAATTGAATTTAAAAAGAAAAAATGAACAATTTCACTTAGAAAGATTACTCGATTAACAGCTTTAACCCATAATCACGCACTATTTTTTAAACTGTAATTTCCATGTCTCTAGTGAATTTTTACACAGTTAATATGCAAAGACATGGGAAAGATGACTTTTGTTCATAAGAATATTTTAATAATTAAATAAGTTTTGGCTTACATGTGTGTCCACTCACCGTCAACTTTGTGTTAGAATTATTTACAATGTAGAGTATTATGCATCATGACTTAGATGTCTGCTTCAAGAAACAGTTATAGCTGGGAGCAGGGCTCAAGCCTGTAATGCTAGATACTCAGGAGGCTGAGATCTGAGGATCAAGGTCAAAGACAGCCAGGCCACAAAAGAACCTCAGACTCTTATCTTCAATTAACCTCTAGAAAATGGAAAGTTGGGCTTGGCTCAACTGTAGGGCCGTAGCCTTGAACTGAAGAGCTCAGGGACAGTGCCCAGGCCAAGTTCAAGCTCCATGACCCACAAAAAAAAAAAAAAAGAAACGAAAAGAAACCGCATTATCCATAAGCTTTTACTATTTTATATCATATATTCATATATTCATTTAAAATCCAGGCCTTTCAAATGATTGCAGTTTTATATTTCTAATTTTAAATTATTTTATTTATGAAGTAGTACACATTTGTAATATAAGCTGGATTTATTGTAATATTTTCATACATACAGAGTATGCATTTTGGACACGTATTTTGTTTTAGTTTCTCCCTTTCTTTTTCAAACAATATCTCATAGATTTCATTATTCTCTCTTCCTCCCTCTCTCTGTCTCTCTCTGTCTCTCTGTCTCTCTGTCTCTGTCTCTGTCTCTGTCTCTGTCTCTCTCTCTCTCTCTCTCTCTCTCTCTCTCTCTCTCTCCTATTTGTGTGTACATTTAGTTATGTATTTTTATCATCTATTTACACTATCTTTTAATGCTCTCATTCTTACTTATCCCTCCCTTCAACCTCCACTTTCTTGCTGATATTCTCCTAGGAAATATCCTTTTTTCACTCATGGTCCCTTATCATTGCTATTGAGATTATTATTAACAGCATACTTTTGGTAAATACAAATTAATAAGAACATTCGGAGATTGGCTTATCTCCGTAAACATGAGAATCTCTGATTACATTAATTTTCCTGCACATGGCATGATTTCATTTTCTTGTTTTAACTGTTAAAACATTCCATGAAATGAACATACTATGGTCTTTCTATTCATTCACCAATTATTGGACATCTCAAGTGATTCCTCATTTGATAACTATAAACAAAGGAGGCAATGAGTATGAAGGTAGCTTTGTGGTCCTTTTAGTTTCTTTCCTTAAGATATATTCCTATGATTGGTATAATAGGTTCCTAAGAAAATCCTTCAAAGAAGCACAAATGACTGGAAATGTGAATCAAGACTACACTAAAATTTCATCTCACCCCAATCAGAGTTGCAATCATCAGTTTAAACAAACAATAGCAAACTGTGGCAAGGATATGGAAAATAGAAACTTTTCAGCTATGATAGTGGAAACATAAACCGGTAAAGTACTATGGAACTCTGTGTGGAAGTTCCTCAATAACCAAAAAGAAAAAAGAATACCCTACCTAATTACAATTATATTTTGAGTTCTCATCCTACAGGTGATTTATTTTTGCTGAATTCACATAGTTGTTTTTTTTTTCTCATCTAGACCAGAGTTATTTGATGTTGTCTTTATTTTCCATGTATCTTTGTTAGCTGTGTGTCAAATATGATTTATTAGGGTTTGGTGATCTCAAGAGAACTCTAGGATGACTGAGATATCGTTTAGAATGTTAACACGGGGAAAGATTGTAGAATTACTATAACAGCCAAAGAGTATGTCCATATCAACAACCCTTAAGTTCTGCTTATTCCATGTTGCTACTTTCTAACACATGTCACATAGTGTTATCTATGGAAAGTTTGAAAGAGCATTAACAAGAAGTTGTTGTTGTGCATTGTGATCTGAGCCTAAAATGCCTCCTACATTGTCATGTGTTTAATGCTTGGTCCCACATTGATGATGCTAGGTGAAAGATGGCAGAAACTGTTAGGGTTAGGGCTTAGTAGGAAGAATTGTAACTCCACTAAGTAACTGGATCTTTCCATGCCTCCTTCCTTTATCTCACTCTTTTTCTGTCTCCCCTAAGGTAAAGAACTGCAAGCACCTTCTCCTCCCATAATGATCTTTCCTAGTACATAGAACAAACCAACCTTAGAATGGGTTCTGTGATTCAGTGAACAGAACTAAATCTTCATGGCTTTAAGTTGTTTATGTCAGAGCAACTCAAAGCAAAAGTAATATAGTGAACATTGCAATAGGTACACTTCATATGGCTGAAATAGGCTTCTATTCAGAGTGTGGATAAGAGTTACTCATGGTCAAGGCAAGCTAAACACACATGCACACACACCACACAGATATATACATCTCTCTCTAGACAGAGACTCACAGAGAATAGAATATTATATTAGATTAAGTCCTCACCCATATGAATTCATTTAATTATAGTTAGCCCTCTAATTACCTTACAACTTCAGACATTTTAAAGATTCAGGCTACAATTTGTAGCTTTTTGTGGGACATCATTTATTCATAAAATTCTGAAGACAAAATGAGACAAGACATAAAATGCTCAAAGACAGCATTTTGATGCAATTTTTATCATATAATCATCAAAATCCCATTGTTTCTGGATGAGTAATAAATTATGATTCCTTATGCAGAATGAACTGTATAAATAAAATCATAGTTACATGAATGCTTACATGAATACTTGATACCAAGAAAGAATACAATTTTTGTGTATAAGGAATAGAAAATTTAACTTCAAAATATTTTCAGTTTTTATGTAAAAACAGTAGGGCTATTTTCTTTTACTCCCTAAAGCAGTGTTTGGATAATATGGTGAAAGTGTTAAGCAGTTCAGTACACATGAGAACAACTTACAATCAGAGAGTACACTTCTTTGAATGTAGATGTGTTTCTCTCACTCAGAATGTTCTAGCAAATGTATGGGGCCAGGAGTTTGGCCTAGTGGTAGAGTGCTTGCCTAGCATGTGTGAATACCCAGGGTCAATTCCACAGTACCACATACATAGAAAAAAGTTGGAAGTGGTGCTGTAGCTCAAGTGGTAGAGTTCTAGCTTGAGAAAGTCAAAGGACAGGGCTCAGGCCCTGAGCTCAAGTCCAGGAATGGCAAAAAAAAAATGTTCTAGCAAATGAAGATCTCAGTTTCTGTGAATGCTGTGTTGGGTGGAAAGGCATTTAAAATGACATGCATATTAACTCCTTTTAGCTCTCCAACTCTGATATAAATTGCTTGAATTTACCTTTAGAGATCATAAGTGCATTACAGAAGGAATTTCAGCACAATGAAAGAAAAATTTAAAAAAATAGGAAGAGGAAGGGATGAAAAAATTTTGAAGTAAAAGTTATTTGGGTAAAGAAATATTTCCTATAGAGGAAGATAGAAATAAAGTGGTGTTTATAATTAGTTTCTGGAATAAGTACTTCTATGTATAGTGCATATGCAAGTGAAGAAAGCCAAAGGGAAAGGATGGATGGATATTCTCCAGTTTTGTGAATGAGATCATTCAAAACTCTGTAGTATAAGAGTGAGACTGTGATATTTTTGAACTCAATCTAAATTGAGCCAAGCTCAGCAATTGTCTGTAATTTGTTTGAGAGACTCTTTATCACATATTCTTTGAAATTGGATTTAGTATTAAGATTAGCTATGCATAATGGATTTTTGATAGGACCTACAGGATAATTGGTTGAGAGAATAATTCTGAGATATCAGTGATCAACTGGGCTCAGTTTTTTTTTCCTCTTAGAAACAAATTGAAACCAGAAGAAAGTCTATACATACTAATTCTATTGATAGAAGCTGAGTGTTGGATACATTTGAGTTTTTCTAGGGGAATTAACTTCAAGAATTCTTGCCTTATTTGAATCAAATATAAGTTCCAATGAAATTAACATATTAGGTATAATTTTTAGTTTTCAATTTTCTTTTTTTTTGCCAGTCCTGGGCTTGAGCTCAGGGCCTGAGCACTGTCCTTGGACTTTCTCAAGGCTAGAGCTCTACCACTTGAGCCTCAGCACCACTTCCAGCTTTTTCTATATATGTGGTACCAAGGAATCGAACCTGGGTCTTTGTGCATGCTAGGCAAGCACTTTAACCACTAGGCCAAACTCCTGGCCCCTAGTTTTCAATTTTCATACATTAATTTAAGGTACTTTTAAGAGTTTGAATTGTGTCAAGATTTAAGTAATTTTAATGCACTAAAGTAAATGCTGCTCTTTTTTTTCCTCATGAATGCGATAATGTCTGTTCTGTTCTATCCTTTGATTTGTTTTCCTATTTTATTAAGTGCACTTAGCATATTATACATTGTAGGAAAACAAAATCTCAGGCATGAGCTATATATAGATTTATTTCTAACAGTATGTCCAGTGCAGGCTTGATGATTCCCCTCTGAGTCTCCCATCACAGGTGAGTTGTCAGTAATCTCAATAGTTTCCTTAGTCCTTTGAAGTCACCTTATTTAGATCTTGTTCTATCAATTATGACAGAAAAGGAGAAGGTATAAACAGGAGATTCTAGGACCAAACCTCTTCACGCTGTGAGTGTCATGCCTGTGTGTTCATTTCAGAATTTCATTACAATCCTCCAACTTAACTGCAAGAACAAATGCTGGAAAAAAAGGTCTACTTTTTAAACAAAAGAAAACTAAATAAAAATTAATAAATCCTCTCTCCGCCATCTTGGAGCTTGCGGAAGCCTGTGGGAACAGAACTTCTATAAGGCAACATGTCCAGAAGTCTTGTGGTGCAAGGCCTTTTTTTTGCTAGCTATAAGCGAGGACTTCTGAACCAAAGGGAGCACATAGCTCTCCTTAAAATCGAACGTGTTTATGCTCGAGGTGATACCAATTTCTACTTGGGCAAGAGAGGTGCTTATGTATACAAATCTAAAAACAACACAGTGACTCTTGGTGGCAAACCTGACAAAACCAGAGTAATCTGGGGAAAGTTAACTCGTGCCCATGAGAACAGTGGCATGGTTTGTGCCAAATTCCGCACCAGCAACCTTCCTGCTAAGGACATTGGACACAGAATCCATGTGATGCTATACCACTCCAGAATTAAATGAAAATTAAATAAAGTGAATCTGTGCTCTTGTAAAAAAAATAATAAATGATTATTGAATGTCCCGAGTGATGACATTTAAAGACACCCTTTGGAAAATAGGAAAGAAGGGAGTCAGAACATTTTTGGGCACATGTACTCTAAATAAGTGGAAGCTGGTCAGAGGAAACCTGGACAGATGATGATTCAACAAAAACTGCATTCTAGTAATTGGGCTGAGGAATGATGAAAGGGTGAAACCACTTGTTAAAAATGAGATAAAGCTCTAGACATTGGAGGGATGCAAGAAATGAGTGCAAATCATGGTATTTAGAAGAGCCAAATGGTAGGGACAGTACTGATTTTCAAAGACATCTTTGATGGTTTCTGAAGTGAAATTGCACATTATCATGAATTTGAACTCTGAAATGAAAATGTCACTTACTTGCAATAATGAAATCTGAAAGCAAGTAGGAAGTAAGTATAAGTACTCAGAGCCAATGCATGCCTTTTATTGAAACTTTCTTCTAATTCTTTGAATGGATTCTTGCTCTGAAGCACACACTGTCACCCCATGTAGGTGACTGGAATGAGCAGACCTTTCTCACCATTCAGGAAACATGCAGTGTAACTAGAAATACATCATGTGAGTTTAATCCAGAGATGTTCATGTCGCTGTTAATTGCAAAAAATCTAATCCCTTTTTGACTGAGAAAAAAGAAACTTAGATGAGCATTAGGGAGTTGACATTACAAAAAAAACCACATTATCTGTTATGAAATCAGGTAGAGCATAGGAAGGATTCTATTATTGGGGACTGGAAACATAATTTAGCTATGCTAAAGTTCTAGTAAAGTATCCCTTTAGATCACATTAGGTAGAGTACCAATATAATATTTTATAAGTTTTAAAGAAAAGAAAAAAAAAACAAGGAAACCAACTTATGCAAAAGCCTGAAAAGCTCAAAGTCCCCAAAGTTAACTCTTGAGTGGAAGTGTTCTTATAGACACAATAGCTGTTCATGCATGGATAATGCATTCTGCATTAAGGTACACATGGATGATACATGTAGATGAATCTATCTGGCTGGCATCTATTGCTTTAAGCAAATGCTTGGAACATAGTAGTGCTCTCCTATGGGTTGAACAATTCTATTTTCCTCTCTCTAGAGATGGAGAGAAAGGAAAGAAGGAATAATACCACACCTTATTAGGTGTTAATGTTTGTTACTTTTGCTTTCCTTTTTGCATTTTCATCACTTTTTGTGTTATCAATAGGAATAAAAGAAAGGCCTAATATATACAAGTCTTGAGTTTTTGTAAAATCCAGAAACAATTACCCACTCCTTTGTCTATACTGTGTATCAACTGAGCTTTTCCCATATTATTTTTTCTGCCACTAGCTAAGTTATTGATATTTTCCTACAGATGGCTTACTTTTTTGAGATCATTTTGAAACTCTCTTGAATAATAAAGCACATAGCATACATGTATGTATATATTTATAATGATAGGAATCTGAAATATGTCAATGGGGGCACAAGTATTAGTAGTTAGAATAAATTAAATGGAAAAGGGAAAGGAAAGTGTATAAAAGCAAAACACTCAGTACACATGCATGAAAATTGAGCAAGGCAAATAGATAAGGCTGTTCTCTTGGAAAGAAGGATAGTGGAGAATGAAATGACAATGACATGACAGTGTCATGTACATATTAATGGACATAATGAAATGAAATCTTTGTTTACAACTATTTGATGCTATTTTGAAAAAAAAGTGTTTTATGTAGCTATTGTAGTAATTTCCTAGCCTTACATATCCTATTATTTATCCTTTCTATAATTAAAGTCCTTGCAACTCTTCATCTACTCCCATATTTTATATATTCCAACTTTTACTTATTTAATGAGAATTGTAGGTGTTTCAAAAACTGCCAGTAAATTATTTATCTTTCTCTTTTATATCCTTTACTTTAGGAGGACTATTTTGAAGGAAGTACCTCTCACATAACTGCACAAATAAATAATCCACGCACTTACAAAACACAAAGGGATTTAATTTGAGCTGAGAGTGTGGCCTAGTGGTCAAGTGCTTGTCTAGAATGCCCACAGCCCTGGGTTCAATTCCTTTGTACCATATATACAGAAAATGCTGGAAGTGGTGCTGTGGCTGCAATGGTAGAGTGCTACCCTTGAGAAAGCTCAAGGACAATGCCAGTCCTTAGTTTAAGCCCTGAGACTGGCAAAAAAAGTCTAATATGGTATTATCAAATTCCATATCTTTGCTATGGTAAATAGTGCTGCAATGAACATCATTGTGCTAGTGGATTTAGTATGCCCTTGTTTCTGGATGGCTGGGTAAATGCCAAGTAATGGAATTGCTGGGTCATAGGAGAGCTTTATGTTTAGCCTTTTGAGACACTGCCATACTGCTTTCCATAGTGGTTGAACGAGTTTGCACTCCCACCAACAGTGTAGTAGTGATCCCTCCTGGCCACATCCCCTCCAGCATCTGTTGTTATTAGTTTTCCTGAGCCTGGCCATTCTAACTGGAGTGAGGTGGAATCTTAGAGTAGTTTTGATTTGCATTTCTTTTATGACCAGAGATGTTGAGCATTTCTTCACGTGTCTATAGGCCATTTTTGTTTCTTCTTCAGAGAAGACTCTCTTTAAGTCTTTGGCCCATTTTTTGATGGGATGGTTGCTACTTTGGAGATTAGTTTTGGAGTGATTCAATTTTTTGAGCTGATGATATATGGTTTCCCTCATTTGTCATAATCAGTAGAAACCTTGGGCTCTTCTAGCAGAGATTTGCAATAGAGCAAAACCTTGATACATAAGGCCATATAGTATGACACTAATTGAAAGGACCTTTAGGATATAGAAACAAAAGCAATATAATGAATGATTGTTGTCCTTAAGGTACTATGTTATCTCTCATCTCTTTTGCTGTCCCTTGGTTATCTCACATTGTTACAGTATCTCACTTTGTTATCTGATATATCAGATATATTTGTATTTGGTTATTTGAAATTGCATAGGGAAGGAGGGAAAACAAGTTGGGGGGGTGGGGGGGAGGGTAATGGGGACCAAGACCTGTGAAAGGGTATCAATGTATGTGAATTAATGCATCTTCTATCTGGCAAATATCATGTAACCCTTTTATTAATTACAATAAAATTATCAAAAATGATATCAAATTCAAGAAACATTTTATCCCCTTCTGTATGTGTATATATAGAGATACATATAGATATTTTGATAATGTAATTTACTGTTAATGCATCTTTAAAAACTCATTTATTCAATACTTACTCACACAATAGACATTTATTTAACCTTTTTCTTCCCTATGTTGTACATTTAGTTCAAATCCAGCTTAACGTACAAACCAGCTATTGTACAGAAATGGTTCCATGTCTTAAAATTATCATTGATGACTGCTTTTGATGAAAGAGAATGATGCTTATTAAGTATAAGCATGATATAGAACTCTGTCTAAAATCATTCTGTGACTTTCTATAAACTAATTTATTACTTCAATATATTCATTATTGAAGTTTAAATACTACTACTACTTGGAACCTCAAAAATTATGAGCACATTTTGTTATACCCTTAATAGGTTTCCTCTCTTTTCCAGACTTTTCTTTTACAAGTTTGACTATCTTCTATAATTATACTCAAACATTATCAGTTTCCTCTTATTCCTGGGATATATCCAATCAACCCTGTTTTATTTTATCTAGCTATTACCTATCCACTCTGAATATTTGAACTTTGAATTCCTCTCAGAGTGGAAGATATTGCTAAATTTCGAAAGCCAACATGAAATTCCCCTGCAATTTATACTGCTGACAATTCAAGAACAAAATAACATTATTATTTGATAAATAATAATTTTTTGTAAGTAAAATGCATGCCCTTTTTCTGTTGTTGTAGTACCAAGTACAGACTGTGATACCTAGAGTCTGCTAAAGAATTTACTGATGGATGTTGAATGGAAGATACACTTTTAGAAATAAAAGCTTCTATTTTTTTTCTTTCAATACCCTTTCCATAAGCAAATATTAATTACTAATTCATTATAATGTTTTCATATATGGATAGTAATGGATCAAACTAATTTTTTGTTGTTGTTTTTGTTTGTTTTGCCAGTGCAGAGGCTTGATCTCAGGGCCTTGGAGGCTTTTTGCTCTGCCACCTGAGCCACCGCGCCACTTCTGGCTTTTTCTTTGTATGTGGTACCAAGGAATAGAAGCCAAGGCTTTGTGCATGATAGAGAACTACTCTACCACTTGACCATGCTCCTGGCCCAAAAAGGAAATTTGTTTTTGATTTTTAAGTTTGATAGTTGCTTTATTTACTTATTTATTTTTCCAGTCCTGGGGCTTGAACTCAGGGCCTGGGCACTGTCCTTGTGCTTTATTGGGGCTATCACTATAATTCACTATCCACAGCACCACTTCAGGCTTTTTCTGTGTATGTGGTATCCAGTAATCAGGGCTTCGTGTATACTAGGCAAGCATTCTACCACTAGGCACTCTCCTGACCCAAGTTTGTTATTTTTACTGATCATGCTTGTTCAAAACTATACAATATATCTAAAAGTATGTGGTATTACATATAACTAAACATAGGTAACAGTTCATCTTGATAATTCTGTACATGTATATAATGTACTTTGGTCAATATATTTTTATTACTTTTTATTATTCTTCCTGATCCTTCCCTTATCTTTATAAAACAGTTTTATGTTGATCTCATGATTCCATTTTCAACCATGTATATACATATACGTACACACAAATATATATATATATATAACATACAATGAACATATTCTTAACACATTGACCTCTTCTTTATCTAACTCACTTCGGCTTTTCCCTGCAAAACAGTCTTCCATTTACTGTTATGTCATATTTATTTTTATTTACTATTATTGTTATTATTAGTAATAAATTCCACAACTATATGAAGGTATGCAACAGTTGTTTTGTGAGCTTGGCTTATCTCACTTAACACAATGATGTAGTTTTATTCATTTTCTTCCAAGTAACAAGTTATTTATTTTTACTTCTAACTAACACTTTATTATTGTTACCATAATTTATTTCTGTGTTAATTTTGGGAAACCCAGGCAAGAGTAGCTTTGGCTATTTTGAATAATGTTTCATTTTAACATGGGTATCAGTAAATCATACACTCCTTAGAGTATATGTCTAAGAGTTCGATTGCTGTTTTACATTGGAGCTATTTTTAGTAACCTGAAAAATCTGTTTAGTGATTTTCATAGAGATTGCTCTCATTTACATTAGTACAAGTAGTTCAGAATACTTTCTTGTTCCTATTTTCTCACCAGTATGTACACTTTTTTGCCTATGTTTGTTTACTGCTTTTCTGGAGTTGTTTAACTTTTCAGGTCTTCCACTAAGGTGGAAGATAAAGGTTTAATTTTTGTCTTTCTCATACTATACTCATTTACCTTATTTTTCAGTCCAGTATGTTACAACATGTCCTCTTAACAGTTTTTATATGATGTTTATAATTGTTTCTATCCTCCTAACACTCACTAAGAATACAGACTTGCTCAAAATTGTAATATTGTTTTAAGACCTAGGCACATGCTTCCTTAAATAAGTCAAATAAAGATTTATTTTTGGCTTACGTCTTGGGAAGTTAGTCAGGCATTTGTTTACGAGCTATTAAGCAAAGCTGTTATTTTTCTCTAGATATGGTTCATTTGATAATGATGGTGTTTATGTCAAAATTCTCCATTCTCTTAGCTACTGAAATTCGACATATAATTCTGCTGTCCCTTTCTTCCCACATCTGTTTGAAATAGTAGATATTGAGCCAAAGCTAGGATGTGTACACTGATCTAATGGTAGAGGAACATATACAGCTTTACTTCGCACTATGAGACTGGCTTGTCGTTCAGTGGAGAACACTGAAAAATCACTTAATATGTAAGATACCATGAATGTATCACAGGCTTGGAAACCCATTTTTTTTCTAGGCTAGAAATTAATTCATACGATATAGTAACAAATGAGAGAAAAAAAAAACTATCTTATTTTTTTTGCTAGCTGTCTCTGCTAAAGTAGGATTATTACCTGTTAAAAATTTGTCCTTGATCTTAACAGTGGAAGAATTCTTTTAGACGTTATGTTTGGTTTAAGAAAAATCAGGTGATCTTAATTTCAGCTAGTTTTTTTTCTGTATTCTTCCCAGGGATTGACATTTATTTCATGACAGTAGCAGAGTAAATATAAAACATGTGCTCTAAACTCTAAAGGATTTCATTTTAGTCAGTTACATTTCAATGGTTATCTATCTAGAATATTTTTAGCTTAGACTTCTTAAGTAAACTACCTTAATAAATATTCTTTCAGAAGTGACAGATCTTATGATCTCTCTGGGGAATACTATGGATATTGCTATTACAGTTCTATTACTATTTGCACAGATTTCTGCAATAGAATACTTACATTAAAAATAAAATACAGGGCTGGGAGTTTGGCCTAGTGGTTAAAGTGCTTGCCTAGCATGCACGAAGACTCGGGTTCGATTCCTTGGTACCACATACATACAAAAAAAAAGCCGGAAGTGGTGCTGAGGTCAAGTGGTAGAGCTCTAGCCTTGAGAAAGTCCAAGGACAGCACTCAGGCCTTGAGCTCAAGCCCAGGACTGGCAAAAAAAATATATATATATAAAAATAAATAAATAAAATACAAATAATTGTTCTTCAAAATACTACACTGGAACTATAAAAGTCATATGGTTACTGTTGCCATCTTGCTAAAAAATATTCTTAAATAAGTGATGATACTTATGCAAATAATTTTAATTACAAATTCTCATCCCATTTTTATTTTAAAAAGATTTAACAAAAATATGACTTCTTGGTGATAGTAACTGCTCACATATATTTTATCTTGAAGGCTTTGAGTAGATGGATGCTTTCACTATAATTATTTAATTATATACTTAGTTTTTAAAATTTATTTTTATAGTAGAATTGATAAAAAAGCACAGTTATTGACATATGAATCAGGTAATGAGTAATGAGTATAATTCTTTTTGAACCATGTTTCCATTCCCTCACACTCTTCCAGTTTTTCTAGTATCAAAAATACATTTTTGCAATAAAAACTATCTTTATAGATGAATTTCTGCCAAAAGTTCCATCCAAATTTGACTCTTTATATTAGAGAGACACTATTAGCACCATAAAATCGTTGTCCATGCTTCTTGGCCATAACACTATAACTAAACTCACAAGTTGGGGATTTTTTAGCCTTTATTCACTTCTGTAAGACTTGAGAGTCTAGAAATAGAAACCACATCTGATATATGTTGGACACTCAAAAATGTTTGTTGGAAGTATAAATATAGCAATACTTCTGAGCTAACAGGTCAATAGACATAAACCTTTGGGATACCAATCCCATAATTCAATATGGTTTTATTTTCTCTTTCTTAACTACGCAGTCCCCTCAAGAGATAGCAGGTGTTCCACTTTAATTCCAAGAGAACAAATAAAGATCCCCTTGATAGGTATTGCTTTTCAAAAAACAAAACAGTGGAGATGAAAACATTTTTATAGAATAAATTGGGATGATTTTCTTAAAATTTCAGACATTCAAAGGAAAAGAAACAGTATAGTACAGACACCTCTACACTGATGCCTACTGCAACACTGGTTACAATATCCTAATACTGGAAGAAGTCTAGTTTCCCATAGAAAGGTGAACAAATGGTAAAGAAAGCAGTATATATCCATACCACGATAGAGCTACAGATCATCATATTAAGCTAGTAAAACAGACTCAGAAGGAAAGACGTGGCTTGTTTTCTTTTATAGGAAGTATCTAGTTCCAAAAAAGAAAAATATGAACACGAAAGGGGAAAAGGGGAACTGATATTCCAGCTGAAGAAAGTTGGAGTGGAAGATGGGGATGATTGAGACCAAAGGACACTACACATATGTATACAAAGGTTTTTAATGAACTACATATAAAATGGTAAGGAAATTTAAATGGTCAAATATATATATATGTATATATATATATATATATATGAACATGGGACTTGAACTCAAGACCTGAGGACTGTCCTTGGAAGTTAAAGCTAAAGCTCTACCACTTGAGGCAAAACACCACTTCCAGCTTTATTCTACATATATAGTAACAAGGAATTGAACTGAGGTATCTGTGCATGCTAGGCAAGCACTCTACACTAGGCCAAATTCACAGCCCCTCAAAAATAATTTTTTAAAAAAGTTCTTCAACTAGTGGAATAGAACTGAGGAATGAAATACTATCCCACAGACCTATGGCTACCTAATCTTTGATAAGGGAGCCAAAAAATAGAATGGAAGAAAGAGAACCTCTTCAACAACTGGCACTGGCAGAACTGGTCAAACACCTGCAGAAGACTAAAGTCAGATCCTTCTTTGTCACCCTGCACCAGGATTAACTACAAATGGATCAAAGACATGGAGGTAAAAGCAAATACACTGAAAACTTTACAAGAAGGAATAGGAGATACGTTAGGTCTCCTTGGCACAGGGCGAAACTTTCTTAGTAAGCACCCAGAAACACAACATGTCAGAGAAAATCTGGATAAGTGGGACTGTATTAAACTGCAGGACTTTTGTATGGCAAAGGACATAGCTAGCAAATTAAATAGAAAGCCTACAGAGTGAGAGAAGATCTTCACTAACCATACATATCTAAAATATATCAACAGCTCAAAAAATTGAATCACTCCAAAACTAATCTCCAGGGAAACAACCATCCAATTAAAAGATGGGCTAAAGACTTAAAGAGAGTCTTCTCTGAAGAAGAAATAAGAATGGCCAATAGACACACGAAGAAATGCTCCACATCTCTGGCCATAAAAGAAATGCAAATCAAAATAACTCTAAGATTCCAACCTCACTCCAGTTAGAATGGCCAGGATCAAGAAATCTAATAACAGATGTTGGAGAGGATGTGGCCAGGAGTGATCACTACTACACTGTTGGTGGGAGTTCAAACTCATTCAACCACTATGGAAAAGAGTATGGCCATTTCTCAAAAGACTAAACATAGAACTCCTCTACGTCCCAGTAATTCCACTTCTTGGCATTTATGGATCATCCAGAAACAAGGATATGCTAAATCCACTAGCACAACGATGTTCATTGCAGCACTATTTACCATAGCAAAGATATGGAACCAACTTAGATGCCCCTCAGTTGATGAGTGGATCAACAAGATATAGTATTTATACACAATGGAATTCTAAGCTGCTGTCACCAAGAACAACATTGCCCCATTTATAAGGAAATGGAAAGATTTAGGAAAAATCATATTAAATGAAGTAAGCCAGACTCAAAGGAACATAGGCTCAATGATTTCCCTCATTTGTCATAATCAGTAGAAACCTTGGGCACTCCTAGCAGAGATTTACAATACAGCAAAACTTAGATACATAAGACCATATAGGATAATGCTAAATGAAAGGATCTCCAGGATATAGAAACAAAAGCCAAATAATAAGTGATTGTTGTCCTTAATGTACTATGTTATCTCTCATCTCTTGTGCTGTCCCTTGGTTATCTCATATTGTTACAGTATTTCACCTTGTTATCTGATATATTGTATATACGCTTATTTGTTTTTTGAAATAGAATAGGGAAGGCGGGAAATCAAGATGAGGAGTGGGGTGGGGGGAGGGAAATAGGGACCAACACATAAGAAAGGGTATCAATGTTTGTGAAGTAATGCACCTTCTATCTGGTGAATATAATGTAACCCTTCTATTAATTACAAAAAAGAATATATGGAAAAATTTCTTCAGAGTGTGAAGACAAAAGGATTGATGGAAGGAGTGAATGTGATAGACCTTCATTATTTGTAGAGTTAGAACCACACCATGAAACTCTTTAAGATGCTAAAAAGTTAAGAAATGAAATATTATTGGAGTTCTTCATTTCTTCTTGTCAGTACCTTCCTAAACACAATCTTAAATAACAAAATTGCAAGAATAAATAATGTCAGGTATTGAGCCTGTCATTTGGCCTGCTGGTAGAATGCTTGCCTAGCATGCACGAAGACCTGTGTTCGAATCCTCAGTACCACACAAATGGAAAAAAAAAAGTGATGCTGTGGTTCAAGAAGTAGTGTTCTAGCTTTGAGAAAGCCCAACGACAGTGCGCAGGCCCTGAGTTTAAGCCTCGGGATTTGCAAAATATAAATAATAAATAAATAAATGAATAAGAATAAATATTTAGGTAGGCTCCAAGAAGTTTACTGTGCCAAACCCGACCTGAAACTCTAACATGAGTGACCTCTTTAGGCATTTATCCTTCTACCTTCTCATCCAATACAGTAGATGTAGACATCACACTCAACTCTTTCAAACCCGTCATTTTTTTTTCAATCTGCAAAATTATTTTTTTATTTTTTTTGGTCTTTTGTGGAATTTAAACTCTGGGCCTAGGCACTGTCCCTGAAATCTTCAGGTCAAGGCTACTGCCTTACACATCAAACCACAACGCCACAGGCTTTCTTGTGCTTAATTTCAGGGGAGCTGGCTTTGAACTCAGACTCCTGAGTAGCTAGGATTACAGGCATGAGCCAAATATGCTCAGCCAAAATTATTAAGATATATAGTGATTTATTATACGCTCCCTTTCTGAAAAGTCTAAGAATCTAGTACTTCATGTGAAGAAAATAAGTAAATAAATAAATAAATTTTGAAGGACAATTTTTAATTAGCCTCTAATTTAGTTAAAATATTAAATTTTCTGAAGTGCCAAAAATCTTCCATAGCTTCACGTTTATTTGGTCACTTTAAAAGATGACTTCTTCTCTTAACTGCTGACAGGCTTTAAAGACACGGCCTGGGCATACTTAGAGTATTTCACGTCCTTTTCAGTGAGTGTGAAACCTGTGTGTGTGTGTATGTGTGTGTGTTGGTCATGGAGCTTGAACTCCATGGGTGCTGTCTCTGAGCTCTTTAGATCAAAGCTAGTGCTCTACTACTTGAGCCACAGCATCATTTCTGGCTTTCTGCTGATTAATTGTAGATAAGAGTCTCAAGGATTTTTGCCTGAGCTTGCTTTGAACCAAGATCCTCAGATCTCAGCCTCTTAAGTAGATAGTATTTCAAAGCGACTAGCGCCCAGCCAGTGAAATCTTTACTCATCTGTTCCTGTTTGTCAACTGACTAATTGTCACAAATTCTTCTTTCTTTGGCCTGAGAAGTAAACAACTGGAAGAACCCACTTTGTAGTGATCTGGCAAAACCATGATTAGAATAATGATGGTTTTTGTAAGAGGCATTATATGTGTTTTAAACTCTGTGGCATTCTGTACATGTGCACTATTTTTATTACCTGTGATTGAAGCTGTCATGATTTATAGTTTTCTGTGGTGGAGGAGAGAGCCTTTATTTAAATCGGGCATCTTTTGGCATAAGCTGAGAATATATGTCTCGTGCACATGAAATGTGACAGCTTTCTGGAAAGCTGCTTCTTCTTTGTAATGTCTTTGTGGAAGGTTTCTTAAGGTTACATTTCTAGCTTCACACTATGGTATTTTAGTGGGTAAATAAATTATTTGTGAAGGAAGGTCACTGTGCAATGTATTATTGAAAACAGCAGTTTGCTGACTTTTCCAGAAAACAGTTATTTCTGCATATTTTAGTATTATCAGAACCTAGAGTTTGTAGAAAAGGTTCAGAAAAGCAGAAGAAAAGAACTGGAGCCTAATGATCAAACGCGAGAAGACATCCTCATTAGTCCCCACTGGAAATTTAACTCTCTGGAGTACTGGGGCCTCTCTTTTGTGACAGTATAAATCCACATATTCATCCTTTGCCTTACAAAGCAAAGTACGACTCAATCCTCTTAGTAATCATCTACATTTTCCTTGGGATCTCCCTATTTTGGTGTATGCTGTGTGTGAGTGCGATGTGTGCTCGTGGATATGTGTTCTTCGTATGCTCAGAAGCGGTTGTTTAGTACTTTAGCATAAACATCATTATTCAAATGCAAAAATTCAACATGTGGTCTATTTGCAACTGGA
The DNA here is from genome assembly GCF_031878675.1 of Megascapheus bottae. Lineage (NCBI taxonomy): Eukaryota > Metazoa > Chordata > Mammalia > Rodentia > Geomyidae > Megascapheus > Megascapheus bottae. The sequence goes on from NC_143521.1 coordinate 26,757,825, forward strand.
AAAATTTCCACTTATCCCTTCAGATCTTCCTTATCGTTTTTCCCTCCCCAAACTTTCTGCTTTTTAAGCAGCTATTAATGAGTGGTGGATCAACTCCAAGAAAATGCAGACAGATGGGGAAAAGTCCTACTTTGTGATTTCTGCCAGTTGACATATGTTTAAATTGCTTAGCTCTGTGAATCTCTACTATCTGGTCAGTAGTAGAATGTGTCAGTACTGTATGCTTTGAGTAGAGAAATAGACTTAAATTTATTCAGACAAAGCAATGAATAACTTACGCAGCTCTCAACTTCACATATATATTTACCTTAAAATTCATAATATATAAAATATTAATATATTGTATATAATATTGTCTAATATATATTACATATGTCTCTCAGCATTCTATTTTTTTCTTAGATCTTCCATGTACTTTCAGGATAAAAGGTTGAAATGGTAAGACTTTTGTTACAAATAGTGTTGCAAAGTGAGATACTATACCAATATGAGATAACCAAGGGACAGCAAAGGAGATGAGAGACAACATAGTACATTAAGGACAACAATCATTCATTTATGGCTTTAGTTTCAATATCCTGGAGGTCCTTTCAATTAGCTTCGCATTATATGGCCTTATGTATCAAGATTTTGCTCTATAGCTCTATTTGCTCATATTGGTATAGTATCTCACTTTGTTATCTGATATATTGAATTTATTTGTATTTGGATACTTGAAATTTGATAGGGAAGGGGGGAAAACCAAGACGGGTGGGGGTTGGAGGGGAGGGAAATGGGTACCAAGACATGTGAAAGGGTATCAATGTATGTGAATTAATGCACCTTCTATCTGGCAAATATCATGTAACCCTTTTACTAATTACAATTAAAAAAAAGAAAAAAGAAAAAAAAACAAATAGTGTTGCATTATTTTTCCAAAATATTCAATGCTAGGTTATGTATATGTATGTGTGTGTGTGTTTGTGTGTGTGTGTGTGCGTGTGTGCGTGTTATTTCTGCAGCTGAAATTTAACCCATCAAAGAATCTGTATCTAGTTAAGTTACTCAGTCTTCAGCTTCTGGTATCACGCATCAATTTCAAACAGGCTGGGATTCAGAGATTACAAAGCATATTGCATTGGCCAGCACTTTAATGTGTGGTGATTAGGAATGAAATGAAAATGAGTTACCACATTTGCAAGTTGTCATCAATATATGTGAGGAAACTTCTTGTCTTATAAAAATCAACATGTCTTTGTGTTTTGAAAGTATGAACCCATTTATAATTAGCATTTACCACACAGCAGGAATAATCAGGAAAATTTCAAGATGAGTTCTGGAAATCTAACATTGATAACATGATCTCATTTATAAAAATTAATCATATTTGGGGACAGAGGAAAGAAAGGAATCATTAAGAACAGAGATGTTTATCAAAGTGGATTGGGCACAGAAGGCTGTGCACTATCTGATGCCATGAGTAGTTCAAGACCTATAGAGGAGAAATCGCTGTCCTTTCTGTGTCTGTACAAAGGGACTGTGATAGACATTTGAATCAATGAGAGTTTTATACTCACAACCAGAAAACAAGGCTCATTAAGATATTCCCAAGACCTAAAAATGAGCAAATGATTTGTCTCTTATTACCCCACTGAGAAATCCATAAGCATTTTTTAATCAAGAACTCAATGGCTGTAATTATTTTCTATCTATATCTGAATGCTGGTTCCTCGATTGTTTAAAAGATTAACAGGTGGAAACACTCCCCTAAAATATTTACCCTACAGATTATTATCGTCAGTGGTTTTAAACATATCTTTGCTCCGTTGTTGCTTTTTAGTAAACTTTCAGAGTATTCTATGTCTAGGAAGATATATATAATTTAAAAGTAAGATTTTTACAAAGCTATAATAAACTTCAAATATTTTTACCAGGCTTTCTTTCTTTAGACTGGCAAAGCAACATTAAACTCACTTCAAGAAAGGTATTATGAATATAGAATGACTTTTACGCTTTGTTGGAGGGAACAAAACAAAATGAAAAGCACAAATGAGTTTGGATAGGTGAGAGAATATTTGATCAAGGATACCAATGATCAACGTGCTAGCTGTTAGATTTCTACATAATGCTTGCAAATACCAATATTTTACATTTCTTCTATAAAAATAGTCATTAGTGAGGTTTAATAAATCAGCAGATACTGAGTGTTGCATGAACCACGAATGACAATAAAATATTGGTTGAACAAATGAACAAATGAATGAGTGAATGAAATGAGAATTAACCAGCAATATTCAAGAGAATATTCAAACAATATTCATCATCTCAATGGCTAGCAGTAAATCCTTGCCAAGACTTTGTGTAACTAAAGAAATCAACAAGTAAATACAAGACAATCACTGTATCAGTCCAGTCAATTACTAAGAATCAAAAGAGTAACTCAAAGATACATCCTCAGTTCTAATCCAGAGAACCAGTTCAAATAAATGAATTTCTGGTTGTTCCTAGATTCCTTTCCTGGTCAATTATTTTGTTCAAGAAAGAAATATGCAAGATTTATTTTACTGTCTGAAAAAAAAGATCCTAGGATACAAGAAGGGAAAATAAAGGTAAAGTCTATTAGATATAAATTACTGATTTCTTTTTTTCTTCATCAGTGGTCTTTGTTAAAGAACAAATGGACCATCAAACCTTATGGCTGAGATTTCATGTTAGCAAATAGGAATTTGAATACATGGACTAATGTATTACTCCCTTTTTTTGTCATTCTCCATTTTATTTTTTTTCATTTTTTTAGTTTTTAAATTTAAATTTTATTGTAAAGGCGATGACAAGAGTGGTTACAGTCACACAAATAAGGTAAAAATACCATTCTATATTAAGTGTTATCCGCTCCCTCATCTTCTTCCACTCGTCTTCCCAAGTGGTAAAGTTCATTTCCAGCATAATTTCTAGTGGGTCTTACTCTTGAATTGGTTCACCCCTTGATTTCTGTGATTTTTCCTTCCCTTCCTCAAACCAGATCAACTTATATACAAAACAAACCTCTATGTTTAGTCTTTTCAGGAACCTCCACGTTGCATGGTAAATTATACAGGATTCTAGATGTTCATAGAGTGAGGCAAAAGGAAGATGTTCTTACAAGAGGATCACAATGGTGCAATAGCTATTTGCATATAATCATATAAAAATGATGCTTACCAAAATGAACTCCAAGAAAAAGACACAAGGGTTTTTATTTTTTTTACCTTACTGATTTCAGTTCTTTTCTTTCTTTTCCCTTTATATTACTCCTTTGTTAAGTTAGATTTTTTTCCAAGTGTCTGGTATTTGAAATAACCAGCTAAAGAGCACTCACTGTACTGTTTCCTACTTCCAATTTTTTCTTGATGCAGAGAGCTATTCTAAATACTTCTCCTAGGAGTCACCTGCATATGTTTGGGAACAATGTTTATGTGATGTTGAATGAGTTTTCAGGTGGATGTGGTTTTTAACACTTAACCAGCATCCTGTCTTTACTTTTTTCATCCTGTCTTTATTTATTGTTCTGTTTCCCACACTTCCAAGAAAAAGTACCTTACACTTATTATTCAATATCTGCATTACTATCTCAGTGTAAGTATCATTCATTTTCAAGAGCTTTGATGTGCATAAATCATTTGTTTCAAGAAAACATTTGTTATGAACAACAAAAATGCTAGCCTAATTGTCTCTTATCTTCTCTAGTTCTATTTAGATTTACTATCAAACTCAAAATGTAAATTAGAATTTTATAGAAAAAACATTAATTTTAGTTTAACTCTCTGTATCTCTATCTGTAATTCTGTGTTTCTTCTGTCTCTCTCATTGCTTTTCTTTTTGTTGACATCTTTATTAGTTCTCTCCATTCTTGTTTTCTGTTGTGTTGTAGCCTTAATTCTTCTGAACCTTTCACCATTGTACATCATGTCACTTAGGTTTTTTGTTAGAAAATAGACATTCAACCTAATATATTTAACCAGAATTTTTTCTAAAGCCCTGTTTATGGACAAAAGTCAGTCCATACAAGTGACTGTAGGAATCACTGGGGAGACTTGACAATGCAATGAGACTTGACTATGATAAGAAGTACCCAGGTACTTCTACTGAGGAGAGGCATGAGTTTCTGTTAAATACCTCTGGATATTCACTAGACAGATCCATCTCCCACCTTAAGAGAATAACTTACTTTCATATGTTTATAGAACTAAGGTTGATATAAACATTTAAAAGTTTGTCTATAGAGAGAATTTAAAATGGTTTATCATTCCAGGGACTATCATATGAAGAACAATTCAAATGCTGAAAACTATGGTAAGGAATATTTTAAGCAAAAGACAGAAACAAATGTTGTGTATTTAAAACTATCTTAGTAAATCTGGGTGCAGTGACTCAAGCCTGTAATCCTAGCTACCTTCTACTTTGCCAAAGTTTTGAATCAGCTCAACAGCTTGGGATTGGAGTCTATAGGGGTCTTTAAATACAGAATCATGTCATCTCAAAAAAGCATTCTTTAAATGTTTTATTAAAAATAAAAAAAAGATCCAGGACACTGTGACTCCAGCCTCTAATCCTAGCTACTCAGGATCCTGAGATGTGAGGACCTAGGTTCAAAGCCAGCCTGAGCACAAAAGATGCTGAGACTCCAACTAACCACTGTAAAATGGGAAGTGGGGCTGTGACTCCAGGAGTAGGTGGGTAGCCTTGAACTGAAGAGCTCAGAGACAGTTCCCAGACCCAGAGTTCAAACCCCAGGGCCAACAACTACAACAAAAAAAGTTCTATGTAAAAGAAAACAAAAATAAAAACAAACATAAAGCCAGAAGTTTTACCACATGTAGAGCACTAGCCTAGCATGCACGATTACCTGGATTTGATTCCAAAACACAGAAAAAGCTGGAAGTGGTGTTATGGCTTACATGGTAGAGCTCTTTCCTTGGGAAAGCCCAAGTGCTAAGGCCCTGAGTTCAAGCCCCAGGACTGGCAAAAATAAAAGTTTTATAATAATTAATATCAATTTAATGAACTCTGTAGAATAACAAGAATCCAAATGTTTAATAATAACACATAAAATTTAGAAATATTCATCTTTCTACCACAGTTTGTGAAATTTCAGAATGTCAATATCTAGAGAACATGGATTTAAAACATTATGCAAAAATACTTAAAATGAAATAATTCTCTCCTAGTAAATTAATCTACTGATATGGCTGAGTACATACAAGTAGATACAAAGAATAAGTATCTTATCAGAGGCCATGTAGCCCAGAGCTGCAAAATCTAGAGTCTTACTTAATATTTTCAACCATGTTGTTATTATTCTGACTTTTACAAACATATATACACCTAGAGTAAATTTCCCAAAAAATTATAGCCAACAATAGGTATTGCCTGTTTTACAAGTTTCATGTTTTAAATTTTCCTTCACTTAGTATTATATGGTCTGATAATGGGAAATAGCTTGATTTATTTAGATATAACTTATAACAATTATATATGATATATCTATATGAAAGATGACATGTTTAGTTTAAAGCCTCATGCAATTTGTTTCATTGTATTTTCGTGTATATTCTTATCTTCAGGGATTCTTATCAAATTTTAGAGACCAAATTATTAGTATTTTTTATTATGATTAATAAAAGAGTTACGTGATATTTGCCAGATAGAAGGTGCATTAATTCACATATATTGATACCCTTTCACATGTCTTGTTTTTCTCTTTAGAATAGCAAGATGCACAATGTCAATATTTCCTGACCTCTAATGATTCACTATTTTATAACTCTATCAAGACCCTCTTTTCTGAGGATTAGCAATGCAAGTTGAATGTCCAGTAACAAATAAAAAGAAAAGCAGGAAGGAAAGGAAGAAGAGACACAGAGAGATATTAAGCTTAAGAAGGCCAAGTCCCACAGTTTTATTGATATAAATATATTTTGGAGACTCTTTTCGTGAGCCTGCCAAATTCTGCTATTGCATCTTGATTACAAGGATTTTATTTATATGACAACTATTAAAAATCAATAATGGAGCAACTGGCTTTTTAATATACTTGTGCTTTTGATAACATCTTGCTCTGTGTGCAGATGGATGGTGATTATTTTACAGGCTTTGCTTATTTTGGGAATGCTTGCCTGTCTGCACAACTCATTTTGGCTGTCCTCACACTCTTAAACATTATACAAGAATAATATATCTTCATTTATTTGTGTTGTGTTTGTTTGAGAGGATGACATGATTCCTTGTTTGACAGACCAGAAATTAAATCTTCATCTTATTTTTGATGTAAGGAGCTATCTAATGGTCATCTGTTACCTCAAGCCTTCTTTTTTAATGTAGCTGAGTAATGTAGATAAATAGATCAACATAGGTATTTTACAGATTTATTACTGGCCATGCCTGTAATCCTAGCTACTCAGGAGGCTGAGATCTGAGGATCAAGGTTCAGTGCCAACTCGTGCACAAAAGGACCTGAGACTCTTTATCTCCAATTCTAGAAAATGGGAAGTGGGGCTTGGCTCAAGGGTAGGGTGGTAGACTTGAGCTGAATACCTCAGGGACAGTGCCCAAGTCCAGGAGTAGATGGTAGCCTTGAGCTGAAGAGCTCAGGGACAGCACCCAGGCTCACACACACACAAAGAAATACGTAGGCCTCACTTGTTTTGTATTTTTACTCAGGACTCTGTCCTTGTAGCCATGGTTTTATGATTGTTTCAGTTTAATCTTTTGAAGAAATAACAAATTTATTAGGGTTTCATGTATATACTCAGCATCACAGGACTCTTTCTTTCTCCAAGGCTCTCCTCCTTCCCCAGTTACCAAACTGTTTTTGGGTAAGAAGAACAATTTGAAATGTGGACGGAGCTAATTGGCTTTAGAACCCTAGTCAAGCTCCTTATGTGAGAGATGTAATTGTAAATATAAACCTGCTTCAAACTACTTTCTCATTTGAGAGCATCGTAACAAGTACCATCTGCCCAAGGGGAGAAAGAACACTGCTTTGAGCAGTTGTTTTGGAGTATGAGCAGCTCATTGTGTCCTTGTGTTCTTGCTCTTTGTTACATGAAAGTATGTTTGATTTGACAATGAGCTCTTGTGTTTCCTTTTAAATGTTGTTTATATGGGAGCTAAACATCACATAAACAACAGGCACTGATGTTAAGAAATTTAGAACTGATTTCCTTTACATCTCTCTTTCATCTACTAGAGGATTATACTCTATTGTTTCTATTTGATTTCAAATTGCTCCCATATGTTGTAATTAAAATCTTTGAAGTTTACTGATTTCCAATATATGTAGAACAAAGTATCATTTTTCATCTATATAAGCTGTACAGATAGATAATAAGTAGAAAATGCTGTTAATGCATTCTGAAGCTATGGATACATTTTTTCTATTACTGGTATTTCTCAACCTTGTGATAAAACATATTTTATACCTCATATTGATCATACTTAATACTTGGGTATGCATTTAACAGGTAGTTGTTCATTACATGCATACATTTTTTTTCAGAATGAAACTTTAAAATTGCAAAGTGCAATGTTGGTCAAGGTGTTGAAAAATGCACATTAAAGTGGCATCTAAGCTTCTTATTGACAAGAGATAAAAATGTATTAAGGCTAGAGAGGAATAAGAAAAGTCAGATGGGGAGTCATATGCAAAATATTACAAGAGTTGCTTTAGGTGATAGTCTGCTTTAAAATAAAGTAGTTAATAAAGACTATACATAGGGCTCAGTTGAGCAAGTGGAATTAAAACTCAAGTGGTAATGTGTATAAAAAAGTAATCAGTCAGCAGCAACCTGTACTAAACTATGTGCGAGAAGTTACTGTGGTTTAAAGACCAATCCACGATTATTGTGGGCAAAATGAAATTCTCTAAGATATGCTAAGGTAATGCTAAGAATAAATGAAGAAGAGAATGAAAGACAGACTTGAAAACATAATAGGAAAATTGGCTAATAAAAGGAAGGAAAGATAGCAAGATTAGTAAAAATCTACTAAATTAATCACCAAGAAAAAAAGGGCTTTGAATTCATAGCATATCTTACTCAAAGGGGGGTTACAGTTACATTCATCAGGTATATTACTTCTTGAACATTGTTACCCCTTCCCATGTTTTTCTTCCACTTTCTATCCTCCAACCCCTCCCACTCATCTTGTTTTTCTCCTAACTTCACATTTTCAAATACACAAGTAAACGTATATACAATATACCAAGTACAAAAGTCAGATACAATAACAACACGGATGAACCTTAAGGGGAAAGAAGAAAACAAAATAGCTTCGCCTAGTACCATTAAGAAAAATAATCACAAAGATAAAGCTCTTGTTTCCATATTCTGGAATTCATTCCACTTACCTCATTCTATATGGCCATATGTACATAGCTTTGCGATATTTATGACCCTCTGTTAAATGTATAGTAATTGTTACAAAGGAGGGAAACCACGGAGCCTATTGAAAATCTCTGCTAGAAGAGTCCAAGGTTTCTACTGATTATGGCAAATGAGGGAAACCATTGAGCCTATGTTCTTTTTTTTTTTTCACTTAATATGATGTTTTCCAAGTCTTTCCATTTCCTTACAAATGGGGCAATGCATTCTTTCTAATGGCAGCATAAAATTTCATGGTATAAATGTATCACATATCCATGATCCATTCATCTACCGAAGGGCATTTGAGTTGGTTTCTTCATGTCTCTATTGTCCATTTTTATTTCCTCTTCAGAGAAGTAGAGACTAAGATTTTATCACATGATTCTTTGAGCTCAGTTATTCAAATCATGGTATTTAACTACTTTTGAAGCTATAGTATAATGGACATATTGAAAAATATATAAAGAGTAAATATATACAATGAAAACTGAATAACTTAAGAGTTTAATATGGAATACTTGTAAGAAATAGTTCTTATAGACATGAAATAATTAATATATTTTAATGGTAGAATTGTGGAGGACAACAAAAAGAAGCAAAAAAGCACTAAAATGTATGGAAATAAACAAGTATTCTGGTTACAAGAGTTTCCTGATTGCTAATATATCCTGTGTGTTCATTTCCCTTCAGGACGGGCAATATGTCTTCTCTTCTTTGTAAATAAAATACTTTTACTTTCTTTCTCAAAGAAAAATAGCAAAGTTACAAATAAATCAAGAATTTTAAGAATGTTTAGTGATTTTTTTGAGAGAGAAAAAAATAAAAGATCTGTCTATGCTACTGAAACTTGACTGGAACATGACTGTTGAAAATTCACTTCAAACCCATATTGAGCTTCTTCAATACAAACTAAAAATGTCTCTAGTTCTCAATTTCTACATTTATCAAAATGTCTCATTGTGCTTGTATAATGATGATGTTATCATCAGTTATACTTATTAATGTATGAATGTAAGAATTTTTCATAATTATAACATATTTTACTCTGAATTCTATAAACTATGCAGCCATAGTTGCTAACATATATTTTTAGTAACTGTGAATAGCCACATTTGAGGAATTTCTCATCATTCATTGCTACCTTCTATAGCTAAATTAAGTAAATGATCCTATATCCATTTTTAATGCCTCATTGTCAAAAGGAATTTCAAGGAGAATGGAAGGTACAAAAGAGATGAATATGCTAGAATAATTACCAAGCTAAAAGTAAATTGAGTTCAATGTCTGTTGTTCCGTACAGCTATCACATTTTATATGTGACTTTTATTCTACTGGGAGTTGTGTTAAGCTGAAGAAACAGAAAACAGCACAGAAGATTTGTTTTGATTTTTGGTACCTTGATATCTTTCTGGTATCAAGGACCAGTTTCTTATTCTTCTTTAGGTACTTAGAAATTTTACTAATTTTAATTAGGACAATATATAGCCCCCACAGTATGTCAGGCCCATGAAAATGAAAGCTTCTGAGAGAATGTGATGGACTGCTGACTGCTATGAGACCATGAGACATGGAAAAGTGTGTGACACAGAAAAATGTGGGCAGGAGGCAAGCAGCAGGAGAAAGACAGCAAAGAGAGAAAACATGCTTAATGGGTGATTTTGAAGAACCTTAGAGAAAATAAAAGTGTCATAGTTGAAAAGAAGAGAAGAAAAGGGAGAGGGGACAAACCAGAGTTGTAGGATCTTAAAAGCAAGACTTATTTATGATAGTAAGAAGGGTAATGGTGACACTGCTCTAGGATTTGTTTGATCCTGTCATGAGCCCTGTGACATTTACAGAAAGATCAATAATTGAGACTAAACACATGAGGCAAAGATGTAGACCTGACATCTCAGAATAACCACCTATTAGAATAATATAGTTGGGTGGTAATAGGAATTTGTCTTGTGTTTTTAAAACCTTCTTGTTATCCATAATTGGATTATGATTTTAATTTAACTGCCAAATTTGATTAGAATTTTCTGGAGATATGATAATAAGAATCCAGAGAAAGACAATGATCAGCTTGAAATATATGAACCAATATGAACTAGCCTCATACTTTTGTTACCATAGTTTCATGGTTCATTTATTCAATTAGAAAAGTCATTATCTATCTTACTTCCTTTTTCTTTTGTTTTTGTTGGTAGTGAGATTTGAATGCTGTGCATGGGCTCTGTTCCTGAGCGCTTCAGCTCAAGGGTAGCATTCTACCACTTGAACCACAATACCACTTCCCATTTTTTGGTAGTTAACTGGCGATAACAGTCTCATGAACTTTCCTGCCCAGGATGTCCTTGAACTGTGGGATCTTCTGACCTTAGCCTCCTGACTAACTAGGATTACAGCTGTGAGCCACTGGCACCGGACCCATTATCTTAATTTCAAACTGTCCTTTTGTTACTGCAAAGTGAAAGACTCGCAGCTGATTATATACTTATTTTTTAAAAAAATAAAAGAATGCACTTTTGTACCATTAAATGTAAAGACACAGTCCGGAAATTTATTGGAGTTCAGGGCTCTAACTTCACAAAAAAAATTATTTCCAGTTTCTGTATTTTTGCCAGTCCAGCATCTTGAAGTCAGGGCCTGAGCACTACTTTAAGTGTTTTTTGTGTATGTGGTACCTAAGAATTGAACCCATGGATTCCTGGATGCTAGGTAAGCTCTCTACCATTAGATTACACTAGTGGCTCAAATGTCGAGATTTTCACTCATAAATTTTTGCATATTATAAAAAAGAATTGTTACATAGCTGAGATAGAAATAGGTATATTTTCATAATATGTTTCTTCCAATGTTACTATGTACTTTGTATGTCTGCAGTTCTTTTGAATATCTGATAGAAAAAATAAGTGATCTAAAGACTTAAAGCCTACCTTTTGTTTCTTTTTCCTTTGGTAATAGGGCTTGAACTCTGGCTTGGGCACTGTCTCTGAGCTTTTCAGGTTAAGGCTACTTCCCTACCTCATGAGCCACAGCACCATTTCCAGTATCTAGACATTCATTAGAGATGAGTCTCATGGACTTTTGTGCCTGGACTGACTTTGAATCACCATCCTCAGATTTTAGCCTACTGAGTAGCACAATTTGTTGCAGGTGTGAGCCACCACACCAGTCTACCTTTTTTTGCCATGTATCTCAAGAAAAATTGCAGCATTTTTCTGCTGACTACCTCTCCTTCTGATTTGTTTTTAAGTTACCTATGTATAGTTCTGTCATTGGATACTATTTAAACATTTAAATCAAAGGGGTCCAACACCAGTTAAATTTTATTTAAAACACTTTATTTCCAATTTGCTGTAGTTCTATGTATAGGTCACACTTCTCTTTATTAAATGTTGATTTCCTTTAGTCCCTCTTCTGGTCTTCAAGTTACTTATAAGTCTGGTTACTTATTCCCTTGTTTTATTCAAGAAATAAGTTTTCCAGGTTTCCTATGCAATAGTAGAAATCCCTTCTTGGCAGCACTGAATTCATGATCTTGTGCTTGTTAGCCTGGTTTTTATCATTTGAACTATGAACTTAATCTGTTCCTATATATGTATGTGTGTGTGTGTGTGTGTGTGTGTGTGTGTGTGTGTACACACACAAATATACACACAAATCAGTATTTTCTCTCTGTAAACTATGCATTCTACAAACAAACAAAAAAAACAAGCATAAACCTCAAATAGGTGCCAGTAGCAGTGTCTCATACAACTCATGCCTGTAATACTAGCTACTCAGCAGCCTGAGATCTGAGAATGGAAATTCAAAGCCAGACTATTCAGGAAAGTCTGAGATTCTTATCTCCAATTAACTACTCAAAAAGAAAATTTGTGCTGTGGGTCAAAGTAGTAGAACCCTAGCATTCAGCAAGAGCTCAGAGAGTTCCCAGTCCTAGGATAAAGCCTGAAGACCATCACAACCACAAACAACAAAAGATTAGATTCTTGAGGAGACCTCCTCGCGGGGCTGCAGGACCAGGGTCGCTGTCTGGCTGGCGCAGCAGACAGCTTTATGAAGTTCCAGGCATGTGAGGCATGTGAGGAGGATCATGGAAGCCGCCACCGCAGAGTAGTAGCCACAGTGAAAGATGGCCAAGGAAAGATGCCAGAAAAAGTCCTTTCAAGATAGCCTGGAAAACATAAAGAAGCGAATGAAAGAGAAAAGGAACAAAAACTTGGCAGAGGTTGACAGGTGCAAGTCCTTCATTGTTGCACCCTGCCAAGTAGTCACACTTCCAAGCTGCTGAAAAACTACCAGGGCTACAATAGAATGTTAGTTGTAGCTTTGCAAAATGAAAAATGTGCAAGAAGCCCAAGAAGTGATACTACAGCTGAGAAAAGATGCTACTACCTCACGTGCCAGCTGTATGCATTGAAAGAAAAAACTCACTTCCCAACAAACAAAAGAAACAGTGCAGAAGCAGAAGGTATCTCTGTCTGAAATGGGCTCTGGAGGCAATGGCAGTACCTGTGGTTTGTCTGTGAAGGATTTACCCGCAAGTTCCTCCTCAAGAAACTGACCTTCCTGGACAAAGCGAGACACCAAGGCCGATGCACCCAGGAAACTCTACTAAACCTAAAGAAATCATTTTGGACCCTAAACCTGAGCAAACTAATAGTAAACCTAACAAAGAAGAAATAGAGAAGGAAAAAGAAAAGCTCACAAAGTCAAAATCTATAATAAAGAATAAAAGAAACCAAAGTGGAGATAGGCAAACTCTTTCCAAAAAAGATATGGATGACTCTGTTGGTCCCATTCATGCTTACAATTTTAATTTGGAAGATGTTCACCTCACTCCTTTCCAACAAAAAATGAGCAGTGATTCTACTAGGAAAGAAAACCATGGTCGTTCTGAAGTAAGCAACTGTGAATCTAGTGCTTTAGAAAATGATTCTGATGACCTCTATCTACCTCCTTGCAAGTACGCCATAACCCTGGACAGCCAAGGGGACAGGTCAGTTACCAGACCTCAGTCCAGAAGAACACTGAAATACACGAATAACGAAGACACTGAAGGTTCTCAGCAAACAACACCTGTCAGTGCACCTCCAAAAGCTCCGCAGACGCCTCATTGTAGCCTGACGGACATCAGTAATGTCCCCTTGTATCCTGAAATCAAAATCGGTTGAGTTTCTCTTTTTCCAGAGCAGCTCGTGGAACGCACCACACAGTCTCTGCCTAAGCGCAGGTGTACAACCACAGTAAGCTACAAAGAACCAGTGTTAGCTTCGAAACTAAGAAGCGGGGATCCTTTTACAGGTTTGTGTTTCTTTTTTTCTTTCTTTCTTCTTTTCTTTTAATTGTTGGGATAAGGTATAGAGGGGTTACAGTTACATTCATCAGGTAGTAGGTTTATTATTTCTCACACATTGATACCCCTTCTCATGTTTTTGTCCCCATTTCCCTTCCCCACCCCTCCCAATCATCTTGTTTTCCCCCTTCCCTTTACTATTTCAAAAAAAAAAAGTATATGCAATTATCTGGTGACAAAGTCAGATATAGTAACAATATGTGACTAGACATAAAGGCAAAAAAAGAGAAGACAAATAACAGTACATAAGAACCACATCTTCTTGATCCAGTCATCTACTGAAGGGCATCTTGATTGGTTCTATATCTTTGCTATGTAAATAGTGCTGCAATGAACATAATTATGCTAGTGGCTTTAGTATGTCCTTGTTTCTGGACATTTGGGTAAATGCCAAGTAGTGGAATTGCTGAGTCATAGGGGAGATCTATGTTTAGTCTTTTGAGGAACAACCATACTGCTTTCCGTAGTGGTTGAATGAGTTTACACTCCCACCAACAGTGTAGTAGTGATCCCTCCTGGCCACATCCCTGCCAGCATCTGTTGTTATTAGATTTCTTGATCATGGCCATTCTAAAGAGTAAGGTGGAATCTCAAAGTTGTTTTGATTTGTATTTCTTTTATGACCAGAGATGGTGAACATTTCTTCATGTGTCCATAGGCCATTCTTATTTCCTCTTCAGGGACATCTGTCTTTAAGTCTTTGGGTTCAGATTTGTGTTTCTTAAATTCTCCCATCTTCAAGCAGAAAAAGGATTTGAGACGTAAAAAAAGTACGAAGCAAATACAAAAAATATTGGATGCTGTTTAAATTTATCATCTGCCCCGTTCTTTCTGTTGCTTATGTAGAGAATCTGTGAGTTAGCACAGAGGTTGATAGAACAGAATATTTGAATATTTTGTTAACAGGACACTAAATCATGAAAATGTCTTCAAAACAATATTTTTTGATTTTTTTGTGCTATTTAAAGGGTAGTGTGGTACCAACATCTTGAAAAATAAATTAATCTACTTCTTTATTTTTTCCTAAAAGGCATGGGCGGATGACTATACTATAGTGAAGAACTTTGTAAGGTAAGATGGGAATGGGCCAGGAGAATGGCCTAGTGGTAGAATGCTGGCCTACCATGCACGAAGCCCTGGATTTGATTCCTTGGTTCCATATACACAGAAAGGGCCAGAAGTGGTGCTATGGCAGAGCACCAGCAAAAAAGTATCCAAGGACAGAGAGAGATGTGAATATTTTTTTGAGTAGAATAAATCATTGGTACTCCCAGTTAGTTTTGTCATTAGTTATGTCATTGTTGGGTTTGTTTTATTTTTGTTTTGTCCAAGATATTGCTGTGTAGCCCAGGCCAGCCTCAAGCTCAAAACTGTCCTGTGTCAGTTGGGATTACAGGCATGTGCCTTCAGTTCTAGCATCACTATTGCATGTAATTTTTCAGATAATACAATTTAGGATTGTGATTAGAGTATCACTGGTGATTTAGGTTCAGTGTCTAAGTAAGTGACTGGTTATGAATCCTAAGTGTATGTTATTCATTGATTTCTTGGCAAAATCTCAAATTATAGATTTTTTTTAGAAAAGCTCTTTAGTCAGAAAAGTGTAAATAGTAAGGGCTTTTTACTATTTTTGATCAGCCAATGAGAATTAATTTAGCAAATTTAACATGCATATTTGTATATACCTTTTTAGACTTGAAATCACTAAAAGGTGGTCCACTTAAAGAATAATAAAAATTTGCTTAAAAGCAACAACAAAAAACCTTTGTATTTTCCTTCTGCTCTTTAAGTATCCAGTAAGAGTACATATGTGGCTGTCTTAGGCATTTCCTCTCCCTCTCCCTGGATGTTTTCTACAGCCACTGCTAAGTCTCTCCTTTTCCCTCCACACTACAATTCTATTCTCATCCTTCCCTGTTCAGTGACCAGGTTAAAACTTTATTTAAGGGTTAGAAGTGGTTAGTGGTCAGTGGTCAGGGAAGTGGGGGAAACAAGATGAGGGGTGGCGGTGGGGGGAGAGAAATGGGGACCAAGACATGAGAATGTGTATTAATGTATGTGAAGTAATGCACCCTCTATCTGGTGAATAGATTGTAACTCTTCTATTAATTACAATAAAACATATATGAGAAAAAAACATAGTCAGTTGATTTTAGAGTGCTTGCTTGGCACACACAAGGCAAGTCCAATTGTCCACGATGGCCATTCCTGATCCAGTCCAAGTCTTTGTGTATTCCCTTATACCACTGACCCTTACTTTCTATTATCCTCGTCTTCACTAACTTTATAGATTTTCTTCCTTTTCTGAAGCCAGTCTTGGGGATTCTGGGCTTGGAAATTGTCCCTGAGCTTCTTTGCCTCAGGGCTAGTGCTCTACTACTTGAGCAACAATACCATTTTCAGCTTTTTCTTGGTATTTTTCTGAGTATTTCCTGCCTGGGCTGGCTTTGAACCTGATCTGATCTCAGCCTCCTTAGTAGCTAGGGTTATAGGCATGAGCGACATTGCTAATTTGGGAGGCTATTTTAAATAAGAATAAATACAATTAAAAACCGGGCATGGTGGCTCACGCCTATAATCCTAGCTACTCAAGAGGATGAGATCTGAGGATCAAGGTTCAAAACAGCCCAGGTGAAAAAGGACCTGAAACTCTTATCTCCAATTAACTTCTAGAAAACGGGAAGTGAGGCTTAGCTCAAAGGTAGGGAAAGTAGCCTTGAGCTGAAGAGCTCAAAGACAATACACAGGCCAAGTTCAAGCCCTATGACCTACAAAAGAAAAGAAGAAGAAATACAATTTAAAAAATCAGCTTTTGCTAATGGTGGTTCACACCTGTAATCCTAGCCATTTAGGAGGCTGAGATCATGGTTTCAAGCCAGCCCACACAGAAGTGTCCCATGAAACTCTTACCTCCAATAAAGTACTCATCCCTGAAGATTTTCAGGCTCACACCTATAATCCTAGCTGCTTGAGGGTAAGATCCGAGATTCAAACCCCACCTGAACAGGAAAGTCCCTGAGATTCATCTCCAATTAATCACTGAAAAAAGCCAAAGTAGAGCTGTGGCTCAAGTTGTTCAAGACTGCTAGGTTTGAGCATAAAAGCAAATCCCAAGATATTCCTTTCTAGTCCTTTATCAAAGTTTTCTAGTCCCAACATGGTGGCACAACACTGTAATCACAACAGGGGACTAAGGCAAAAGATAATGACTTGAAGCCAGCATGAGCTAGACTCTATCTTAAATAAAAGAAAGAAAAAAAAATTCCACTTCTTGCTGTAGACCACTGACTGTCTATCTACTGTTTTGAAACTTGATGTAGTTTTGATTCTCACCCTTCAGGCCCTCATGTCAACCATTTCTGTAAAACCTCTGGTTGATTGTGTATTTTCAATATTGTGTGTTTGTTGTAGTGTGCAGACTTTTAAGTACTGTCTTGTGTTTTGACACTTTCTTTATATAAGCTATATTATATACATTGTCTTCAGTGGACTTTATCTATTTTTGAGGGTTGCCTGTATTGGCACATGTATTCTCATTGTACAATATTATGTAAGTAAATCACACTTGACTGATGCCTCCTGAAAAAAAAAAAGATTAGATTCTTTTTTATAGAATTCTTTAAAGTTTTCTGTTTTTCAAATAAACATTGAAAAAGTAAAAGGAATAAATTGAAAAATTAAAAAAGAGTTATTTTGCAAAATGGATAAAATTTCTAAAGCAATTTTAAGTAAAATATAATACCTTTGTATTATCTAAGAGATTACAAAGATATGTGGAGGTTTATAATATTTTAGGAATGACATACAATTACAAATTATTGGATAAACTGTATATTTATCATAATTTAGTGTAATGCATGCTGTTAGATAAGATGTAATTAAAATTTTAATGTTTAGTTTCTAAAACAAGCATTATTGTTTTGAATTTCATGTACAATGTCTTATATTAGGCTGTAAATATGTCTTAAAATTTCTTAATGTTGAAGGTTTCATGTACAACCACAAATAAAATAGATAAAATTGGGACAGTGCTTATTAAAATTGTATTTAGGAAGAATACATATCTTCTTTATATTAGTGTATTGTTTAATGACTGAAGTAGACATTTCAAAGACAAGGGCAACCCCATGTGGTAACAAACAATTGTAATCTTAACTACTTAAGAAGTTGAGGCAGTAGAATTTTGACTTCAAATGTGGCTAGAGCAAATTTTCTGTAAAACTATCTCTAAAACAAAATATAAGCCAAAGTGGTAGAAAGTTGGCTCAAGTGCTAGAATTTTACTACTACATGGAAGATTTTGGATTCAAATACCAACATTGAAAAGAAAAAAATGATAATTTTAGTTAAGATATATAAGCTATGTTAGTTGGAAATATTGGTCATATTTGGGAAGAAGTTAAGAAGAGATACTGAGGGGCCAGGAGTTTGGCCTAGTGATAGAGTGCTTGCCTAGCATGCATAAAGACCCGCATTAGATTCTTCATTACCACATACATAGAAAAAGCTGAAAATGGTGCTGTGGCTCAAGTGGTTTAGCCTTGAGAAAGCTAAAGGACAGTTCTCAGGCCCTGAGTTCAAGCCATGAAACAGGCAAAAATAAATAAATAAATAAATAAAATAACAGACACTGTCTAACAAGGAGCTTGATATTATGTCAACCATATAGATTTCATTTTGAGTCCAGTGTGAGATTGATATGCTCATTTGTTGTCTATTATTTTTGTATTGTAATCAGATAGAAAACTAGAAGATTAGAAATGTAATAAGCTTCTTTTTGGCATTCTGTAATTTTAACTAGCTAGTATATGAAGGCTTATAAATGTATTCTCCCTTATATCTAGGATACACATGTGCATATTATAGTACATGTATGACAGCGAGAGAAATGCTCTTTTAGAATTAAAATTTAAATAAAGACTTGGAGTCTTTAAAGTATACGACAGGCACTTCACAAAACTGCAGGTCAATATAGGATAATGTGATATAAACATTGCAAAGATAAGGGAAGAAAATAAATTATTCCCCAAATCTTCAGAACAAAATTTTGACTCACATGTGCTCCAGTAAAGACTGTAGCCTAGTAAAGTTGTCAGAAAAATATTAAGTAAAGGGCTGGGAGTGTGACCTAGTGGTAAAATGTTTGCCTAGGAAGCACAAACCCCTGGTTCAATTTCTTGGCACTACATACACAGAAAAAGCTGGAAGTGGTACTGTGGGTCAAGTGTCAGAGTACTAGCCTTGAGAAAGCTCAAAGGCAGAGCTCAGGCCCTGAGTTCAAGCACCAGGATTGGCAAAATAAAAAATTAAAGCCAAAAATCAAATCATCATATTGGTTTAGAGGTAAATAGGGATCAATATTCATACTGATATAATGTCATATGTTCCTTGTCTAGTGTTATATCTCATGTTCAGGATTGAACATTTGGATTCTTTGTTGCTAAAATATTGAAATGTTTAATAAATATTGTCAGAATTTAACAGAATGTTTACTATACTCATCAATATCTTGATTCATCTGTTTATATAATGGAATTAATTATACAAATTATATAATATTTGTCTATCACATTTAATGAGTTTGTTTTTAATATATTAAAATTATTTTGCAGTATGTTGTTAGTTTATTATAATTAACACATCTATATAATTGACATATTTAATATATATGTAAGGCTATTCATATGAATACATTACACCTATATATGCCAACACATTAGATTTTCCTATTAACATGTTTTCTTTATCATGTTTTAGTCAATGAAAGCTAGCTAAATAAAATTGTCTGTTTTATATATGATAAAGAAGTTCCTTGTATCAAATGACCACCATTTAAAAAGTAAACACTGAGGGGTTGCCGGGAATGTGACCTAGCATGCATGAAAACCTGGATTCTTTGTTACCATGTACACAGGAAAAACCAGTAGTGGTGCTGTGGCTCAAGTGGTAGAGCTCTAGACGTGAAAAAACTCAAGGCCAATGCTCATGCCCCTATCTTCATGCCCCAGGACTGTCAATAAATAAATAAATAAATAAATAAGCAAGCAAGCAAGTACTGAATTGAACTACTTTATGTTGACATGTTGTGGGATTTCTGCTCTTTGCTATATTATGGCTTTATTTTAATGAACATATTTTTTGCAAATATTTTGAAAAAAATTACAGGACTGCAAACAACTTGGTTGTGTTCAATCATTGTCAAAAATCGGGAAGAGAACACAAATGGATACTAGATACTTGTAGAAGTCGTTGTACATGCTCATCTGGAAAGTTTTCAAAAATACAGAAAATCTACCTGACAGCAATTATGCTGTAAAGCATGTGATCTTTTAGGATTCAAGGAAATTAGAATATGTTAAATGAGTGGTTATAGCTGATTCAAAGAACCTTTGGTAGATGTATGCCTCAAAGTCTGTGTCCAAGAAAAAATATAGTGTGCAAGTGATATTATTTTTATAAATGTAACATTGTCTCCTATGTTCTCAGTACTAAACTCTGGGAAAATGTAAAACATGTTAGAGCATAAATATATAAAAACACAAGTAGCAGTTAAAAAATTATTTCTCTCACTGGGAACTGGTGGCTGATACCTGTTATCCTAGGTATCAGAAGATTGAGATCTAAGGATCACAGTTCAAAGCTAGCTAGGCAAAAAATGCCTATGAAACCCTAATCTCCAATTAAACACCAGAAAACCAGAATGGCATTGTGGATCAAAGTGGTAGAGTGCTAGCTTTGAAGTGAAGAGGAAGAGCTCAATGACAGCACCGAAGCCCAGAGTTAAGAATCACAACTGACAAAAATAAATTAATAAATAATTTACCCAAGGAATATAAATTATCTGTTAAGTAATTACATGGTGAAGACAACATGTAGCTGTCATCTATAGCATGTGTCATTTATGAAAGAGAACTATGGATAAGAAATAGAGGGACATTATATAATAGAGGACGGTTGGATCTTACTGGATAGAATTTACTAAATAAAGAGAAGGTGAAGCTTTCTGAGTGCAAGACAAATATTGAGCCAGCATCAATGTGCCTTGGAGACCTTTGGACTGTGGCTAGAACAGTTTTTTGGCATGGAAGATTTGTGTACATAATTAGTAGGAGATGATGGTGGAAACACAGGCTTTGCTGAACCTATGGAGGAGCTTAAGTACTGGGAAACAAATTTGGGGATTTATCCTTACATGTAATGATTCCTAAGAGAGCTATCAGCAGAGTGAGTGGTGACAAGAATAATTGAACATGTGAATTTGAGAGAACACTTTAACTTAATAAATGCATCTAATGCATCACTTACAAAAATGGAGAGAATGAAATGATTTATTTTTAGTGCTAGAAGTAACACATGAAGCTAGTGTTCTAATGAAAATGATTTGGTTTAATGAATTAACTTGTAAACCTACCGGGCAAGGTATTACTGCCATGTTGAGCTTCTAAAACCAACATACTGCCACAATTCAAAAAGGAAAAAATGTAATATAGGACTTGTCAAGATCATGAAGTAATAAATGTCAGAAAAACAAAAGGGATAAGGAGATCACTCTGCTCTTACTTAGCTAGGAACATAGTGTCCAAGGACTCTCAGGAAATCCTAGGAGCCTGTTAATAAATTAACACTGAGAAAAATGAATATATTATGTAAAGCATTCTACATTTCTCACTGTCATAAAGAAAGAGGAACTTTATCTGTGTTGATTGGTCTTTTAAGAAATGTTTGGGGAAAATACCCCTTTCCTAATCACTGGGTTAAATTGAATTTGTTAGCGTTGGTTTAATCAGTACCCTGTAATCAAATCAGGCATGAAATCAGGTTTTGATTATATACTATTTTCCTTATTAACTAACAAATTGGCGAATCATTGGATCCGCCCCTAAATATGGAGGAGGATGGCAAAGGATTGGTGAAGAAATAATGTATTCAAAACACAAAATTACAATTAGATCTCATGAAATTTATAGAACTCTTCACTCTTCTTTTTTGAGCTATCCTTGAAACAGATGATCCTAAAAGTCTATAAAATAGCTTAAGATGCCCTAAAAAGATGTAATAAAAACTTATATAGGCAAAAATACATGTTTTGCATAATATCTCCTCTAAAATTTTTTCAAAGATAGATAGCATTTTTAAAGAAAATACTAAACTTTCTTATTTTCTACAATTGTATTTGTGTAATCTTTCAATTCAAACTGACTTTACAAAAATATTAATTTGATTCTTTACCTTTCATTTTTTTTGAGGAAAGACACTTTCAGGTACAACTACTCGGCCAATCTTTCTAGTTGCATGTTCATAATAGAGTCTAATGACACATGTGAATATAATATGTCTCAGTACATGTGTGACTGTGAGATCAATACCTTTTGTCAAATAAGTAAAGTAGCAAATTGAAAAGTAAGAGATCCTTCATTGTACTGATTATTAAATACTCCCATCATAAAATTATACTGTCACTCTAAGATCCATATTTGTACCTATTCAGAAAATAACCAAACCTATTATCAGGACTACATAAAGGATCATAGGCTACCAGAAATCTAATGAACCTAGTAATACTTTATCTGATATTTTGAAAATGATTATGATTGACACATTCAGTCATTCAATTAGAAAAAAATGTTTATGAACCATTATGATTCTTCAACTTTTCAACAATTTATAGTTTAATTACTCAGAACAACTAAGAGTAGTCAGGTGCCATACTTACTAGAAATGTTTATGAATCAAAAATAAAAGTACAAAGTGTATGGAATAAATATATGAAGAAAATATTTTACAGCTCTTCCATGAGTTATTGCATTAAAGTAAGCATTATGACACATGAATAAACATGTTTAAAAATTAAAACTGCAGGGGCTGGTGTTTTGGTCTAGTGGTAGAGTGTTTGCTTAGCATCCATGAAGACCCAGGTTCGATTCCTCAGTACTACACACATAGAACAAAGCCAGAAGTGGTGCTGAGGCTCAAGTGGTAAAGATCTAGCCTTGAGAAAATCCAGGGACAGTGCTCAGGCCAAGACAAGAACTGGCAAAAACTTTTGAATCAACTCAAGGAGCTTGGGAGTAGAGTCTACAGGATACTTTAAATACAGAATCATGTCATCTTCAAAGAGGGAAAGTTTTACTTCCTCTTTCCCTACTTGGATCCCCTTTATGCTTGCTTCTTGCCTTATTGCTCTGGCTAGGAATTCTAATACTATGTTAAAGAGGAGTGGAGAGAGTGGGCATCTTTTCTCGTTCCTGATTTTAGAGGGAATGGCGTTAGCTTTCGTCATTAAGTATAATACTACCTGTGGGTTTGACATAGACTGCCTTTATTATGCTGAGGAATGTTCCATGGATTTCTAGTTTCTCCAGAGCTTTTAACATAAAGGGGTGTTGAATCTTGTCAAATGCCTATTCTGCATCTATTGAGACAATCATGTGATTTTTGTCCTTGCTCCTATTGATGTGTTGAATTATATTAATTGATTCGCGAATGTTGAACCAGCTTTGCCTCCCTGTGTTGAATACTGTTTGATCATAGTGTATAATTTTTTTGATGAGTTGTTGTAGACGGTTGGCCAGTATTTTGTTGAGAAGTTTTGCATCGATGTTTATCAAAGATATAGGTCTATAATTCTCTTTCTTTGATGAATCTCTGTCTGGTTTGGGGATGAGGGTTATACTGGCTTCATAGAATGAGTTTGGTAAAGAACTTTCATTTTCAATTTCGTTGAAGAGCTTGAGGAATATTGGTGTGAGCTCTGTTTTGAAGACTTTATAAAATTCAGCTGTGGATCCATCTGGCCCTGGGCTTTTCTTAGGTGGAGGTCTCTTATTGCCATTTCTATTTCAGAGCTTGAAATAGGCCTGTTTAGTTGGGTTACTTCTTCTTGGTTCAGTGTGAGTATGTTAATATTGGCTAGGAATTCATCCATTTTTTCTAGATTCTAAAATTTGTTGGCATAAAGGTTTGAGAAGTATTCCCTCATGATACTCTGGATCATGGTAATTTCTGTCGTGATATTACCATTTTCGTCTGTGATTTTGTTTATTTCGGTATACTCCCTTCTTTTTTTGGTAAGATTTGCTAAGGGTTTGTCAATTTTGTTAATTCTTTCAAAGAACCAACTCCTTGTTTTGTTGATTCTTTCTATAGTTATTTTGGATTCCAAATCATTTAATTCTGCTTTGATTTTAATAATTTGCTTCCTTTTAATGGGATTAGGGTTGGTTTGTTGCTCTTTTTCCAGGAGCTTAAGGTGACACATTAACTTGTTGGTTTGAATTTTTCCAATTTGTTATTGTAGGCACTCAGAGTTATAAATTTTCCTCTGAGTATGGCCTTTGCCGTCTCCCAAAGGAGCTGGTATTGTGTGTGCTCCTTATTGCTAAATTTCATAAATTTTGGAAGGGTAGCAGGCTATAAAATTAACCATCAAAATCAACTGCCTTCCTCTACACCAACAGTGAGAGGAATGAGGCAACAATCAGGAAAGCAACTCCTTTTGCAATAGCCTCAAAGAACATAAAGTTCCTAGGAATTAACTAAGAATATAAAGGACCTTTTCGATGAAAACTTTAAAACCCTGAAAAAGGAAATTAAAGCAGAAATGAGAAAATGGGAAAACCTCCCATGCTCCTGGATTGGAAGAATCAACATCTCGAAAAATGACCGTCTTGCCAAGGGCTATCAATAAATTCAATGCAATACCCATCAATATCCCAATGTCATTCTTTAAAGAAATAGAAGAGGCAATCCAAAATTTCATATGGAATAATAAAAGACCCCATATAGCAAAACCACTTCTTAGAAGAAAGAACAGCACAGGAGGAATTTCAATACAAACTTTAGACTCTATTACAGAGCTATAATTATCAAAACAGCTCGGTACTGGCACAAGAACAGGCCTGAAGACCGATGGAATAGAACTGAGGACCCAGATATTAACCCACAGACCTATGGCCACCCAATCTTTGACAAGGGAGCCAAAAAAATAGAATGGAAGAAAGACAGCCTCTTCAACAAGTGGTGCTGGCAGAATTGTTTAAGCACCTGCAGAAAAGTAAAGTTGGATCCTTCTTTGTCACCCTGCAGTAGAATTAACTCCAAATGGATCAAAGACCTGGAAGTAAAAGCTGACACACTGAAAACTTTACAAGAAGGAATAGGAGACACACTAGGCCTCCTTGGCACAGGTCGAAACTTTCTTAATCAGGACCAAGAATCACAACAAATCAGAGAAAGGCTGGATAAGTGGGACTGCATTAAACTGCAGAGCTTTTGCATGGCAAAGGACATAGCTAGTAAATTAATTAGAAAGCCTACAGAGTGGGAGAAGATCTTCACCAACCATACTACGGCCAAAGTCCTCGTATCTAAAATATATCAACAGCTCAAAAAATTGAATCACTCCAAATCCAATCTCCAAAGTAAAACCAACCCATTAAAAAATGGGCCAAAGACTTAAAGAGAGTCTTCTCTGAAGAAGAAACAAAAATGGACTATAGACACATGAAGAAATGCTCCACATCTCTGGTCATAAAAGAAATGCAAATCAAAACAACTCTAAGATTCCACCTCACTCCAGTTAGAATGGCCAGGATCAGGAAACGAATATCAACAGATGCTGGAGGTGATATGGCCAGGAGGGATCACTACTACACTGTTGGTGGGAGTGCAAACTCATTCAACCACTATGGAAAGCAGTATGGCAGTTCCTCAATAGACTAAACATAGAGCTCCCCTATGACCCAGCAATTCCACTACTTGGCATTTACCCAATGGTCCAGAAACAAGGGCATACTAAATCCACTAGCACAACAATGTTCATTGCAGCACTATTTACCATATCAAAGATATGGAACTATCCCAGATATCCCTCAGTTAATGAGTGGATCAACAAGATGTGGTATTTGTACACAATGGAATTCTATGCTGCTGTCAGAAAGAATGAAATTGCCCTATTTGTTATGAAATGGAAAGACTTAGAAAAAAGTCATATTAAGTGAACTAAGCTAGACTCAAATGAACTTAGGCTGAATGGTTTCCCTCATTTGTCATAATCAGTAGAAACCTTGGGCTCTCCTAGCAGAGATTTGCAATAGAGCAAAACCTTGATACATAAGGCCATATAGTATGACACTAATTGAAAGGACCTTTAGGATATAGAAACAAAAGCCATATAATGAATGATTGTTGTCCTTAGGGTACTATGTTATCTCTCATCTCTTTTGCTGTCCCTTGGTTATCTCATATTGTTACAGTATCTCACTTTGTTATCTGATATATTTGATATATTTGCATTTGGTTATTTGAAATTGGATAAGGATGGGGGAAAACAAGTTGGGTGGGTCGGGGGAGGGTAATGGGGACTAAGACATGTTAAAGGGTATCAATGTATGAGAATTAATGCACCTTCTATCTGGCAAATATCATGTAACCCTTTGATTAATTACAATAAAAAATTGAAAAAAGAAAAAAAAATTGAAAAAAAATTACTGGCAAAAAATATATAACTAAATAAAACTGCAAAGAAACATAGGCTGAGGTTTACAATAGCTAAAATCCTAGATACTTAAGGCCATATATGATGAGGCTAAATTAATGGAGCTCCAGGACATGGAAACTAGAGCTTAATTATAAGTGACTGTTGTTCATAATGTATTATGTTTTTTTCTCTTTTCTTGTGTTGCTCTTTGGTTAATCTTTGGTATCTGACTTTGTTACCTGGTATATTATATATAGATAGATATACATATATATGTGTGTTTACTTTTTATTTGATATAGGAGGAGGAAAATTATGGTGGGGGGAGAGGCGATGGAAATTGAGGTAAAAACATGAGAAGGGGTATCAATACACCCCCTATTTTGTGAATATAATTGTAACCCCTCCCTCTGTACATTTAAATAAAATAAAATAATTTTAAAAAATAAAATAGGGTGGCCGGGAGTTTGGCCTAGTGGTAGAGTGCTTGCCTAGCATGCACGAAGACCCGGGTTCAATTCCTCGGTACCACATACATAGAAAAAAGCCGGGAATGGTGCTGAGGCTCAAGTGGTAGACCTCTAGCCTTGAGAAAGGCCAAGGACAGTGCTCAGGCCCTGAGCTCAAGCCCAGGACTGGCAATATAAAAAAATAAAATAAAATAGGGAAGATTTTGGATGAAATCATCCAGCAATCTTCTGCTGATTTTTTTGGACAAAGCTGAAATGAAACATTAGGCTACAGAGAAATGTGGGTCTCCAGAAACAGAAACTTGTGATGAGAGGAATAAATATCAAATTTAAATTTTATAAAAGAAACAACTCACTCTAATATTGAGAGCTAAACAAAAGTAGGAACTGGGGAGAGTCTTTCAGTACCTCTACAAACAAATGAAGAGAATTGTTGGAAACACAGAAGGTGCATAAGTGACAACCTGCAAAATACCTGTCTCCTGTATAGATGATGACAAAAGGCATCCAGTACTGCTAGACTACTTGCTAGTTTTGGGGAAGGGGATTCTTGTAGGAAAGTTCTTAGTGTCAAACCTTCTGTCTAGGGAGAGCAAAAATTCAGAATTTTATATCCCCAGACCTAAAGGTTTCATTGCCTCTCACAAGCTAAGCTAGTGGCCATCCTAAGAGTCAGTATGGGGCCAGGAAACTGGCTGTGTTTGAACTCAGATCCACAGACATAGATTTACTAGTGAGAGAGAAGTCCAAGGCAGGAACAGAACACAGATATTCAAGGAAAAGTGTTGGAGGAGACAGGTGGAACTCTGGTAAGAGGAGAAGCATGAGCTTTATGTGAATGTGACTAGAGGTGCTAGGAAAAAGAAATAAGAAGGCCGAGTGTCTGAACTGTTCTCAAAAGAAGTACAAATAGACAGTAAGTAAATGAAGAAATTCAATTAAGATAGTTAATTGGGAATAAAAAACAGGTGCTGGTGACAATTTAAGGGAAAAAGAAGCCTCTCATACATTATTGGTGGGAATGTAAAGTACTCCAGCCACCATGGAAATCAGTATAGAGGGTTTCCAAAAATTAAAAAAATAGACTATCACATAAATCCTGGAAACCATTCCTGAATGTTATGTGAGTCACCATAAAATATGGAGATAAGCGCACTGCCACGAAACAACCATCCCATTAAAAAATGGGGCAAAGACTTAAAGAGAGTCTTCTCTGAAGAAGAAATAAGAATGGCCTATTGACACATGAAGAAATGCTCGACATCTCTGGTGATAAAAGTAATGTAAATCAAAACAACTCTAAGATTCCACCTCACTCCAGTTAGAATGGCCAGGATCAAGAAAACTAATAACAACAGATGATGGAGGGGATGTGGCCAGGAAGGATCACTACTACACTGCTGGTGGGAGTGCAAACTCATTCAACCACTATGGAAAGCAGTATGGCAGTTCCTCAATAGAGCTCCCCTATGACCCAGCAATTCCACTACTTGGCATTTACCCAATGGTCCAGAAATAAGGGCATACTAAATCCACTAGCACAACAATGTTCATTGCAGCACTATATACCATAGCAAAGATATGGAACCAACTTAGATATCCCTCAGTTGATGAGTGGATCAACAAAATGTGGTATTTATGCACAATGGAAGTCTATGCTGCTGTCAGAAAGAATGAAATTGCCCCATTTGCTATGAAATGGAAAGACTTAGAAAAAAATATATTAAGTGAACTAAGCCAGACTCAAAGGAACTTAGTCTTAATGGTTTCCCTCATTTGCCATAATCAGTAGAAACCTTGGACTCTTCTAGCAGAGATTTGCAATAGAGCAAAACCTAGATACATAAGGCCCTATAGTATGACAGTAAATGAAAGGAACTCTAGGATATAGAAACAAAAGGCATATAATGAGTGATTGTTGTCCTTAATGTACTCTCATCTCTTTTGCTGTCCCTTGGTTATCTCATATTGTTACAGTATTTCACTTTGTTGTCTGATATATTTGGATATATGTGTATTTGGTTATTTGAAATTGGATAGGAATGTGGGGAAAACAAGATGAGGGTGAGGGTGGGGGGATGGAAATGGGGACCAAGGCATAAGAAAGTGTATCAATGTATGTGAAGTAATGCACCTTCCATCTGGCGAATGTAATGTAACCCTTCTATTAATTACAATAAAAAATATATGAAAAAACAGGTGTGAGCGCCCATGCCCCATTTTCATTCTATTATTTTAACCATCTGATAATTCTACAAGTTTTAACTTTGTTAGCAATATCCTTTCAGTTTGTTTCTAATTTATTTTCTCTTAGGTATGACAACTATATTCTTCTTCAGGGTACAATAAGCTAGTTGCAATTTATATTACATTTTTTTTACTTACAGAACTAAATTCAAATTATTCCCTCAATTAAAATGTCTAGAAGAAGCCTTTAGATTAAATAAATAATAATTGACCTAATAGATTATTAGTTAAAGGACAGGCTTGATATCTATATTCTTCATCTTACAACAAAATATGTATTCTTTTTTAAAATGAACATGCAGATAAAAGTGAACTATTCCTTACTTTTCCCACTTTACTACTAGACAGTAGTAGAAAGACAAATATACATGAACATTATTGTGAAAAACCTCACTACTACTTTAAATATATTGTGAAAGCATATTAAAAGTATAAATATAAATATTTTCCAAGAATATTAATTTTAAATTTTGTACAGGGGAATTTATTTTCTTTTTTTTCTTTTAACTTTGAAAAATGTTAGGTAGCTTAGATTATGGGTGGATCAATTTCTTTAAAGGTTAAAACAGTATCATTCATTTTGAAGGCTTCATTAATGTCTAGAGAAAATATCTTCTCCTCTCTTCTGTCACATGTCAGGTTGATAATGCTGAACCCTCCCAAGACACTCAACTCCATACCAGCATGTCAGTTAAACTCGTTCTTTCTGTCACATGAAGGTAGGATTTCAGAACTGCAAACCTGCTCTGTGTATGACTGTTCTTTTGAAGCATAGCATGACATGAAATTTACTATCATTTTCAAGCAAATTTAGGTCCTCCTTCTAGGGTTCTTATATTGACAAATCGTTCACAGTTGCAGAAATGATCTGAGTGCTCTTTAAGCAATAATGAGCCAGTGCATATATTTGAACACAGTGAACAATTTCTGGTATACATGGTTGTTTTTAAATGATTTCACAAGATCTTACTTCAATGAGTTCTTCAATAGCAGGCCTGTGAACCCTGGTTGTGGTGAGCATATGCCTCCAGTGTTCACATACAGTTGAAACTTTGTTAGGCACGAATTGCAATGAAGATTTGCAATTCTGTATTTAATTGTATGTTTTGTTTATGCTTTTCCTCTATAGCCCTTTAGCCTGAGGCTCCAAGGAGTAGTTTAAAGTAAGATATGCATGTGGCTTAAATTCTCAGTACTTGTCTGGATCTCCAATATGTGACTTTCATGACAAGGACTCTGGGAATTTCTAGCCTCTCTAGAAAATTTTGATATAATATCCCTCAATTCAATTGATTGATATAAATAGGTTGCTATTTTTATCTTTTATCAAGCAGACAAGTATTAATAATATCATGATCTTAATACCAGTTATGCAGCAAACAATAAAAGTATGTGATGCACAGAAACTCTTGGTTACAGGTTGTTGTATTAATTTATAATAATAACATTAAGTGGATAATATTATTAGCTACTGAAACTGCTATGTGGACAAAAGCAAGACTATTTTGTTTCTAACCCCAGTATGTTTTATTCTAAATGAGTGAAATTGCATTTTACTGGCACGTTAAAGTTTGTGTTAAGAACTTTTGTTTTCTCCTATTCTCCTCTTAGAATTGTTATTTAGCTCTATTTTCCTCATGTTACTCATTCTTTCAACAAACAATTAGGAATATTTATTAAATGTACATCTATTTTCCAGCTTCTAATAATAGATTAGTGAGTCCTAAATGAAAAGAATCCAGGCTTTTCAAGAATTTATATTCATGTACAAGAGAAATCATAACTAGAAATTATGGTTAGGGTAGGAGAATAAGTGCAATTATAAAAATGAATAGTGGGATAGAAAAGGCAATGAAAATCAGGTGCAATTTTAAGCAGAATATTTAGAGAAGGCCTTCTTACCAATGTAATGTTTAAGCAGAAATCAGAATTACAGTGGGGGGATCATGCTAATACCTGGACTCCTCAAAAAATCTAAAGTGGTCTGAAACAAGACAAAAATGCTGAGGGTATAGCCAACAGCACAATTTCTGAGGCCAGAAGTGAGATAGGTACCACTGGAGTTTGACATGGAGAGAGCCAGCCAAAGGCAAAAAAAGGAAAATAAGGTCTTTATTTTTCTAACTTAATAGAAAGGGTAGTTTCTGTTGTCGTGATGTAATATTACAAAATATTACATTATAGCGTATGTATATTATCATAGAGTTGAATTTTTGTGATATTTTGACTAATGAATTCATGAGAATTATCTATAAAAAGGATGACCTGCTGGAGTAGATATTGATTTCCTTCTGTCATACTGAAAATAACATAGAAATCTCATTGCCGTGAAAGGACAAAGAAACTAAGAATATTTAGGTGGATTGCGAGATGGCGATTACCACAAGAGACCAAAGCTAATTAAAGATGTAATTAAAGAAAATAAAGCTAATTAAGGATTCAGTGGTAACATGAGACAAGTTTGGTGGAATAGTTCTTAGTGTGGCTCACAGTTTAAGAAGGATAATATTTAAGAAAATTGGTAGAAAAGGGAGAAGTGTCTTCCAGGATAGGGAGAATTTTAGATGAGGTGTGAATGTGGAACCATTATGGGTGATGCCTGTGTTATGGATAAACCAACTGATAGGTGAGCAAAGATGAAAAAGGAGATCACCAGAGGTGAAGAAGTTAGTGAACTCAAAGAAGAGATTATGGAGAGTACCACTGAATCCTAAGATAATCACAAAACATGCCAGAGTGGCTTGGAGCGTTTGCTACTCTGCCATTAAAAAAGCCTGGGATAAACCTGAGCTGATGCTAAATTCAATCATTTGTTTTTAGCATTTTTTCTTTATTTGGGAAGAGTGAGCTAGAACGAGGTTGGAAGTAAAGAAAAACAAATCCTCAACATTTTACCACTCTGCCCTCTATAATCTCTCCACTAAAGGAGAGGAAATGTGATTCATTTTTTTCTAGTCCTCAAGCCACACCATAGGTCATGGGGCTTCAATTCAGAGCCTGGGTGCTGTCCTGAGTGCTGTACCTTGCTGAGGCACAGCTCTACGTCTGGTTCTCTGGCAGTTTATTGGAGGTAAGAGTTTTACTGGACTTTCCTGCCTGAGCAGGCTTTGAACCAAGATGCTCAGATCTCAGCCTCCTGAGTGGTTAGGATTATAGTCCTGAGCCACTAGCTCCCAGCTGGAATTGCAATCCTTAACTAGAGTCTGAAACAGTCACCAAAGCAAGTTCCACACATGAGTAGAGACTATTGTGGCTTAGGAGACAACTGGTGTAGCTTTTGAGTACCAATGCTTCTTCTCCTACCATGCTTGCTTTCCAGCAATCCTGGACAGTGCCTGTTCAATAGAGACAGAAAAAAATCGTATTTCTTGTTTGGTTTCCAGAAGAAGCAGGGCATGTAAAAAGAAGCACTAGTAGGAGAGTTGGAAAGTAAGGCAGGTTCAAAGCCCCAAAGGGTAATATAAATATATATATATGTATATATATATATGTTTATTTAGTTATTTGAAATCAGATAGAGAAGGGGGGAGAACTAGATGAAGGGTGGGGGTGGTGAGAGGAAAATGGGGACCAAAACATGAGAAAAGGTATCAATGTTTGTGAAGTAATGAACCTTCTATCTGTTGAATATAATGTAACCCTTTTATTAATTACAATAAAAAATAAATTTAAAAATTCCCCAAAAGGTGAATATGATAAAAAAAAATCCCAAGACAGAAATAATGAGCATTTAAAAACCAGGAAATGGAGTTCTGAAGTTATTATTGAAGTAAAAGAAGATTTTGAGGAGCATAGAAAATATCTATATATTTTCTATAAACCTATGTTAGCCATTTGTATTTTTATACTTGTATTTATTTGTATGTTTATACTTGTATTTCCTTAACTTGCCTTTCTGCTTCTGTATATCTGCTTGCTAAAACCCTGAGAAATGCAACTGCTGTCCTTGTGGCTAATCTACAACCACCCATTTGTCCTTGGTTCCCAGACTGAGCTACACTGTAGTAAGGAGTATACACATTCCAAGCCGGGAGCTAGAGTTAGTAGCCATCTGGTATCTACAAGGTCGGACTTGTAAGGGCCAGCAAACTAGGGCAGATGTCAACCAATCACAAGTCCATTACCATAGAGATCCCCCTAGACTCATATCTGGCATAAAACCATCCTCCTAAAATGACAGCCAGCTAGACTGACCAATGATTAGCCACAACCCCTTTCCTGCTTTGTATTGCACCAATCATTTAATGGAATTATAGTATAAATTTCCTGCATGGCATATTGATTTGTTGCTATTACTTGCTGGGGCCTTCTCCCTACCAAACAATGTATAAAAGGGGCTGTAATCTTGTGCTCGGGGCCTCTGGTCTGCACTCGACTATCAGTGCGCAGAGACCCGTGCTCGAGCTTGTCAATAAACTACTCATTGCAATTTGCATTGATCTTTGGTCTCTGGCTATCAGGGGGGAGCTTCAAGTTTCTGGGCACAATAATTTCACTGGTATCCTGCCTTGTGTGTGTTTTAGATAAGTTGAATTATCTCCAGGAAAGTGGGAAGCACTTTTCTGGAAGCAATGAGAAATGGCAGAGATGGGAATCGGTGATTATGGTCAGGGTTCTTATCAGAGAAAGTGATGAAATTAGTGCTTTATCTCCCTTGAATTACATAGAGTCTCAGTTTTGCATGGAAGAATGGCAAAGTACTACGCATCAAATCAAATGAGAGGAGGAGCTTGAGCATAATACACTGATATAAAAGGGATATATATATATATATTTTTTTTTTTATGTTGTTGCTGTTGGTCATTGGCTTTGGCTGGAACTCTCGGCCTGGGTGCTGTTCTTGACCTCTTTAGCACAAGGCTAGTGATGTACCACTTGAATGTACCATAGTGCCAATTGTGGTTAATTGGAGATAAGTGTCCCACGAACTTTCTTGCCTGAGCTGTCTTTGAATTGTTGTACTCAGATCTCAACCTCCTGAGTAGCTAAGAATACAGATGGGAGCTACCAGCCTTTTTTTTTTTTAACTAAAGAAAAATATTTGTGTTCTGGCTGAGTCAAAGTGCAGAGACCATATTTACAGAAAAAAAATACCAAAGAGATAGCAAAAGAATGAAAGCATGCTCTCTAAGGCACAGAGTCCTCAGATTACAAACTCCAAATTACAAGGAGAGAAGATGTTTCAGTTATCAAACTAAATATTTTATTTTCCCACTACTCAAGAGTGTGTTAATACTCTCCTATTGAAAACTGAGGTTAGTGCTATACTGAATGAGGAAAGAGGCTCAGAGATGTGTCATCTGTCTTCCCTGATATCCTAACATACACTAGAAGGCCTGGCTTAAACCTTGCCTCATTCATGACCTTTCCTCTTAGTATTCAACTTATACATCAGGGTTTGTGTAATGATGGCATCTTAAAATCCGTCTCCCATCACAATTCAGAATTTTCCTTAAATCAAATTTACCCAAATAATTTTGCTGCTATAAAAACTCAAAGTTGTTTCTTTCATCCTGGCCTGATGAGTACTTTTACTTAGTACTCCTTTAAGAAAATGATGGAGGAGAACTTTAAGGAAGATGACAAAACATTAACAGGGGACCAACAGAGATTCCTTCAAAAGAGCAGTTTTAGGGTTCCACTGAATTATTTGTGTCTAGAGAGTCCACACTAAGTAAGCTATAATTATAGAGGATTTATACCAAAGACCTAAATTATGAGCATTCTTCTTAAAAGAGAGATGTAAGTACCTGCTTCCAATAACAGCAGCAGGGGAGGGCAAAGGGAAACAACATGTGATAAAAGCAACAATGTACCTGCTAGCTAGTGCAAATTTAAACACTGGGAACAGGATTCCACATACCAGCTGGCAACAACATGCCATCTCATTGATGGTCCAAAATACCAAGGGAAATTCTCCCTGCCTCCCAGAGAACAGCACCTGAAAGGAAACCCAAATCCAACTTGAGAAGAACATTAACTTTGATACTGGCATGGAGCCTGCTAGACCAGCTGGGTGGTTACAAGGGTTGGAAAAGCAGGGCCATTTTACAATACTCTTGCTTCTTCCCTGTCTATCAGAAAACAAGCAAACAAAAATCCAGACAATGGCAGTCCATCCCAGGGAGAAGCAACCCTTCCCTGCCCAGGCTCAGGGCAAAGCAGGTCTGCCTCTCAGCAAACAAAGATAAGCTGAGTACCCCAGTCATATTGCAGCTCAACTTGCACCTAACCCTTTCTCCTACAATGATAAAACCACAAGGCTGTAAAAATCTTACTGGACCAAAAAAGAAAGAAACAAACCCCACAGGAAATAAAAGCTGAAAACTGTTCCTGGCTGAGCTTAAGGAGGGTCTCAGGAGCTAGCCATTCCAAGAAAAGTTACTGATTCCAAACATGCCATTGTCCAGCCCACACTTGAGCATTCTAAGCTACAGTAAAATAAACAAAGAGAACAAACAAGGACAACAACAAAATATCTTCTTTCTGTTCAACACACAAAGAGAAGCCCCTCTCCCACAAAGTCCGGCTGGGAAGAGGTTACAATGACTCCAAATTTGTAAGACAGAAATTGTTTTCTGCCTTCTCAAACTGATTTAAGAATTTATCTGTCCACTTTGACTTATAATTTAGGTTCAAAAAGGCCTGCATATGGCCAGAGCCTCAAATCAAAAAGGCTTCAGAAATCTACTAAGTCACAAGGACACCAAAAGAATGAATAGTGAACATCGGGGAGATACAAGATCCCCCAAACATACTGGGTATTTTTCCTCTGATTTTTCTTTTTGATATATTTATTTTTACTTTTGTTCTTTTTAATTTTTTTCTCTCATCATTGCTCTTTTACTTAGTGCTGGATATACAGTCAACAGTGATTATAACATGTACTGTTTAGTTGTAAGTATACTTATACCAGTCTGTTTTTGATTATTTGATATTCTATTTCTCTATCAATATTAATATTTTAAATTTTATTATTATTTTATACATATATATAGCATTTTCTATAAATTATTTTTCAATCTTGGTCATGGTTCTTTCTGTTCCCCTCCTTTTCTAAATTTTTCTGTTCTTATTTGCTCCTTCTTCCAATTTTCATTATATCTCTTAATTTTTCTTTTAATTCCACTTTAACAGATACTCCTTTAAGTCTGGTCCTTCTTTTATTCTTTTTTTTCCTTTTTCTATTGATACCTAATTGAATGCATTTCTTTACATTTTGACTATGTATATGTGAGGCATCCAGTTATCCTTTTGCTTTGGATTGTCATATCACTCATAACAGATTTGTGCACTGGCTAAAAATAAGTGTAATTTTCACTCTTGAATCACAATACCCTCCTCAACCAAAAAAAAACAAAACATAAGACAGATAGATAAGGGACTATGATTTGAAACCTCTAAAATCTTTGCAGCTATAAGACTCTCGATTGGTCCTTGGCTTGATATTGTGTTTTGCTGTGGTATTGGATTCGCTTTCAATTCCAAATGGGCAGAACTTATAGAAACAAAAGAAAAATGGTAAGTCAAGGAACTTCAGCTCCCATGCAAAATAAACAGGCGATAGAGAAGTCAATATTTGTAAAATGCTTTAAAAACTCTATTGGTAAACATGTTGGATGAAACAATAGAAAATCAGCACATGTCTACGCTAACAAACTGGACAATCTGAAAGAAATGGAAAAATTTCTAGAAAATACTGATATGTTCAAACGGAACCAAGAAGATTTAAACAAACAAAATAGACCCATTTCAAGTATTGAAATAGAAACACCAATAAAAGATCTCCCATCCAAGAAAAGCTCAGGACCAGATGGATTCCTGGCAGAATTCTATAAATTTTTTTTCAATTTTATTGTTGGGTTAATTTATAGAGGGGTTACAGTTACATTTATCAGGTAGTAGGTTCATTTCTTATCACACATTAATACCCCTTCTCATGTTTTGTCCCCATTTCCCTCCCCACATCCCCTCTCAGTCATCTTGTTTTCCCCTTCCCTTCTCTTCCCTATTTCAAATAAAGAAATAAACATATGCAGTATATCAGGTAACAATGTCAGATACAGTAACAACATGAGATTAACCATAAGGGCAAAAAAAGAGAGTGAAATAACATAATATGTTGAGAACAACAGTCATACAAGATAAAACTTGTCTTCATGAATTTCTATAATAATACAATATACAAGATCTATTTAAGTGATTTTCTTGTATTCATTTTCCAGAATATATCGGTTAAGATAAACAGAAATAAGGATCACACTAGCTGGACACTGCTAGCTCATTCCTTTATTTTTTTCATTTATTTATTTTTATTGTAATTAATAGAAGGGTTACATTATATTCACCAGATAGAAGGTGCATAACTTCACAAACATTGATACCCTTCTCATGACATGGTCCCCATTTCCCTCCCACCCTCCCCCACTCATTTTGATTTTCCCCCTTCCCTATCCAATTTCAAATAACCAATTAAGCACATATGAGATATATCAGACAATAAGGTGAAATATTGTAATAATATGAGATAATCAAAGGATAGCAAAAGAGATGAAGATAACATAGTACATTGAGGACAATAATCATTCATTATATGGCTTTTGTTTTCTTATCTGGGAGGTCCTTACATTTAGTGTCATAAGATTTGGCCTAATGTCTCTAAATTTTGTTCTATTGTAAATCTCATAGGAGAGCCCAAGGTTTCTACTGATTATGGCAAATGAGGGAGACTATTGGGCCTATGTTCCTTTGAGTCTGGCTTACTTCACTTAATATGATTTTTTCTAAGTCTTTCCATTTTCTTACAAATGGGGCAATGTCGTTCTTTCTGATAGCAGCATAGAATTTCATTGTATATAAATACCACATCTTGTCGATGCACTCATCAACTGAGGGACATCTGGGTTGGTTCCATATCTTTGCTATGGTATCAAAGACCTCGAGGTAAAAACCGATACACTGAAAACTTGACAAGAAGGAATAGGAGATACACTAGGCCTCCTTGGAACAGGTTGAAAGTTTCTTAATAAGGACCAAGAAACACAACAAATCAGAGAATGTCTGGATAAGTGAGATTACATTAAACTGCAGAACTTTTATATGGCAATGGTCATAGCTAGTAAATTAATTAGGAAGCCTACAGAATGGGAGAAGATCTTCACTAACCATACAACAGACAAAGGCGTCCTATCTAACATATATCAACAGCTCAAAAAATTGAATCACTCCAAAACTAGTCTCCAAAGTAACAACCATCCCATTAAAAGATCAAGAAAACTAATAACAACAGATGCTGGAGGGGATGTAGCCAGGACATATCACTACTACACTGTTGGTGGGAATGCAAACTTGTTCAACCACTGTGGAAAGCAGTATAGCAGTTCCTCAAAAGACTAAACATAGAACTCCCCTATGACTCAGCCATTCCACTACTTGACATTTACCCAATCGGCCAGAAAGAAGGACAGACTAAATCCACTAGAATTCTATATGGTTTATAAATGAAAACTCACTCCAATACTCCTCGAACTCTTCAATGAAATTGAAAGCAAAAGATTACTATCAACTCATTCTATGAGGCCAACATAACCCTCATCCAAACCCACATAATGACTCATCAAGGAAAGAGAACATTAAACTCATCTCTGATGAATTTTGATGCAAAACATCTAAAATACACAGAAAGGTAAACTATAGTGATAGACAAGTTAGCAACAAAGAGGAATTTGAGAAAGTTTCAAGGAAATTATTGAGTTGCTTCAGGTATTTTGGCTTTAACGGAATAAAAAACATGTGAAAATACAGATAATAGGAAGTAATTGAAAGTCTACAAGCTAATATATTTCTTTATGAAAAGTAATATCTAGTAACAATGGGAAAGCTATAATATATAGTACAATTCAACAAAGCCAGTGGGAAATTTTATTGAATGCATTGGCTAAGGCTTAAATCACAAAATCGATACAGATTTGCCTGTGTATGGGAAAGCCTTAGAAAGATAAATTTCAGCCTGCAGACACTGAACAATAATTGTTATATTTTATCTATAAATTATTGAAAATACAACAATTTTACCATATAAGAGTTTAATTTGAAAAACCCTTTTGATACTTAGACAATATTATTTATCAATAAACATTTATTAATCACTCAGTGCTTATGAAACCCTGTGCTGGTTCCTGGATAGATGCCTTTATCATTTGTTCACATGATTTTCATCTTTCAAATACAAATAATGGAAACATTAGAGTCATAGTCCTTTCAACTCTTTTGTATTGTGTTCTTAAACTTTCACATTATGTTTTGTTATGTCATGCAATTTATTTTTTTCTTTTGTGAAATGAGTTTATCCAAATGCTTACCTACTATGCCATGTTTGAATAGACATGTTTGAAATAGAGAGTCAATTTAAAGATAAAAAACAAGTAAACCTTGGGTATATTGAATCTTTTTCAGATGTTATTTTATATACCATAAGGCCATTAAGACAAGAGAGGATGGGTCAATGGGACGATGATACGAGCTTACTGAAATCATTATTTAATATTAATAGCCCTCTGCTTTTTACTTTACAAAGTGACTTTTTTTTACCATTGCCCTCATTCACAAGTTAAAAGTGTTTACACATACAATATGGCCAAATCAATTAGTTTTCAGTACTGAAATACAGAACAATGAAATACTTTATCCACACAGAATCTACTTCTCTATGATCTTTTTCTTCAATACTACAGACTGAATCTGGTAATCTAAGATGTCCCTTGTTCTACCACTTATTCCAGGTCCTTCCTCCCTTGGCATTTATCTGGGTTTTGATAAAAAAGACTCTAACCAGTGTTTCCTGGGCTAGTTTCCTATTTGTAATCTCTCTGCTTCTGATTCTAAGGTAACTGATGTTACAGGTATACATAACCATGCCTGGCTGAATCTTTCTTTCACCAGTGCATGCAAGTGTAAGCATACACAGTCATTCATAGTCATACCTAGAATAAACTCGTAACAATAATAACAAAAAAGAGAATGAGAAATACAAAAGACATGAAAGTAATATTATTCATATTATTTAAAAAATTGTACATGGTATTGAATTATATACAATATTTTTAAATTGTTCTTTCAAATTAGAGAACATATTACATGGTATGTGATCCAAAGATTTTCCTATCAAGAAATGATTTTTTTGTACCAATTCTGGGATTTGAACTCAAAGCCTGTACAACGTCTGTGAGTATTTTTTGTTCAAAGGCTAATGATCTATCACTGAACCACAGCTCCACTTCTGGCTTT
This sequence comes from Megascapheus bottae, assembly GCF_031878675.1. Classification (NCBI taxonomy): domain Eukaryota; kingdom Metazoa; phylum Chordata; class Mammalia; order Rodentia; family Geomyidae; genus Megascapheus; species Megascapheus bottae. Next base: position 26,798,027 of record NC_143521.1, read on the forward strand.
TCATACTGAATTGGAGACAATAGGTTCACAAACCTTCCTTTTCAGGCTGGCATCAAGTTATGATCCTCAGTTCTCAGCTTTCCAAGTAGCTAGGATTAAACGCCGGGCAACATGGTGTGATTTTTTTATATCCTCAAGAACTGAATGCCATTCAGAAACAATTACAATTAAGTAAGAAAATAGGAAATACAAACTACTACTCGCCCTAGTAAAATTGCATTTTCCTCTATTCTCTCTTGTAATTGTAATGGATATCACCTTACCAGAGTGTTGTTTGCTCGGTACCGACATTCATATTTTTTTAAATTTCACTGTATTAAAATTCAGAATATTTGTATATTACACTGCTGTTTCTGCTATTCTGAACATGATCCATAATACATATCCATTTAATTACAAGCTATTTTCTTAATTTAACAAATTGTAACTTGGTATGGTTAATCTACTGACTTGTTTTTATAATATTCTTTTATTTGAGCTCTGTATAGCTTTTGTTTTGTTACCTATTCATTCATGATAAGTATTAGAAGTGAGAGTTTTAGAAATGTATAGTACTTGTAAGATCAGATAAAGTGCTATTTAGAGAACTATATATAACTTCAATATCATTAGGTACTTGGAAATTGTGACAGTTTAAATGTAACTATCAATAAATTTTAAACAAGGTATTAATTATACTTTCCTTATAGCTATACTACTTCGTGAAAGAAAAAAAAGTTTTCTGATCTTTTCTTAAACAAAAGCAGCAACTATCTATTGTGGACATGAATATTGAATGCAGTTGCCTGGGGTTTGGCACAACTTGTTTATGGAAATTTTCAACTCTGATTTAGTGCTCTTTCTCATCAATCATATGCTCACTCTGCTAATGGTATCTGTAAATGTGCTGACAAGGTCTTGTCATCTCAGAATATGCCTTCACATGCTCATAGGTGAATGTTTTTCCAATATGATTTACTCTTCAGCAGAATAGGTGGGAATATGCAATCATCAATGAAGAGGGTAAATTAGGGTGTCCATTTCTGAGGAAAATGCTGAGATGTTCACCAGCTACTTAAAATGTATTGTTTTGGACCATCTGCACATATTTAAGCCTAAGGCTCTGGAGTCAGATTAGCTTCTATATTGGTGCACATTTTATTTTGAGATTTCATTTTACATAATACTTTTCAGCATCACAGGTAAAAGTTACATAAAATATAATAGAATCATATTATATATGTATAAAGTGGCACAAGGAAATCTGCCAATATCTGTTGCAAAGGAAGGTAAAAGGAAAGGACAAATAAAAGACAGTGATCAAAAAATTTTCATTAAATAATTGAAGGTTTTTCTCATTTAAAGAATAGTTAAAGATATGCATATCTGAAATGTTATTGAATTACAAAATCTGCTCATTACCAGAATGAGTGAAACAGTTTGAAACCAAACAATATTCAATATTCAATACATTAAAACAATTATTTTTGTTTCCTAATTTCTGAAGAATATTGTACTTAGTTATCTGAATAACTGTTATGAAATGTTGATGAGTAGAAATTACAGTGTATAGATATACTGAATTGTAAGACCTAAAAATTAGCAAGCGATTTTAAATGAAGCTGAATACTTGTGCCCTGAAAAAGACATTGTATTGATCATCTGTCCCAAAGTACACTAATCATTAAAAACCAGTGCACCAAATAGGTATTTTCCAATTGGAAAACATAATGGGGAGGCATGGGTTAGGAGTAGATTCCAGCAATGGTTTACAAAAATTTAGGAACAAAATTCAAAGCTTACCAATAATAATATAAATTCACATTCTTGGATCCGAAGTGTAACAGACAGACAGGCAATATGAAAAATTAATGAATGAGGGAGGTTAATAGAAAAGAGACAGAATAATTTGAAAAGGGCAGCAGAGAGTATAGGTTTGAAAATAATATGAACATGACATATTTTAGGGAAAAAACTAATTTTACAAAGTATAGAGTATCTTCCAATCTTATATGACAATACAATATGATAAGTTAAATGTAGATCCTTTCAATGGTGTTTTTTTTTAAATATAAGGTTCAATAGTTTGATTGTTTTTGTTAGTTTTTGGCAGTAGTTGTATTTGAAACCAGGGCTGTATATTTGCTAGCCAGGCAGGATGTCACTTGAGCTGTATCTGCAACCCATTTTGATTTGGAAAGGATCTGCTATGTATTGCTAGAAGTGGCCTAAACTGTAATCTTTCCACTGACAATTTTCATATATTTTGGTTTCGAACCACAGCTCCTTTTTGTGATAATTTCTGATGAAATGACAGTTTGGATTTGTGTCTAATATATGGATATCTAAGAAACCCACAGGTCAATCTTCCTCAACCTCACATTGAGGAGAAGAAATTAGTACTAGCATTTAAATAAAGGCATACAATGTTAACCTGGATGTGATGGTGATTTTTTTCAAATTATCCCTTATGATAAAGAAGATTGTGTTTGGTTGTTGTCTTTTTGTGCCTGCCCAACTATCTCAAATTCAACTTTGAAATTCTCCTACGACACTTTAATAGCAACCAATCCCACTTGATCTATGGTTTGGAGAAAAGATTCATGTCTTTTTGTCTGCTAATTACAAATACCCCCCGGGTAGATAATGCTGCTGCCATTCCTCTGTATAGAGTTTAATTTCTTTTTCTGTAATGGAATCACGACCTTCCTTGCCAGCTGTATTCCAGTCTCCTGGAACAAACTAAAGCTATATAAAAATATTTCTTTCAGGTGTCTGCAAGACCTTTCTACTCTTCCCTTTATATCTTCCCTGGCACATCTCACATCTCCTTTTTTTCTTTTTTTTTTTTTCTTTTGGCCAGTCCTGGGGCTTGGACTCAGGGACTAAGTAGTGTCCTTGGGCATTTCTCAAGGCTAGTGCTCTACTACTTGAGCCTCAGCACACTTCTGACTTTTTCTTTGTTTTTTTTTTTTTAAATAATTTTATTGTGATTAATAGAAGGGTTACATTATATTCACATTGTTTCCTTATCCTGGAGGTCCTTACATTTAGTGTCCTACTATTTGGCCTATTTAACTATAAATTAAACATGGAGTATAATATACAATGACTCAGAAAACTATCATTTACATTATTATTTATTTATTTTTATTGCTTGTCGTTCTGGGGTTTTGACTTCAAGGCCTGAGTCCTTTCCTTGGGATTCTTTTGCTCAAGTGTAACCTTTTACTGCTTGAGCCACAGCTGCTTGCTGAGTTTGGGTAGTTTATTTTAAATAAGAGTTGCACCAACCACATTGCCTGGGTTGTCTTTAGCCACAATTCTCAGATCAAGGCTTCCTGATTAGTCAGAAGTACAAGCATGAGCCAACAGTGTCAAAATTAGAATTGATTTTTAGTGAACAATCCTTCAGGTACCAACTTATAAAGAATAGTGTGTGAAAGGTTTGACATATATTGTGTTTATCTTTCTGTGCTTTAAATTTATTTCTGCTCACCCTTTCATTTGACTATGGTAAGACAATTATCCCTACTGAATGTTCACTGGAATTAGTTGGAAATAGCAAACATGTTCTGCCATTATATTTCTTCAATTGAAGGAAGAGGTCAACGTAAATATTATTTGTTATTTTGTAACCTTTTTTCTCAATTAATCATGTCATATATACCACTTTTCGAATACCAAGATGTTCAAGATTTTGATAGTATGAAAAAAATGTATTTAATAAAATGCACATTAACCAAGATAAGTGTTATTACACTTAGCTATTCTGCTGAGAGAATTAAGCAATGTAACTGAGATTAATTTACAGAATGGGGGAAGAAAGTTTCCTTGAGGTATCGAAAATATGAGCTTAAAGTACCTCAAGGTCAGAATTTAATTTAAGATGATTAAAAGTTGATATTGCTCCCTTATGAGTTTAATAAGCAAATACAAACCTTTCATTTTTCTCTTCCTCTTCTTGAAGAATCTTGCCTTTAGGAATTTCTAGCAGTAAAGCTTCAAGGATAATACCATCATAATGATAAAGGAAAACAATGAACAACCACAAATGACAAAGGAAGAAAAAAGGTTGAGATGCACAAATAGAAAAAAAAACATAGGAAGTGGTATCAACGTTCAAGAAGTAATGTACCTACTACCTGATTAATGTAGCCATCCCCTTCTATACATCATCCCCAAAATAAAATTCAATAAAAAAGTTTCAGATATAAAAATTATAAGCATCATGATTATAACATATTAAACAAATGATTATAACAATGATGTTGAAATGAATATTAAAGTTGATTACAAATGAAAAAAAAATTTCTAGAAATCAGCAATATAATATATACCTAAATACTTAATTGATGTGTTTAAAAGTAGATTAAATATTGGCTGAGGAAATGTGTGTTTGTTCTAATGTAATGAAATTTTATGCAATATGCTTTAGAGTTAATGAAAAGGGCAAATGGTAGGAAAACATTGACTATGGACATAAATTGAAAGTTGAATATTGGGTTTACATCAAATTGTGAGAACAGAAGAGGATGAAAAAAAAGAATAAGAAAACCAAGAACATAATATTCAACAATAAAATGGTTAAGAATTTCTTTGTTGAAAAACAAAACATGTTCTGAGTTTCCAAAAGCTGTCTAATTCCTTCTCAAAAATAAAGATCCTAGATACTCATAATCACACTGTGTAGACACCTTTCGGGTACAATAGGAAAGACCCCAAGCATATCAAGAAGGAAGAAAATGATCCAGTTCTATTGAATTAATATTAAACTGATTTGTGAACTTTCTATAAGGAATTTCTTATTTTATTAAAATTATACTTTGGAGTTGTTACTTTAAATCTTCTTTTCATTCACACATATTAGCTATACAGGGACTTATTGTTACATTTGCATAGTATACATAGAGAGCATTCTAATCAACTCACTTCCTTCATCACTCTCCTTCATACACTCTCTTCTCAGAAAAACTTCAATAGGTTTTATTACACACACAGACACACACACACACACACACACACTTAAAGCATTTCAACAATATCTACTTTAACCCTTTCCTATTGCCCTCTTTTCTTCTAATACCCATTGCTCTAAAGCCTGTTTTATATTTCTGTCATTAAACCATTGTTTATTAATTTTAAAAGTTACACTATTTTACTCATTACATTATAGATGAATAGTTGAAATATGTATATGATATAAATACGGTTTCAGAAATAAATATGTTGAGACAGGTGGAGATAGATAGATAGATAAATAGATAGATAGATAGATTTATAGATAGGTACAGATTCCAGACTTCTTGGTTGAAACAATAGCTTCTTGGATACAGTAAAGCAAAAGTTTCAATGTACTTAGAAAAATGAATATCAATCTCAGATTTAATACAGAGGAAAAAATATTAACGGTCACTTCATATAAGCTGGACCAAATAAAATTTTAAAAAATGAACAAAATATAATCAAGACAGCATACACTTATGCATATGAATTTTTTCTTAAAATAAGGTATGTTTCTCACAAAAGTTAGAGATGTTTGAATTAAAGCAAGTTCCATGTAAATACATACAATTCATTTGTAAATACTTAAAAGCAACAAAGAAGAAACAATGGTGACTGTAGGAAATTTTTATTTACATAAACTTTATTACTAAGTATATTCACATTTGTGGGAAATACATGATCTAGAGATTAAATCTGTGATTAGCATGTATGCAAATTATTAGTATAATCATTGGCATTGATGGATGCATCCCAGAACAGAACATAAAAGAAAAGCACATAGGTACCAGACATAGGAGGCTTACACCCTGCAGGCTGAGATCTGAGGACCTTGGACAGAAGCCAGCATGTGCAGGAAAGTCGTGAGACTCTTATCTCCATTAAATCCCCAGAAAACAGAAGTGGATAAATGGCAGGTAGTGGAATTGCTGGGTCATAGGGGAGCTCTATGTTTAGTCTTTGGAGGAACTGCTATACTGCTTTCCATAGTGGTTGAACAAGTTTGCACTCCCATCAACAGTGTAGTAGTGATCCCTCCTGGCCACATCACCTCCAGCAACTGTTGTTATTAGTTTTCTTGATCCTGGCCATTGTAACTGGAGTGAGTTGGAATCCTAGAGTGGTTTTGATTTGCATTTCTTTTATGACCAGAGATGGTGAGCATTTCTTCATGTGTCTATAGGTCATTTTTGTTTCTTCTTCAGAGAAGACTCTCTTTTAGTCTTTGGCCCATTTTTTAATGGGATGGTTGTTACTTTGGAGATTAGTTTTGGAGTGATTCAATTTTTTTGAGCTGTTGATATATTTTAGATATGAGGCCTTTGTCTGTTGTATGGTTAGCGAAGATCTTCTCCCACTCTGTAGGCTTCCTAATTAATTTACTAGCTATGTCCTTTGCCATACAAAAGCTCCTCAGTTTAATGCAGTCCCACTTATCCATCCTTTCTCTGATTTGTTGTGATTCTTGGTCCTTACTGAGAAAGTTTTGACCTGTGCCAAGGAGGCCTAGTGTATCTCCTATTCCTCCTTGTAAAGTTTTCAGTGTGTCGGCTTTTACCTCGAGGTCTTTGATCCATTTGAAGTTAATTCTAGTGCAGGGTGACAAAGAAGATTCCAACTTTACTTTTCTGCAGGTGCTTAAACAGTTCTGTCAGCACCACTTGTTGAAGAGGCTGTCTTTCTTCCATTCTATATTTTTGACTCCCTTATCAAAGATTAAATGGCCATAGGTCTGTGGGTTAATGTCTGTGTCCTTAGTTCTATTCCACTGGTCTTCAGGCCTGTTCTTGTGCCACTACCAAGCTGTTTTGATAATTATAGCCGTGTAATAGAGTCTAAAGTTTGGTATTGAAATTCCTCCAGCGCTGTTCTTTCTGCTAAGAAGTGTTTTTGCTATATGGGGTCTTTTATTATTCCATATGAAATTTTGGATTGCCTCTTCTATTTCTTTAAAGAATGACATTGGGATATTGATGGATATTGCTTTGAATTTGTAGATAGCCCTTGGTAAGACTGTCATTTTCAAGATGTTGATTCTTCCAATCCAGGAGCATGGGAGGTTTTCTCATTTTCTCAGTTCTGCTTTAATTTCCTTTTTCAGGATTTTAAAGTTTTCATCAAAAAGGGCCTTTACATTCTTAGTTAAGTTAATTCCTAGGAACTTTATTTTCTTTGAGGCTGTTGCAAAAGAAGTTGCTTTCATGATTTTTGCCTGGCTCCTTTCACTGTTGTCATACAGGAAGGCAGTTAATTTTTGAGGGTCAATTTTATACCTTGCTACCTTTCCAAAGTTTTGAATCAGCTCAAGGAGCTTGTGAGTGGAGTCTATAGTGTTCTTTAAATACAGAATCATGTCTTCACAGCACTATTTACCATAGCAAAGATATGAAACCAATCCTGATATCCCTCAGTTGATGAGTGGATCAACACGATGTGGTATTTATACACAATGGAATTCTATGCTGCTGTCAGAAAGAACCACATTGTCCCATTTGTAAGAAAATGGAAAGACTTAGAAAAAATCATATTAAGTGAAGTAAGCCAGACTCAAAGGAACATAGGCCCAATAGTCTCCCTCATTTATCATAATCAGTAGAAACCTTGGACTCTCCTATAAGAGATTTACAATAGAACAAAATCTAGAGACATTAGGCTAAATCGTATGACACTAAATATAAGGACTTCCAGAATAAGGAAACAAAAGGAATATAATGAGTGACTGTGGTCCTTAATGTACTATGTTATCGCTCATCTCTTTTGACATCCCTTGGTTATCTCATATTGTTACAATTTTTCCCCTTGTTATCTGATATATTTTGTATGTGCTTAATTGGTTATTTGAAATTCGATAGGGAAGGGGGAAATCAAGATAAGCGGGAGGAGGGTAGGAGGGAAATGGGGACCATGTCATGAGAAAGGGTATCTATGTTTGTGAAGTTATGCACCTTCTATCTGGTGAATATAATGTAACCCTTCTATTAATTATAATAAAAAATAAATAAATGAAAAAATAAAGGAATGAGCCAGCAGTGTCCAGCTAGTGTAATGCATATTTCTGTTTATCTTAACCGATATATACTGGAAAATGAATACAAGAAAATCACTTAAATAGATCTTGTATATTGTATTATTATAGAAATTCTTACATGCTTGCTATCTTTGAGAAAAAGTATTTTCTTATATGTCTGACCCTTTGAGATTCCAGACTCTCATATATAAGAACAATTCTTAACGGATGAAGTTGTGATCTTTCTGTAATTCCATCTGAATATTTTGCTATATGAAGTGTTAATAAAACCTACCATTTTAGAAAATATTCTCTGGGTATCACTTTGTGATTTCCAGAGTTAAAGCTGTGGTTCGTAGTTAACTGTGTGACCCCCTTCCCTCTTTCACAAGTTAAACAAAACAAGACAAAACAAAAAAAGTCTTCATTTGCCTGTTTCCACCAGAGGATCTATATATAAACAAATTAACGAAAGAAAAAGTTCAGGAATTGCAAATACTTGGTATTTTTTGCATTATTTTCTTTACTGTTATAAATTAACAAGATTAACTTTCATGACATGATAATCAGTTCTATTTATATTAAATGGAAGAAAAAAATCTCTCATCTATCATCTATTATCTCTCTCATCTATTATCTCTATTTATTAACTTATCTTATTTATTATTATCCAGCATCCACATATTTATTATCTGAATATCTACATATGTGTCTATATATGTATCTGTGTAATGATCAATCAGCTATGTGTTATTTATCTATATAGCTATATATCTAACATCTACCTATCATTCATTAAGGATCATATATCTCACTGATGTATAATCTGCCTATCCATTTATTGAATAAATAACATGCACATATAGGAAATATGCATAAATATATTTTATGAGGCCTCCAACAGACAATATATTATTTTTATGTTAACCTGCCTTTTAAAAGCATATGTATATATGTGTAGTGCTATGAAATTCACACAACTCTACTCATTTTATTGATAGGCAGCAGAGTAAATAAATATCGTGGATATTTTAAAGTGACATGATTTTAGCTATTCATCTTTTTAAGTGACATGATTTTAGCTATTCAAAATGTCTTCCATCCCAGTCTAAATGCTTTTTAATGAGCACACTGTGTGCTCTTTGATCTAAGTAATTCAAAACTTCAAAAGGTGATAAATTCGAGAAGAGAATTTTCTGATATATTTATGCATTAAACTTGAATGCTGTTGCCTGTCTTATTCACTTAAAACACTTTTAATATTTTTCATCAAAGTCATTATTGATAAAGCTACCATCATATATCACTTTATATTTTATATCATTTTATATTTCATAGAAAGTATTTTGGCAATATCATTGAGGAAGGTACTGCTGTGGTAAATATATATGGACTTAAGATTGAAACAGATTTAGTTGAAGTCAACACGATTAGTATAATCTCTATGTTTATTAATATTGTATTTTCATTGATTTCCTTTCTACAAGATGAAAAAACATTATATATAACCTGCAGAATTGAGATGATATAAATAAGTTGTTTAGCATGGTTAGCTCATAGCAGGAAGTTCTTGGCTAATGTACTGTCATCTGTCCTCTTCCAGATAAAGATAGAGAAATTCAGAAATGAAAAGCATACATCCAAATCTGTTTGGTAGTGGTTAAAGCAGAGTAGAAACTTAAATCCGAGTTTTTCATATTTAGTATCTTAAATTATTGTCTTGGTAATGCTGGATGCTCTGTAGTGAACAACAGGAGTTTCAAGGAATAGATGAAAAAATTTCACTAATATATTTACAATTATAGAAATAGTGGTGGTAGTACTTTTTTTGTGTTAAATGCTACATTAGAAGATACATGGGAAGTCGATTTAGCCTTCAGTGTTACAAAATATTATACAGCAAAGGAGAGATTGCTGACAATGGAACAGTCTGCATAAAAACCAAAACTCTGCTTTGATACTAATTTCAAATGCAGAGTACACAGATGTGTAAAATCACACATTTGAGTATTTTGCAATGTCATATTTCAAGTACTTTCTATATTACAGTTATTTAAATACTATAAGAATTGAAATTGAATTTAAAAATGAAAGTTATTTGAAAAATGGAGATAAACAGTTCCAATGCCAGAGCATTAAAGGAATTGTTACTAAATTGACAATTCTATTTCTCAGTAGGTCTTACAGTTATAGAAGTATCTTCAGTTCAATTTAAGATAGAGACTTCAAAATATTCATATTTTGCTTAAAATTTCATTCAATATTGGTAATAAAATAGGAATTCACTTCTAAATAAAAATGAAACAATGAAAATTAATTAACATATATTCTTTAGCTTTCAGCAGGTCAGAAAAAAATTTAATGGTTTTTGATAGCCTAAATGATTTACAGAAAATATGTTACATACCATCTATTTGATGTAAATATAAAATTCAATAGTCAAAATTACAACATTTCAAAATGACAGGATTTTAAAATTATTTGAAACCAATAATTACGTATGCATTCTACATTGAATACATAAAGTTCAGATAGCACTGGAATTCTCACCAGCCAGTTTCTTGTTGTCAGGATGTCAAGATTTGAAAGAAACAGAGATTCCATGGTTTTCCTCATTTGTAATGGGGAGAAAAACGGACAAATGATGAATCAATGCAACAGAGATACTAACAAGGCAATCTGTAGGAAATGAACTTTACAACTTACGGAGTGGGAGTTGGAGAGAGGGAAAATTTGAGAAAAATAGGGGAGGGTAGCTATGTTTGACAAGAAATGTACTCACTACCTTATATATGTAACTGTAAGCCCTCTGTACATCATCTTGACCGTAAAATTAAAAAAAAATATATAGTGGAAAGTGGGTTTGTGTCACTTGGCAGAATGGATTTGTGCTACTAAGAGACTGGAAAACGGTGACTAATGAGGACAATTATGAGTTAGCAACACAACTCACCTTCATTATTTTACTCTGGAAGATTTGTCTATGATCAGAATACCCATGTTGAGGTGACCAGCAACAAATTTATAAAGGCCATCAGTCGGTGTCTCTGAACTCTGCACCAGTGAAGTGATGCAAAGGGCTATGAGGGGAGATTAGCAAATGGAGCTCAGCAATCCACCTTCTAATTCACCCCAGGAGATGGTATGTCTGCAATCCACCTTCTAATTCACCCCAGGAGATGGTATGTCTGCTTTTATCTTTACCTAACTTCCCACACTTGTTCAAATTTCATGGATAACAAATCATATTCTTTTTTAAGAATTTATTAATGTTGATTTTTACATCATATTTTAAATGACAAGTTTAACATGCAAGTGTTCAAGGAGGGAATCTCTATTTACAATCACTGGGACTTAGTATTTAGAACTTAATCACAATTAGGCTAAGGGTTTGTATGTCATAGAAACATATTAATTTATGAAATAAAACATTATGTCTATAGAGTCATAGGTTTTTATGTCTATATAGTTATGTTTATATTTCCATTACCATGTCCATAGCTTTGCATATGCAGTTATTGAGTGCTCACTCTTGTACCCTTTGGATTTAATAGCCACATATTAAGGATACCATGTGCCTTTTGTTCCTTAGGTCTTGACTTGTCTCACTCAACATGATTTGCTCTAGATTCATCCACTTCCCTGCGAATGCCATTATTTTGTCTGTTGGCTATGTAGAATTCCATTTTGTATATATACCACATTTTCTGTATCCATTCATCTGCAGTAGGGCATCTGGATTGTTTCGATCGCCTGGCTATTGTGAATAATACAGAGATGAACATAGCTGAGCAGGTGTCCTTATAATATCTTGGGTCATGATGTTCAGAATAGATGCCCAGAAGTGGTATGGTGGGATCGTAGGGAAGGTCTATTTTCAGTTCTTTAAGAAACCTCCACACTGCTTTCCAGAGTGGCTGAACTAGTCTACATTCCCACCAGCAGTGTAGTAGGGGTCCTTTTTTTCCACAACCCTGCCAGCAACAGTCATTGTCTGAGTTCAAAATCTTGGCCATTCTTGTTGGGGTAAGGTGGTATCTTAGGGTTGTTTTTATTTGCATTTCCTTTATGACCACAGATGATGAACATTTTCTCATATGCTTTTCTGCCATTTTAATCTCTTCTTCTGATAAGTCTCTCTTTAGTTCCCTTGCCCATTTAGTGAACGGTTTATTGGGTTTTGGGGGGATTAGTTTCTTGAGTTCCCTCTAGATACTGGATATTAAGCATTTGTCAGATGTATTGTTGGTGAATATCTTTTCCCAGTTGGTTAGCAGTCTCTCTACTTTTGCGACTATGTTTTTATCTGTACAGAAACTTTTTATTATATACTTTTAAAAGAATGTGTATGCCCTAAATAAAACAGGAAGCTTTAAGAAATGTCCCCAAGCAATTCTAATACACAATCGAAATCTGCAGGTTTTGCAAGTCATTTCTTCAAGTCCATAGAGCTCAGTAACTTTCCCTACAGTATGAAAGAACAGTACTTGTGGGTATAGTAACACTGAAAACTGCAATATTGTCAGCTTTCCCTTGCACAGCCAGTATGATATGAATATGACAAATCTATCTTGGGCATCTAAGAATGTAAAAGGCTACAATTCTGAACTTTTATTGTAATATCTATGTGCAATATTTGCAACTCTTAAATATTCAGCATTTATTTTGTTTCCAGTATTGCGCGACTTGCTTTTATATTAATTGTCTCTCATTCAAACTTTAGAATTGAGGAATTTGGACTAAAAAGCATCTTCAATGATTTTGTCATTTTTACCTAGATAATCCAGCACCAAACCAAGGATGAAAACACACCAAAGCTTGAAATTTAAAACTTTGCAGAAGAAAGAAGACACAAATCAGTCTGCCTGATTTTTCATGAAGCATTGTTTTCTATCTATGAAATGAATGTTTCAAACATATATAACATTTGGCTGTCATTACTAGTACTATTTTTAATATGATAACCTAATTGATATTTTGATTCTATTTTAGCTATGATGATGGACTTAGTGGTTTCTAAATTTTAATTGTACTGCAACAACTTTTGAATGAGATATACTACTAATAACCAGATCAGAAAACATCCCTGATATTAAATATTAGTACATCAATCAGGTTACTATTTTGATAGCATAAGAAAAATATCAATGCAGGATTCAACCATTTTGCAGCATCTTGACTGACTTGCATTTTTTTATCTGAATTAACTATACACATTGTTAATCTCTGGAAAGCTATATTCATTTTTACAGATTGTTCATCTTTTGAAGTGATATATAAATTGTGGTCATGAGAGAATAAGATGGAAACAAATGGGCTTGTTAATATGCAGAAGGTGTTTAATATTTCTCAAGTAAAGTAAATGATATCTAGCAAAAACAGAATATTTAAAACATTTTGAACTTTGGACATTCCATTATGATTTATAATGGAATGCAAGAAGTATCAACATGGAAAAAGAAACTTTGAAATTCGGGAGAACTTAGAAACATCTTTTCTAGATGCTGGTGTCCATTGTCTCTGATTGTCTGCCATAACCAAATGCATTACACATTCTTCTTTAAGTTATTTAAATGCAACACAGTATCAATTTTACATATTTTAAATGGGAACTATGTTGTAGTACATTTGTGCTTATGCTGTGAAATCAAGATTCATAAGGGATAAAAGAGAATCAGACAATGAATGTGTTATAAATGAAATAGCTAAAGGCCATAAAACTAAGGAAGTCATGTTATGAAAAATTAGGAATCCCATTATAAATATAAATCTGAAGAAATACAGGCTATATTGTAAGAGATTATAATGAGTGCATATAAAAATTTATAACTACGTAATTAGATTTTTCTTGTGTTTAAAATGAAAACATTATTTCAAAGATCATCTCCTGAGAATGATTGCCAAATATTAGAGTGCTTATGATGATTTATAACTGATATGGACTTGATTTTTACAATGAAATTTCTAAGGGGTTTACTTGACATTGCTTAAAGAATTGATCAATGCTAAAATAGACATTTTCAGAAAGAACATATTTCCTCCAAAGTATAGCTTTCTGAAATCACAAAGGTTAAAGATAATGTTCTCTCTCCTTAAAGTCAAATGCACTGATTAAAATATTAACTACTTTTGTTATTGTAGTTATGTGTACCTTATTTCCCCCTTAAGAAATACATATTATAAACTGAATACTTTTTCTTTTTACTTTTGATGTTTCCACTCAGTAGAATATATTTGCTAGTAGGAAGAGTATATTGTTGTATACTAAACCTTTAGTGTGGAAGTCGAGTGTCTTTTTTGATCAATAGATTTTGAACATTATTATCATCCTTAACTAGTCTTACAAAGGTATTATAATTCCCAAAGTCAGACTGTGAGTGCAATGATTCTTGGTATTTGTCACCCTCCTATTGCTCTCCCTCATTTTCCTCTTTCTGTTCCTACCCACAAGTTAAAAACTTTATTTTTTACATAGTGTACATTGAATAGAATGACTGAATCCATTCCCCTTTCATTTTTTCATTCCGTGCCCCTCTTCACCTTCAGTCACCCTCTCAAAAACATGTTTCCATTTCCTAGAATTCATTTTGATAAACAGCATTTCAGTTGTTCAGAGGGTAAATACCTCTGTACTCCTCTTCTAAATATATGCTCCTTTAGACAGTTTGTTTACAGGTAAATGCAGAGTCTTGCTCATGTTATCATGTCTGGTTGCACTTTAGATCTAGTTTCCATGTGAGAAAAAAATGTGCCATTTGTCTTTTTGACCATGGCTTATTTTCCTTAAAATGATTTGTCCCAAGTCCACACATTTCTCTACAAATGACACAATAATATATCTGACAACAGTGAAATTCTGGGATTTCAAGACACTAATTACCTCAGAATTAATAACCTGAGTAACAAATGGGCAAAGGAGCTAAGTAGAGATTTCTTAGAAGTATGAAAAAACTGCCAGTAAACAAATAAAGAAATTCTCAACATCCCTGGCCAGAAAGGAAATGTCAATGAAAAAAACATTGGGATTCTATCTTAACTCAGTAAGAGAATTCAAACTACAATAGATGCAGCAGTGGATGTGGAGAAAAGAGAGCTCTATCTCACTGCTCATGGGAATGTAAAATAGTATAATACTCTGGAATATAGACTGGAGCTTCCTCAAAAAAAAAAAGCAACTAAACAAAAAAGCAACAGTAACAGCAACAAACCCATAGAACTACTTTATGATCCAGGCATATCAGTCTTTTTTTTTTCCCTGTAGTTCTAGGTCTTTGCGTTTGTATATTTCAATTTTATTTTAAAGGTGAGGTACAGAGGGGCTACACTTATATAAGTCAGGATATAGGTGAAGACACTTATTCATCCACATTCATGTCTGCATTATTCACAGTAGTCACATAATGAAACAAGCCCAGATGCCTTACAACAGATGAGTGGATCAAGAAAATTCTAGACATATACACAATGGAACTTCATTCACTGTAGAAAGAATAATATAGTTTGTTTTATTAACTGCCTTTACATGTCTGAAAATGTTTTGTTGTCAATGATGTAAAATAATATTAAAGCTGCATTTGTTCTTTTATAAATACCATAAATAATAATCACATAATTTGAATAATTTTGTGTAGACATAGCAATGTAGAGATAGAGAAAGAGAGAGACAGACTTTAGGAAAGAATACATCAACACATGGGCCGGGAATTTGGCCTAGTGGTTAAAGTGCTTGCCTAGCATGCATGAAGACCCGGGTTCGATTCCTCGGTACCACATACACAGAAAAAAGCCAGAAGTGGTGCTGAGGCTCAAGTGATAGAGCTCTAGCCTTGAGGAAGTCCAAGGACAATGTTCAGGCCCTGAGCTCAAGCCCAGGACTGGCAAAAAAAAAAAAAAGAATACATCGACACATAGAAATAACTATTAAGATTTTTTGATTGTATTTTCCTTTAAGAATTTTAAATCAACATATTTTGCCATACTAAAATCCATTTACACTACACATTCTCTTGATGATATATGCTTGACTTAAAAAACAGATATGTGACTTGCATATTGAGCTGCCACCTGTGAAAATGCCATTGCAAATAAACAATAGCTAATAGTCTTGACTGATCAATTGCATTCACATATCAAATACTTTCACTTATGTCTTCTTACTCTGTATTTTGCACTGTCATCTAACCTCTCTCTTAGAAATGATTACAATGCTTGCCTCACACTTGAAAGCAGAAAAAAACCTCCTCAACTCTCCCATCTCTTCCAGTGATATTCCTTAACAAACACTCTCAGCAAGATGATTAAATACTATGGATTGGATTTGAATTTTTCATTATTTTATTTTTACCTAGTTTATCTATTTTGTTTCTTCATTTACTTATATTTGCTTGACTGCTTTTATTTTTCTTGGTTTTTTTGTTTTTTTTCAGTTATGGAGCTTGAACTTTGAGCTTTGTCCTTGAGCTCTTCAGATCAAAGCAACCTCCTAACCCTTCAGGGCTCCTCAGATCAAAGCTACCTCCCTAACCCTTGAGGCACAGTGCCACTCCAGGTTTTCTAGTGGTTAATTGGAGACAAGAGTCTCTTTAGTGCCCTGGCTGACATAGAACCTGGTTAAACCACAATCCTCAGATCTCAGCTTCCGAGTAACAAGGATTACAGGTGTAATCCACCGCGCCCAACAATGTTTTAATATTTTTTTTAACAGACTGATTCTTTCAAATTTAGATTTAGCTAACACTCATTCTTCTCAGATTTCATTTATTCACTTTTTCCTTCTACTCTTTTTCTTGACACTCTTTGAGGATTCAGTTAGATCAACTCTTTTTAAAGATTTTCCATGGGTTCTCATTTTAATTATTTCCCTGCTAATCCCTCAAAATTAATCTTTTCTCTTATTCTATCATATATCTTTTGGAATATATGTTTGTTCAGGTATTTCACTGCTGTGTTTTTCTGTTACTGAGAAACAAAAGCTGATCAAACAGGAAAAGTTCTATGAGAAGTCCCATATGTAAAAGTTTGGTATTGCACTTAGAAAAATCATTACTGTTCAAAAAGAAATATACTCATTACCTGATCTAAGCAGTCATTTGCACAAGAACATGAAATATGAAAAGAACTAGCCAATTAATGGGCTAAAAAAATTACTGTTGTCTGAGCACCAGTGGCTCATTTCTATAATCCTAGCTACTTAAGAAGCTGAAATCTGAGAATCGAGGATTAAAGCCAGACCTGGTAGGAAAGTCTGTGAGACTCTTATGTTCAATTAACTATCAAAACAAAGAAAAAAGAAAGAAAGAAACATCACTCAAAAAATAAGCCAATAAACAACAACAATAACAAAGCAAAAGCCCAGAAATAGAGCTGAGATTCAAAATGGTAAAGCAATAAACATGAGCAGAAAAACTGAGGGATAGTACCAAGGCTCTGAGTTCACATCTCAGGAAGAGCACAAATAAAAGTAAGAAATGAGACTAAGGAAGGAAGGAAGGACGGAAGAAAGGAAGGAAGGAAGGCAAAAGGAAGGGAGGGAGGGAGGGAGGGAACAAATGACCTTATTAAAAAGAGGCCTAAAAGTTTTAGCATATGGTCATATTAGATTTTATCAACAGATATTTCTAGTGTTGCTTAGAAAAATTTCAGCTAGAATATAATTTTATTTTTGCTTAAAATATATATTTCTGCTATAAAAATGCTAAGCTTTTTTATTACTAAAACTTTTAATGTACACAAATAGTTAATACACTTAGATACTCAATCTTCCCTAATCAAGGAAATATGTTTTACAAAAAGGAGTAAATTAAACTTAAAATAGCTAATGAAAACTATCAGGGGGAAATTTCTTAAGGAGACTATCTGATTTTCCATATTAATTCTTTTTGTCCTTTAACTCATTATTAGTCATTAGTTTTACGTCACCCATCAAAACTTTTCTCTGATCATCAATTTACTTTATATAACTTTTAAATGACAATCCTACATAGAACTTCAATCTAAAATGCATAGGTGGTCATAGTGAAGGAACGTAAGTTATTTAAAAAAAAATAAACAAGAGTAATTCACCTTGAGCATTATCCAGTATTTATTTCTCACCAAGCTTATGTAATTATATAGTGCATAGAATGCCACTTGACCTACTTTTGCCCTCTGAAAATAGTTGACAAATGGAATAGTTTTTGGAGACTGTCTTGTCAGCACCACACTGAGCTTTCTTCCTTTGGTGTTCTTATCAGACAATAACAATGATTAAAAGTGATGAATAGCAAATTTGTTTGAATCTATAATTGAGCATCTTTAGACATAATGACATTTTTCTCTCCTTTTGAATTGGCTTGTAGGATCCTGATGTTCAGCAAGAGCAAATATTCATACTAGAGTGACTTATCTGCAGTCCCAGGTGGGTTTCTCCAAATACTCTGGCTGCAGCTGGCAACCTTTAAATCAGAGACCAAAACCAAATCATTAGAGAACAGAAACTTGTGTCACATTGCAATGGAAGATATGTACTAGCATTGGAATACATATTATGCATGTGCTTTTTAGAGAATTATGTTCTTTATTTTTCTTTTCTTACATTGATAGGACCAGATGTTGCTGTTAATCCATGTGGGAAGCACTTTTTTGTTGTTGTTCTGGTGTCCTCAATATGACAGTGCAGTCAATTTGAGAAAAGTGCCAACTGATGTTTCTCAAGTTAGAGAAGACACTGGGAATTTAGAAAGTAGTTAATCATAAAATGGAACTGCAGTGTTTTGAGTGATCAGAACTTTGATTGACCAAGTATTCACGTGATTGTTTTGTGTATTATTCACAGAATGTACAATCCTCAGCAATTTTATCAAGTTCTAGTGATGTGCCTTTCATCTGACATTTCTAGTGCATTACCCATAGTAGATTTTGAATGTCAGTCATTTGAACAGATGACTGAATGGCATACAAATATGAACCTTTTATCTGTTTTCCTTCCACACACCGAGACTAAATGTGTTATTTGTGTGTGTCTGTGAGACAGGGCAATATTGTAAAAAGAAAAGAAAAAGGAATATTGGCCATCACCATTACAAGAGGGTAACAGATTTTGAATCCATGTCTGATGGCATCATTTCTCAAAGTTGTAGTTTCATGAATTACAAGAGGAGACTGACCAATAGTCTCTGGGACCGTTTGATTTCTAAGTCTATGAGTTTAGCCTTTGAAAAAATGAGGACATAAATCAACTCACAGCAATCATCTTTTGAACAGGGGCTCCATATTTTTTTTCGACAGTACTGGGCTTGAGCTCAGGGCCTGAGCACTGTCCTTGAACTTTCTCAAAACTAGAGCCCTACCACTTGAGCCTCAGCACTACTTCCAGTTTTTTTCTATGTATGTGGTACTGAGAAATCAAACCTGGTCTTTGTGCATGCTAGGCAAGCGCTCTACAACTAGGCCAAACTCTCAATGCTACTTATTTTTTTAGCTTTAATTTTTTTATTAAAGAATTTATTAATATTGATTTTTACATCCTACTTCAAATGACGTGTTTAACAAACTTGTATTCAAGAAGGGAATCTCTATAAACAATCACTGGGACTTAGATTTTTATAACATAATTAAAATTAGGCTGAGGGTTTGTATGTCATAGATACATATTAATCTAAGCTTTCTAGTCTACCTCACCTCTCTCCACTACGTTAGATGCTCATTCATGTTTTTGTTTTGACATTTGATGTGAAAGTATGTTTTCTACTGCAAACTTCATTTTAATATTCATAAACCTTACAGAAAAATTATAAAAAGTACTCATAAAAAATGTTAGCCTTAGTATCTTATAGCTATTATTATTGTTGCTGTTTTATTAATCTTTCTTTTAGAAACAAGGTAAATGATATTTGAGATAATTGTATTAAGTTATACAGTTCATAATAGGGAAAGAACTCACTATTGCATTTAAGTCATACATTTTAGCTATTAAAATGTATTTGTTTTCCCCTTCCCTATCCTATTTCAAATAACCAAATAAGCATATATACAATATATGAGATAACAAAGTGAAATACTGTAACAATATGAGATAACCAAGGGACAGTAGAAGAGATAAGAGATAACATAGTACATTAAGGACAACAATCACTCATTATATGGTTTGTGAAGTAATGCACCTTCTATCGGGTGAATGTAATGTAACCCTTCTATTAATTACAATAAAATATACTGAAAAATGTATTTGTCCACTATACACAAACAAAAAAATTCTTTCTTTTTTTTAGCGTGAATCTTTAATCATTTTTAGTGTTAGACATAGTGAATTTTTGTGTTCTAATGTAAGGGAACTTAGAAGAAAGTACATCTCAGCATATGTGAGGTTGTGTCCTAGTCTATCATTCTCTTTCTCTCCACTCTTCTTTCTATCGATTGATCGATAGATAGATTAATTGTAATTAATAGAAGGGTTACATTGTATTTGACAGATAGAAGGTGTATTACTTCACAAACATTGATACTCCTTCTCATGTTTTTGTCCCCATTTCCCTCCCTCCACCACCTCCCTTCATCTTGTTTTCCTCACTTCCCTATCCTATTACAAATAAACAAATAAACATATATACAATTGATCAGATAACTAGGTAACACACTGTAACAACATGAGAATAACCAAGGGACAACAAAAGAGATGAGAAATAACCTAGTGCATTAAGAAAAACAATGTCACATTATATGGCTCTTGTTTCCATATCCTGGAGGTCCTTTCATTTAGACTCATTCTATAGGACCTTATGTATCTAGGTTTTGCCCTATTGTAAACCTCTGCTAGGGGAGCCCAAGTTTTCTACAGATTATGACAAATGAGGGAAACCATTGAGCCTATGTTCCTATGAGTATGGCTTACTTTACTTAATATCATTTTTCCATGTCTTTCCATTTCCTTACAAATGGGGAGATGTCATTCTTCCTGGTGGTAGCATAGAATTTCATTGTGTATAAATACCACATCTTGTTGATCCACTCATCAACTGAGGTGCATCTAGGTTGATTCCATATCTTTGCTATGGTAAATAGTGCTGCAAAGAACATCGACACACAAGATTTCTTTGCTTCATAAAGCTCCTGTCTTCTGGATTTGGTTGCTATCAAAAGCCAAAAATGCTATTGACTATTTCAGTAAAAGAGATACATAAATTAAAGAATAGCTATAGCTACTAAGCAAGAAGAAACAGAAATGCAACAGTAAATGTAAAACATGAGGTCTCCATATTGCATTTTAAGTCATTAAGTGTGTATATATCATCTATTAACCCATTGTAATAGAAGTTAAGCTGATAAAAATTAGATGCAGCACATATGTGTTTTTAGGCTTGGCATGTTATAGAAACAGATTGGAATTAGTAAAAAAAAAATCCATCCTATATCTCTATTTTACTTTTTTTGCTTTTTTTAT